>NW_020664598.1:2331550-2516722 GCF_002925995.2 Terrapene triunguis | reverse complement strand
TTTATGAGCCTACAGCCAACTCTGCCCTTATTAATATTTAGGTGTATTTGCCAACCTGAAGCAGTTTGTGCTGAAGTCACTCTACCTCCAAAGAGCTATGGATCACTGCGTTGCTGTTCTCCAAGCGTACAGGCATTCTGGCCTTTTAGCTGTGTGACATGTCTTTGAAAAATGAGCTTTCCTCCCCTGAATATGAACAAATGCCAGCCAATTCTTCGGTTTGTGTTTGTGAACACGTCTAGTGCAGAGGTAGTTCTGCTGGTCAGAAAACCTTTTATTCTGGTTTGGATTATTTTGTTTTACTTCATTTCTATTTTCAAAGTCATACCACCTGCACTACGTGCTATCCATTCTGTACCAAGCCACTGAGTCTGCATGTCACTAATGTCATTGCTTCTACAAATCTCTATGGCTCACGTTAAGATTAAATCAGCTTCTTATTGTGCCGGGTGCTGTACAGACATGTAATAAGAGACAGTCCCTGCCCTGAAGAGCATGCAGTCTGAACAGAGTAAGGGAGTATTTTTATCCCCATTTGAGGAGGCACAGAGATTAAGTGACTCATCCAGGGTGTTGGTGACAGAGTTAGGAACAGAATCTAGTGCTCCTGAGTTCAAGGCCCTGTGCCGTAAACCACATGATCATTCTAAGTGCTGTGGTGTTGGTAGGAACTGGGAGCACAGAAAGGTCCTGCATAATTACACCAGAGCTAAGTGCTGTGTCAGTAATAACCAAGAAGTGATACAGAGTCACCACTACTTCCAAGTGTAATGGAACCTCTAGATTTCACTCTGAAAGTGCCTTCCAGAGCATCTCAACTCTGAACTTCAGAAACACTTATCGATATTGAAAAACCAAGGAGGCCTAACTTTTTTCACTTTAGTGGGTAACAGGGCAGACTGCTTGAACCTTGCTGAGGTGGTTATTCTGCCTCCTAGTCATCTGGATCTCTGTTAACACCCTGAACTTCTTTTCTTTGGGTGAAATCCTGACCCCATTGAAGTCAATGGGAGTTTAGCCATTGACTTCAGTGGGATCAGGATTTTACCCTTTGACTTCTAGGCCTTGGCCTTTTTTCTTCTCTGGATTTCAGACTGTCCTTTCTCCTTTTCTTCCCTTTGGCTTTAGGCTTGTCCTTCCCCTTTCGACTAGTCTCTTTGGGTTTAGATTTGGCCCTTTTCCTTCTACTCATCTGTGACTTTTGACTTAACCTTCTCCTTCTTTCCTTTATTTTGTTTGACTTTATTTCCCTGGCTTTCCACATTCTCTTGTTCAGGACTCTGGACAATGCTGTCACAGTCTGAGACAGACTCACCTCTGAAAATGTTCCAGGGTTGGAGACATGCTGATGGGTGCCAGTGAAAGCAGGGACTTCCAAAGAGGGGACTGACTGCATTTAATGGTAGATTCTTTTGCAAGAGAGATTTGCTGGAAGCCTGCCCTGGCACTTAGCTTTGGGATTACTTGGCTTCTGATAATAGTACCAGAGTCTGGTCAACTCAGGGATGGCTTTATCTTAAATGGAGAGTGCTTTGAGATATAGAAATGAAACATGCTGTGGTAGAGCTGAGTAATATGCTCTGCACGTGCTTTTATTAAATGGTGTGAGGTCAGTTATTGTTGAACTGGGCCACTTTCAAACCAGTGACAGGCTCTGTAGCTAGTTCCTAACCCCTGTGCCCATTTGGATGATCCATAGGCCTGGACTGGATTAGCCTTTACAAACAAATCCCAGGGGGTTGCAGTCCTGAAGCGGCTGCAGCTCCAATGCTGCTCTCCTACCACTAGGGGCCACTGTGGAGAGCAGGGTGTGAGAGGGAACATGCCACTGCTCCCAGCTCTGGCTGCCCCAGCCACTTCTCCTTGCTGATGTCCCAGCTGTTTCAGTGCAGGGCAGGGGTGCAGTAGTGCTACTGCTCCTGCCTGCTTAAGGCAATGCTGGCAGCGGCCTGTCCTCCCCATAGTGCTGCTGCAGTGACTGAAGGTGGGTCATGTTTCCCCCTGCCAGGCTTGGGAGAGGGGCCTGGAGATAATCACTTGGGAATGGGAGGGGAGTCTCCTCCAGCCCAGTGAAGATGGCCCTTGAGGTAGCTGCAGGGTGGGGACAGGCCGGGGCGGCAGGTTTGTATAATTTTTAGTGGTGCCCAGAACGAGTCCAAGTCCTGCCCCCCCCATACCTGCCTAAGGCTCTGGAAGGGAATTTGGGTGTGGGGGGGCGAGGGGTGCAGGCTCTGGAAGGGAGTTTGGGTGTGTAGGGGGGCGAGGGGTGCAGGCTCTGGAAGGGAATTTGGGTGCAGGCTTTGGGAGGAAGTTTGGGTGCGGGGGGGTGAGGGGTTGGGCTCTGGGAGGGAGTTTGAGTGCAGGCTCGGGGCAAGGGGTCGGGGTGTGGGAGAGGGTGAGGGGTGCAGTGCTTACCTCGGGCGGCTCCCAAAAGCAACCCGCACACCCCTCTGGCTGCAGTTCCTAGGCTGGAGGGCCGGGGGTGTCTGCGCGCCACTGCCTACAGGCACCGCCCCTGTAGCTCCCATTGGCCACAGTTCCAATGGCAGAGTCCGTGCTTGGGGCAGGGGCAGCGCATGGCGACACCCCCCCAGGGGCCGCAGGGATGTGCTGGCTGCTTCCAGGAGTGGTATGCCACACGGAGCGAGGGCGGGCAGGAAGCTGCTTTAGCTCCACTGCGCTGCTGGTGGTGGCGGCAGGGGCCTCCGAGCCCTTTTAAATCGCACAGGGGCGGCAGGTGGGGCTGGCAGTGCTTATAGTGGTTTGAAAGAAGTGGGGGTTTAACATAACCTGGGATCAGTAGTTTTGCTAAGACAGTGCTTCAAGTGCATCCCTCAGCAGCAACCCACCCATAGGTGCTGCAACTAGGGGTGATGGGGGAGCTGCCGCCCCCCCCGGCTTGAAGTGGTTTCCATCATATCCAGGGTTTACATTTTGATTTAATGGCTCTCAGCACCCCCACTATACAAATTGTTCCAGCACCCCTGGCCCACCCGATTATTGCCAGGTCTGGAGCCCCTTGCAGCCTCCCCCCCCCCACTTTAAGCCCTGGGGGACGGCAGGGTAGCAGACCAGCTGGTCCGCTGCCAAGAAGACAACAGTCAGTAACACTGGGGGAGACTCGCTGGGTTGGGGTTGAAGGGGGAGGCAGGGCTGTGCGTTTAGGGACAATACTTACCCCAGCCCCACCCACTGAGGTTGTACCATGGCTCACTGACAGGTCTTTGGACAGCTTGCCCAAGGGGTGTAACAAGGGGGTATCGTTTGTCAGCCCCGGCAGTTAAGGTTCCTATTTAAGTCACTTCGGCTGCATCTGACTGTGAGCACACTGCCCGCTGGGGAGCCCATGCTGGCTCCATGGGTAGCGTTGTCCCGGACAAGGGTTCAGATGCTGGGGATTTGAGCTAATTCCTCCCAGTAATGCCCCCCTGCCGCCTTATTCTCCTTGCTAGGGACAGCGTGAAGCAGGCTGTCGGGAGCTGTAACTTCCCCCCTCTGTTTTCTCTGAAGGTGAGGAAAGAAATGATGGGTTAAAGGGGGGAGAAAAACCCCAAGCTGGAAACTTTTGAGCTGGACTTGTGTGTGGAGCCGCTGCCCCTTTGCCACTAGATGTCGCTGTGAGGCAGGATTTCCAGGTGAGCCGGGCTGCTGCTGTTAAAGCTGAGGGCCCACCTCAAGCCAGGGTCTTTCTGGGAATGGAGGGGGAGGGCAGGAGCAGGGTTGGCCTCTTCTGGGTTTTGCTCCTTCCACCTTGGTGTTGCGTATGTTGTCAATAAGGCATTGCGTGGAGGGAGGTGTGTGATCTTGGCTGCCTGTGGGTTCCCGTGACCAGATCCTGCCTTTTGTAAACGCCCCAGAATATTGTCTCATAGCCAGCGGGGTCTTGAACCAGCCAGCCCCCCTGCAGCACCAGCTTCCTCTCAGCAGTGCCCACCCTGGAGTGCGGTGGTGCGAGCTTCCTCTCAGCAGTGCCCATTCCATACCAACTACAATAGCAGTTCTTGCCTGGAGTCCCTAGCTAGCACTCAGCCCTGGATTACTGCTCCCACCTCCGTACAGTGGACTCACATGGATCGCCCCTCCCACACACACATGCAGCATGCTACACCTGTTGCAAAAGGCAGCAGTGCATTACCTGGGCTCTGTGAGACCTCCAGGGAGCCCTAGTGCTAGGGCAAAGTGCTGGGACGGGAGCAGAAGAACTGCAGGACGAGCTGCGTGTCCGTGCTTGGCAGGGTCAGGCCTGCTCTGTGCCCTCTACTCTCCTATCCCGCTGCATTGCTGGAATCATTAGCTGGAAATGGAGCCAAGTCGTAAGCATTGTGCTCTGTCTCTATTACCAAACCAACAGTGTGATTAGTGAGATCAAGCACACGGACCCAAACACCCACTTAGAGTCTGTTGTGCGCACACACAAGGGAGGACGTCCAATTAAACGGACAAAGGGCTGCCTACGACGAGGGGCAGACGCCGGTGCGGATACGTGGCATACCCCACATCTGTATGTCTCACTTCCCAAACACAGCATGTAACCTCCCTGCCTATCTGTTTTTGCCATTCCTTTTCCTCTCCTTTGTCTTTTTCATTCTCTCCGTTCTTCGTCTCCTCTCTCTGTCCATCTCTCTACATCTCCCTGCCCCTTGTTTTCCTTTTCTGATTCCCTCTCTCCTGATCTGTCATCTCTCTGCCTCTCGCTCCTTCCACTGGGTCGGTCTTCAGCACAAACTGCTTGGAGTCTCATGCTTTTTTTGAAGGGAAGGGAGGGAGCTGGGATCTTGTATTCATTCTGCAGCTCACAGCCTGGCCTGACCTTGCCCCTCTGGTACCTGAACTGGAGAGGGAGAAAATTAATCACTTGTTCTACCCTTCCAGCAGCTGGAATCATCACAGATCATAAAGCCAGCCTTGCCTCTCTTTCTCTCGCCTTCCTTCTGTACCTTTCTTCCCCTCCCCCGTCCTTAGCGGTGTGTTACTGCCCTGTGGCACACTCTGACCTTCTCTCTTCCTACATAAAAGAAAGACGGATAGGTTCTGCAGAAGGGACGTAGGAGAGCAGAGATGCTGTCTCTGCCTTTTCCCTCTCTGACTGGGATGCCTCTTGTTCTAACCTTGAGTTCCCTGTCTCCATACCCTCCCCAGACAGTTTGTCTCCCTGTGCCCAAGACTGGAGATGGACCCCATGGCCACTTTCTCCTCCTCAGAGGGATCTCCAGCTCCAAGAGTCTGTTGGCCACGCTCTAGGGGCGGGAATAGGATGACCAAAAAGCTGTGAATCAGCAGTATGCTGTTCTGGCAGGAGGTTTGGAGAATGAAAGTGGTCATGTGGGGGGGTGATGTGATTCCCTTGCTGGTTTGTTCTCTTGGAAGCCAGGAACAAAGGAACGAGAGAGACGTTCACAAAACCACCAACCCAGCGAGGGATCGTGAGCCTGGTCCTTATCTCACTAAGTGTAACTCCATCCATCTTGGTTGCCTTTGTCCCGTTTTACACCAGTGTAAGAGCACAAGCAACTCCAGGATGGCTAGGTCTATACCACAGTCCCAGCTTGAGTAGACATACCTTAGCTGGCTAGCTGTAATCTAGCTAGCTCGTGTACCAGAGCAGTGTATGTTTCAGCCTGGGCTGTACGAGTCCCTGCAGAGCCCTGGGTAACTGCTCGCAGGGCTAGCCCAGGCTGAAGTGCATGCTGCGGCGGCTTCCCTGCTTCAATACCGAAGCTAGCCAGACGAAAGCTAGCTCCAGTATGTCTGCTCGAGCTGCAGTCACACCCCAAATAATAGACAGTATAGACCTAGCCTGCGTGTGAATGAACATGCTTGCTTATCAGCAGGGTCTCTGTGCCCATATGTTTGCACATTGATGGGTGTGTGGATCAGGATGTATGGCTTTGCACGGACCTCAGTGTGCGGCAGTGTTGACTTTGTACCTGGCCCTGGGTTGAGTTTGAGGGGTTGTTGGTGTCCGTGTGTATATCTGAGGGTGTGCGTGTGTCTTGTCTGTACATGTAACTGTTTGCACATGGCTGCACGTGTGTACGTTAAGGAAGGAGAGAGATGTGGAAGGGGTGGGAAGTGAAACTCCATCATTCTGTGGCGGCCACTTGTGTCCCGGCCAGCCCCCGTGACTGGGGAAGGACCGTCAAAGTTCCTGCGCCCTGCAGATGCCAGGGCTGCGGCTGCCCCTGTCACTTGTGCTGGGAGAGTGCTAGGTGGGAGACAGAATACCACTCCGCTTGATCAAGTGCCAGGGCGCATTAACGTTCGCTCTGTCACAGCGTGGCGCAATTAACGCCGGATTCCAGCAAATGAAGGAGGGCAGAGGGGTTGAATGGTGTCAGCAGCTGGGCAGGTGGTGGAGGGAGGGCTGACTCTGCACAGCCCAGATGGGTAACACTTGAATCCTTACCTAGGGGGAACCTGCAGCTGCTTAAGACTCTCCCCTCGGTAAGCCGTGCTGCCATGGAAACCTCCCTAAATGGTCTGCACTAGTGCTTTGTTGACACAGACAAACCCGGGACTGGACTGCTCTGGGGACAGGGTCCAGAGCCTCTCACCCCTTCCAAGCGGACCTGAGTTGAGGTGCTGGGGAAGGGGCGGGGACAACAGCATCGCTTTGGGGATCGTAATGAGTGTCAAGAGGACGGGGAGAGCAGCAGGCACAGTGCATAGAGGAGGCGGCGGCGGGATGAGCCCTGCGGGGCCGTCTAGCTGACGATGCAGAGCTAATTGGCAGAGTGGGCATTGCTGTTTAACAAATGGTCAGGGGCATTGGGCAGACAGGGAGCTGCAACTGGTGGGACAGTGATTGAAATGGTTTATGAGCCTTTTGGGAAGGGTTCCTTAGGAATAAGGGAGAGGGCATGGATTCAGAGGGAGAGTGTCCTGGGCTGGGGAGGTAGGGGTGTGTGTGTGTACGTACGTACGTACCCGCGGCATATAAACAGAAACAGCTCTTTGCAGCAGTGCCAGCTGAGGGCTGAGCAGCGTGAGCTTCCTCACAGCAGGGCCTTGCCTGGGCCACCCAGGCACCTGTGTTTAACACCCTGTTGGCACAGCGCCCCCCCCCTCCCCCGTGCCTGTTGTGGGTGCCTTGCCTTGCTTGGGCGTCTTTTTGGGCTAACGAAATCCTGAATATTTCACTCTTCTGGAGTCCCAGCCTCCCTTCCCGCCGGGTGGTTCTGCTCCTTCCCTGTGTGCACTAAACAAGCTATCTCCTTCCAGCATTGCCTGGCTGTGGCACTTGCCTCTGAAACAGGTCAACTAGTGTCAGGGGCTTTGCTGGGACATCCCAGCCAGGCATGATGAGCCAGCTTGCACGCTGGTTACCATCCACCCTCCTCCTCCCTTGGGGGTGAGGTGGGGAGGAGGGTTTGTGGGTGTTGGGGTTCACCAGGCCTGGATGAGGCTGCACTTGTGTTCTGGGCCATTCCTGTCTCAGCCTGGGCATTCTCTCCTCTCTTCAATTCGGTCTCCCCCGCCCACCTAGGCGTCCTGTCACTTTCCAATTGAAAAGCCAAATGAAATTTCCAAGCGGTTTGCAGCCTTTATGATTCACTTGTTTGTTTTCCTCCCTTTCTGTCTCTCTCTCTCCCATTTTTTTTATTTTTAATTTATTTCTCTCTCTCTCTGTCTATTCACTCCAGCCACCTGCCTGCTTTGAATTTAGTTTGCACCAAGGGCAGGAGAAATTCATTTTCCGCTTTCCTATTTTATACAGTGGGTTTTTTTCTGACTGCAGAAGTAAATGGAGATGCTGTGGAGATATGTGCTTTCTCTCACCTCATCCTGCTCTTTCTTAACTGCCTGCCCCGCTGCTGAAAACATCTGGCGATCGCTACCCAGTGTCTCTTCCTTGTCCCAGCAGTTCAGGGGAACCCAGAGACAATAAATGTGGCCACCGAGTGTCAGGGCAGGGAGTGGTAGCGTTAGGAAGCTCACAGTGTGCAGAGGATCATCCCACATGTCTAGCTCCTTGTGGGGTACAGAGGTGAGGGATTTCCTGGTGTGCATTTGACGCTGGGCTGGAAGTGCACTTCATGGCTGAGCTGGGGCATGTTCTGGGGGTGAGGGAGCTCATGCTGTGCATTGGGTGCTGGGTGGATGAGGAACTGTGTGCTGTGTTGGAGCTGTGATGGGCATGCGAGTGATAAAGTGCACCATGATTAGGCCATTTTGATGCACCTGGGGAAGCAAGCTCACACTGTGGCTGAGCCGTGCCGTGCCACCGGGGCGGTGAGGAGGCTCACGCCATGGCTAAGCCGTGATGGGAACTGCAAGGAGGAAATCCATGCCATGGTGAGCTGTGGTGGGGCAGCAGGGGAGGAAGTTCATGCCGTGGCTGAACCAAGCTGCGGCATTGGAGCGAGGAAGCTCGTGCAGTGGCAGGACCGTGATGGATAGTGGGGGCAAGGAAGTGCACAGCATGGCAAGACCCTGAGAGGGCATGCATACAGCCTTCCCTGGGTGCACTACAGATCTGTGTTACGGCGCTGTCTTTTACTGTCGGGAAGGTGTACAACTTTCAGTGAGGGGGAACTGAACGGGAAGCAACTTCCAAACTTAGGTGGCCCAAAGATGAATGTGTGTGTGTGTGGGGTGCTCAGTTGCATGGCATATTTCTGTGATCTGGTGTGTGTGTGTGTGTGTTACCTTTTAGAAAGGAAGACTCGTTTATCTCAGCATTCTAATTGTGTCCCATTAAAATGCAAATTTGGGTTTATGCATTGAAATTGTCAGTAACGTCGCCATGGCAACTGGAGTTTGAGGGTGGGGAATTGGAAGAGGTGGGACTGTGCAGCTCTCCTCAGAAGCCCTGTCGAGTAAGTCCAGGTAACTGAAACCCTCAGATCCTAACATTCCCTGCCAGCGAACGCTGGGGCAGTGCTGAAGTTCTCCTGGTAATAGTGGAGACGGCATCCTGGAGCAAGCCACTGATCCGTGTAGTCCAGAGGACCAAGTCTAGCAAGAACCAGCTCTGGTCCTTCAGAGGACGCTGAACCCCTCCCACTCTCCCACCGCCCACTAATGCAGCCAGGGGAAAATCCTTACTGAGCCCCTCAGGCTTCCACCCTGAAGTGCTAGGTTCCAGCACCCTTACCAGAGGGAGCAGATACTATTACAGAGCGTTACAACCTCCTCTTATAAACTCGCTGCCAGACTGCCTGCCCCAGTGGCCTCCTGCAGCAGTGAGTTCCACATGCTGGCGGTACTCTGCGTAAAGTGAGTACAGCGTTTCCTTTGATCATTTCTCAGTGCCTTGCGCTCTCCCTTTGTGCTTGCATGATGGGGGAGGGTGAAAAGGCCCTGCTGATTGGTTCTCAGTGGGGCCCTCATCCTGTCAAACACTGTGGTTGGGTCCCCTCGAGCAAGTCCCCCTTCCGGCTTCACAACTAACCCAGATGCTGCTTGAAAGTTGTGATTGTTGAGGGAGCTGGGGGCGGGGGAAGGGAATGCCGAGAGAGGTGAGACAGGAGTAGAGCACTGTATTGTAAAAGAAGAAATTGTGCATCTCTGCATTGGTTGTTGACTGAAAATCTAATAACTTTGATGGCCAATGACGCGTGAAGGATTGATTCACAAATAGGTCCCCTGTGCCACTGCAGCTGCCCATGTGATGTCTCCCCAGCCCCTCCTAGTTAAGGGGCTCCAAAGTGAGTGGTGGCATTAATGATTTGCTGGCTTGTTCGCTGGGACCCACCGTGGAGGCCCCTCCCCCTCTGCCTTGAGAGGGTCACGTTTATGCGAAGTGTCTCCAGGGTGGTATGGGTGGGGTGAGCAAGGGCCCAAGGAGGCAGGGATCTGAGCCCTGCCACCCTCGGATCAGCCAAGTCACTGCATTGGGGAGACAGTATCCCCAAAACATGAACCCTGATTGGAAATGGGGCATGGGAGAAGGAAAGGCCTTTGGCGTCCTAGCTCCCTCCAGGAGAAGATGGAAAGCAGGTCGGGGAGGAACAGTGGAGAAAGAGATCTGCTAGGTGCTAGCACCATGGCACATGAATGGCTGAGGCTGGCATGGCAGGGAGAGACACCCTAAAGCAAACAGAGGCCAGGGCGGTGATAAGGGAAATGCCTGGATCAGCCTTGGTGGGAGAGGTGGCATCTTGCCAGGTTCCTCGCTGTTCTAATGGGTTTGATGAGTTCAGTAGCAGATGAGGCCATACAAAAGGAAAAGAAAAGGCTCACGGATTTGTAACACAGAGGAAGGGCTCTGTTCAGGTGTTTAAAATAAACAACATTCTAGAGGGAATGCGCCAATGAGTGCTTGAAAGCTGGAGACGAGGGCTCAGGGAGGGAGAGAATGGGGGACAAAGAACAGGAGAGAAGGGGAAAGAAAAAGAGTGAGAGGAAGAAAGGGAAGTGAGAGGCAGAACGGGGAAAAGTGGCCTCTCAGACAGACATTCCTATTCCCCAGGCTTTATCCCACTGACATCCTGTTTACTCCAGTGATGAGCCAGGCATCTCTAGCCCGGACTCTCTGCCCGGCACTATGTCTCATGATTCCTGGCTCTCTCTCCCCACCCCTCTCTTTAAGGAAGAGCGCTTGGGCCATTCTTTTCTCTGCATCACACAGAGGGGTAACAGAAATGTCATTTCTTACCTGGCTGGGGTTTCACCGAGTGTGAAGATTTAACCATTTGCCTCTCGAAACAACAAAGATTTGGAATCTGAGGAATAAGCCCCACGGTCCCCCTTTGAATAATCCCAGACTAAGGGTATGTCCTCACTCCAATCAGAGGTGTGATTGCAGCATGTGTAGACATAATACCAAGAGCAGTGTAGCAGCGGCAGCATGGACTGCAGCCCGGGCTGTACAAGCCCACCAGGGACCCGGGGTATGCGTATGGGTAGCTAGCCCAGGCTGCTGTGGCTTTACTGCAGTTGGTACTCGTGCTGGCTAGATCAAAGCCGGTTTGGATATGTCTACACGTGCTGCAACCACACCTTGGAATGCGGTGTAGGCATCCCCTAAGTGGTGAAACAGGAGCAGAGGAGAGATTGGGAACGGGGGGCTCAGGAGCGTTCACCTCGAGGCCATTCCTTCCCAGTGAAATGAGTTGGTGGGTCTCAGTCCAGTTCCTGCTAGGCAGATGCTTGCCTCACAAAATGCACCATGAGAGGATCTCGTTGGAGGGAGCCCCCTTGCTGTCCACCTTAGCAGACAGGCCAAGAACTGAACTGGCTTGGACCCTGGCTCCCCTCGTCGCCCTGACAGTGACCCTTCCAGAGCAGGGCTGTGAGGCACCCTCCACCAGCATGGCATTCCCTTTGCACCTCCTCCCCTCAGATGCTGCCAGTTGTTACCTTCCCAGGGCAGATCTACCTTGCTGGCTTTCCGTGTGTGGAGCTGTGGGGTTTTGCCCATACCCCCCATCTTGGACATACTTAGACATGTCTCTTGGGGTGTGTTGAATTTGAGCTGGCCTGATTGTCAGGGGCATGGGTGACCGTATGTGTTGACCTGTGACCCGCTCACCCACTTTGCCATGTGGAGATAGCAATGATGTGGAGACCTGGCCTTGAGCCTAGATAATCCTCCTCCAGTTGGATTGCTGATCAACCTAGTCTTAACCTCGTGCACCATGTGCACCCTGATGCTGAGGAGTGCCCGCTTGCTCCCCTCCTTGCTGTCAGAAACAAGTCACTTGCAGGCTGCTTTGCCGACACTTCTTTGCCGCTTCTCTCTCGTCCTTGGGAAAGTTGTAAGATGGGCTCTGCTGGGGAGATTCAGACTTTGAGGCTGGAGTTTCCCATGCTGTTTTCAGTGGTTCTGAAAAAGCCCTAAGAGAATATTCAGCCCCTTCTTGGAGCTCAGCGGGGGATGCGGCCGTGCACGCAGGCGGGGGTGTGTGTGTGTGTTTGCATGCAGCGGAGGGAATGACTCACTAGGCCCCCTCCTCATTTTCAGACCCCCAGACTGCCTCCCACTCCCTGTCAGGGCACGTTTCCTGCAGCTCACAGTGCGTTGATTCCAGAGACACAGCCAGGCTGTTGGTGGGGGGTGGTAGAGGAGAAGCAGGTCACCTAGTATTTGGCCCATCCCCTGCCCTGGTAGCAGGCAGTGTGATTGGAAGAGTGGGGTCAGAGCCCTGTGCACTCTTCGGGCTGCGGGAGAGGGGTGTGCAAAGAGGGCTGCCCTGGCACGTCTGGATGATAAAGGGAGTGAACACTAGGCTGTGCAGAGTGTTGCAAAAGTTTCCATGACTCTGTTCCCCCTTAACTGTGGTCTGAAGAAGATTGGCCAGAACCTAGAGGAGTCCCGAAATAAACCCATCCACCCTCGCAATCTCCCATGCAGCCTATTTCCGGCTTTTCTAATTGAGCCTTGATTGACGCTGTCGTTTCCATGCCGAGTCTCCCGTGTAACTAAATCATTAGTGTAAATTAAATTTCGATTATTTTTTAAATCAGCAAAAATAGCGCTGTTTAATTGACAGCAATTATTTCCAGTGTTACGGTAATGAGGCAAACGTGAAGCGTTCTGAGCGAGCGCTGGTTAAGATCGCTGGCGAGGGGGAAGAGGGACCCAGTTGACCCTATCTGTGATGTTGAACAGCCTGGCAGCTGCTGGTGGCTGTGAGGGCATGGTAGGTGGGCTCCTACCTGGGCAGTTCCCATGGGGGCCAGGTGTGATCTACCCTGCTCCTTCCTGGCAAATGTCCTGCCACACTCCGGGAGCTGGGTGCAAGCTGTCACTCATGGTGGGAGGAGCAGACAGCTGGACCTTGTAAGGGAGGGGATAAAAGGAGGAGCGTGGGCTCTAGGAGAGGCCTTTGCATCCAGGCAGAATTTCACTCCGACCTGGACCTTGGCTAGTGAGGATCTTGTGTCTCCGGCTTAGTGGGACATGGCAAAGGACACGGTTAGGACTTCTGGAAGTGAGTAACGTGATGGGGCTGCAGTGTGTTCTTGCAGGGAGCTGTTACTCTGATAAGGCTGGGGCTGCTTTTGGGGGCAGAGAAGTAGCCTGACCCTAGCTACCCCATGGGGAGTGCACCGGAGGCCTATGGAAAATTGGCCAGAGAGAGAACAGTACTGTGCCTGTCTTTGATGGTGGCTCTGCCAGGTCTTGATGGAGCACAGGTGTGTCTGCCCAAAGGCACGATACATTCCAAAATTTCCCTTCCCTCTGACTAGCAGGACTGGGTCATTCCAGCCACAAACCTGTCCCGCTTTTTATCAAACAACAGGAATCCTGGCACAGCATTGCCTCTGGGCTCACTACTTTTCCCTCTGTGCCTTGCTGCCTGTCTCTGGGAAATGCTGCCCATGACCTCAGCCATCATACCTGTGTCAGCTGCACGGGGCAGGAACACCTGGGGCCCCCTGTCCGCTGGTGACATATCTTGGGCACGTTCTGACAGGTAGTCAGGACTCATTGTCTCTCTAAGAAACCAGGAAAATAAGCTTGCGTCTGAATCCCAGGTGCAGAGAGGGTCTGCCTGTCACAGGCAATTCAGATCCTGCACTGCCTGGCAATGTTATTTTCATTCTGCAGGCTACTATTCATCTCTCTCTCTCTCTCCTTCCCTTCACTCTTCTCTTCCCTCCTCCTCTCCGTCTTTGGTCCTGAGCCTCCTCATAGCAGAGACTGGCTGTCATGCTGAACTACAGCGTGTTTTGGGGATGCAAATTAAGGATCAAATTATGCCATGTAGGCACTGGTCCAGGTTGGGGACAACTGGCACAATCCCTGTCCAAGCCCCTTAGAATGTAGGGGGAGTGTGCAGGCTGCACTATGGCAAAGAATGGTCTGCTCCCTTTTGCCTGGTGTGCATGGGAGCAGGTGCTCCAGGGGACATAGAGGGAGCAATCCCTGTGCTCACCCAAATGCCAGGGCTGGGACTATCCTTGGCCCTTGCCTGTGTGACAGAGCCCCAGGATGGGCCATCTGTGAGGTTTGAACTCTAGACCTAATAACAATAAGCCTATATTGCTTGAGCTGAAGGAGCATCTCTGTTCCATTAGAGGCAGTAGCAGCCTCACCAGCCTTTTGTGTGGCCCATCCACAAGATGGAGACAGAGTAACACCGGATTAATGTGGCTTACACATGGCGTGTTCAGGGTGGGTGAGGCTCCCTGCTGCCCCATCAGTCTGCTCAAGAACCCAGGGGACAATCTGTCCCTAATATAAGGATTGTTCTGAGAACTCCAAACTCCTCCCACCTGGGACCAAAATCTAAATTTGAACCCAGGTACAGGGATGGAGTGCCATTGCACATGGCCACTTGTGCCATTCCGCTGCTCTACCTCCACCAGACTTCGGCTTCTTCCAAGGAATCCCAGGTAGCCTGTTGCCTCCTTGGAGTTGCAGAAGTACCCTTGGAGACTGGTTGCAGGATTGGAGGTCTGAGAGAGATTCACAGTGACTTGGGAAGCTGACAGAGGAGGTTTGGAAATGTAGGGAGTTAATCACAGCAGGGATGAATTTGACCTAATCTGATCTATCAGCTTTCTAACATGCCCATCACTGGAGTATTTAGCACAAGAAATTGTTCTTAAGCAAGCTAGGTTCTGAACATGTGACTGATGACTCCCTTTCCAAGGGGCCATTCTAACTGGAAGTGATGTGGTCACATAGTTAGAGCTAAGGACCTGGGACTCAGGAATGTTCTGGTTTCTAATTCCAGTTACTGACTCGTGTGACCTCTGGCAGATGAGGGTAACTAGAATCAGACGTGCTTCTTGCCTTTGGTAGGATAAGGTAGGGGCCACTGTGCTGGGAAACTGCCGACATCGGAGACTACCAGCATTTGGGCAGATCCAAAGCAGCACCCTTGTTTCAACACCAACGCTATGGAAAGCTGATTCACAGAGCACATTGCAGCTTTTCCATTTCAGCACCACCCCTTTAGACAGCTCCCCAGAGACCATCCCAGCCTGTCCTGGAGGGAAGGACATTTGATGTGCAGGTTTTGAAGATCTTTTTATTTACATGATAGCACTTTTCCTGTAATGTTCAGGTTATTGGGAGGGCATGTGCTGGGGCGAGTCCAGTTAACAGCAATATTAGTGCAATGGTTATTGATGGAGTGAGTGGTGTGAAGGCCACGTTATTGGCAGGGTGAGTGTTGGAGCAGGCTGGGTTAGGCTAGGCTATTGCGGGAGGGCCAGCTTATCCATGGAGCAGTGGAATAGCTGACTGTGGCTTTTACCGGTGGGGACTCAAGTGGCTTGTCCAGAGTTGCACACAATGACTTGGTTGCAGACACTGTGCTGGGATGCTCTGTACAAAGGGGGCATCGTTCCAGAAGTTTGATGTTGGTAAAAGCAGTGTCAGATTAAGGCAGGAGCCTGGTGGTTATCCGGATCTGGGCCCTGAATATGGAGGAGGCCTCAGAATTTGAGAACATCGAGAACTGGACTCCAAGAAGGCACCACTCGCTTAGGTTGTCATTGCAGGTGCTCACACTGTCGGTCTGTCTGGCTCTGTGCTGAGTGAAGTGGTCGGTGCTCAGCTAGGGTGACCAGACGCCCTGTTTTTAAAGCGACAGTCCTATATTTAAGCCCTCCTGCAGGTGTCCCAACTTTTTCTTAAAAACGGGCAAATTGTCCTGTATTTTCTGTCTCTCCTCCCCTCCCCATCAGTACTAGCGGGTTCTGTTGCTGTCTGGATCCCTGCTTGCCAGCTGCCGGCCTACCAGCGGTGGGGGGGGGGGCGGTCTAGTGGCCAACGATGGAGCTGGGTGTGCAAAGCTGGTGGCGGGGCAAAGCTGCAGCGCGCGGGGCCGGCTGCTCCCCCTGCTGGTCCATCAGTGCAGCCCCTGCTGCGTGCTGGCTCTCGGCCAGCAGGGCCCTGCCCCCGTCCCGTTTCCGGCTGGCGCTGGCTGCAAGTTGTGGTGGCTGGTGAGTGCGGGCAGGCGGCAGGCGGCGGCCAGTTACGTGTTGCCTCTGCTGCTAACCCATCAGCCTTTTACGTGCTCCCCCTCTCACTGTCCTCTCCCTGCTTTGTCCCTTTACCCCCCGCAGCCCCGCTGCTCCTCCCTTTCCTCCCCAGCAGGACACGCCCCCCTCCCAGTGCTGTGGGGAGAACCAGCCCCTGGTCGGAGCGCTCAGCTCACCAACAGGCTTCTTCCTTCCCCCACTGCCTCTGGCTGGACCGGTGCCCCAGGAAAGCTCAAGACCCTCTGGCCCGGGGCACTGGCCAAGAGGAGCCAAACCCTGCATGTGCCAAAGCCCTGCACAGCTCTGGCATGGGGAAGCCTCCCCTCAGCTAAGCTCTGGAGTGGCGGGGGAGGGAGGGGAAAAGCAATTTCCAGCCCGCTCACGCCCGGACCCTGCAGGCTCCACAGCAGCCCACAGGGCAGGGGCTTAGCATCCTCTTCACCCCCCTCCGCCCTGGGTCCTGCCCCCAGGGAGCGCAGGGCTGATCCGTCCCCTAGGCACTCTCCCCTACTGAGCCACCTCTTGTTGAGTTCACTGAAGCCGCTTAACCCCTTCCTGCCCGCACTGTAGCCGGGGGACAGGAGGCGGCTGGGTTATGTCTGGCCAGCAGCAGCCTGGAGGTGTTAGCTGTCTTTTGACACTATGGGGGCAGGAAGGGACAAGCTATTTCCAGCCACAGGGGAGCGGGGTGGGAGTGGGGGTTGGGGTGGAGAGAAGAGCTCTGCTAAGACACGGGCCAGTTCATCCCTTCCCCTGCCCCTCCTCCCCTGCAGCTGGAAGCAGCTCCCATCCCTGCCCTCCTGCTCAGTGTGGAAAGGCTGCTGCTGGCCACATTGTGGTGTGAATCCTGGCAGAAATCTGGGGAGGGAGACCTGTGACCCTGCATGCCCCCCTATGTGTTGCCTGGGGAAGATGCGGCGCCAGGTACCAGGACAGGCAGGTCCGTCCCGGGGGCCTAGCCAGGCATGGAGGGCGGAGAGCACCAGGCAGGGAGGGTTGGGTCGGTCACCGTCCCGTGTGAGAGAGGGGTACCGGTGTGTGTGTGTCACCTCTCCCCATGTGTGTGGGGAGGCTAGGGGTGTGTGTGTCACGCCCCACCCCGTTTAAACCCTAAAGCCTTAAAGAGAAGAAGGTAAATAAAAAGAATCCAACTACGCAGTATTTCTTTTTAACAGGGGCTCAGTCAACTTGATGTTAATTTGAACATTTGTACGATTGATTGTTGTTGAACTGCTTGAATACGAGTAATTTTACCAGGTGTCCTGTATTCAGCACAGGGAAATATTGTCACCCTAGTGTTCAGCTCCCCTTGCTGGGAGCAGGCAGAGAGTCCATCTGGGTGCTTGCAGGGATGAAAAGTTGTCTAGAGGGTAAAATTCTTGGTGCCCTGAAATGTTGGTGTCTTAATCCACCCCTGGAACTGCTGGGTCTCCCTGACCCCTTCGTCGCTCAGTTTGGTTCTCTCCTGACTATGACTTGTTTGACTTTGCGAGTCAGTCTGTCGTTCTCCTCCCCTAGAGCAGGTTAATCTTCCTCATTAATAATGAGACAGATAAAAGGGCAGAAAACGACAAGTGAAATGCTTCTCTGACACCTCTGATGGAGTGGGTGAGCCAGATCTCCAGGGTGGAAAGCTTCCATCTCCCAAGGGGTTTCAAAAGATACCACAACCTTGATGGAAGTGGACAGTCCCTGCCTAAATCAACGCCAGCACAGTGCGCTGAATGTGGGCAGTGATGGATGGGTATCCCTGGGAGAGAGGCGAGAGACACTGGCATGGGGAGATGGCAGGCGGCTGCAGGGACAGCCATGGTTACAGGGCAGCATCTTCCCTCTTATTTTTAGAGAAGACTTTGTGAAGGGCAGGACTCATTTTAGTCCCCTGATTGGCACTGCCAGGCCCGAGAGCAAAGTGCAAGGGCCAGACACGAGGGTCCCACAGCTGAATGGCTTCTGAGAGGGAGAGCGGATAGGCCATGAACATGGAGCAAAAGAAGAAAGCAGTGACTCAGCCCTGAGTAAAAGGGGAGAGACACAACTCTATAGACTCTTACAGAGGGAGCTTAAAAGGCATCCTGGTCTAGTGCAGGGTTCTCAGACTCTTCCCTAGCGGGGACTATGTCTAAATAGACATGGCCTGGTGGTCACCTCCCTTCCCATCTGCGGTTGGACAGGCCACCTCCCCTCCCATCGGCAATATGGAATAACATCCAGCAATTGCTTACATGGGAAAGTATTTACTGTATCTGTAGCTTCTTGCAATGCAATGCAACAGCTGGTGGCAAGGTTGAGAGCTGGCAGCATGTGACTTAGCAGCTCTTTGTGGAACGCCAGCAAGTGGTCTGTGGACCACAGTTGGGAACCACTGGTCTAGTGGACTAAGCATAGAATTAGGAGCCAGGAACTGCTCAGCCATTGATTGACTCCGTAACCTCGGACAGGTCAGTTCCTCTGTGCTTCCCTTTCCCCATCTGTGAATTGGGTCTGCATGCTTTGCTTGCCTCGGAGGGGTATAGCGAGGGTCCCCTCATGTTTGTGAACCACCTCGAAAATGTAACTTCACTTAAGGGCAAAGGGCTTGTTATCTTGGCGGAATGGATGCAGGTTAGGAGGAGATGTTAAGGAATGCCCATGGGAAATCTTTAATCCGGTCTGTGAGTCCAAGGGAGTTAGCTTTAGAGATAAAGGCCCATGGGAGACGGAAATGCAGAGATACAATATCAGATGTGTATAATGGAGATTCTGCAGCACCCTGTCAGTGCAAGCTGGGATTTGTGCTGAGAGCTTCCTTACCACAGGGCCAACCCTCCACCAGAGAGGGTGCCGTGTGCTTGTCCCGCCGCAGCTTTACAAAGACTCCTTATGCAGTTGGTGCACAGTCCTGACTACCCAGAGCTTATGCCTTTAAGAATTTACACCTCCAATCTGTCAGTCAGTCCCTCTGCCATGTGGATCCATAAACAGGGATAAACAGTAATTAGTATGGTAAGTAGCCTGGTCTTGTGTTTTCTGGTTACAGTATCATGGTAATTATTTCCGGCTCCCCGCCTGAATACTCCTGCCGCCTGATTTTGTGCTCCATGCATCCTTGCCAGCTTGATTATCACTGGACGCATTAGAATTGGTAATTGCTTTCTGCTGCGTCTCCCATTCACTCATTGGGGGGGCAGTGGCCTCAGCCCATTTCCTTGTGGTGATCTGGGATGATTGAGGGAGGGTGGCTTTCTTTAGGCAGTCCTCTCTCCTTGTAGGATCTGTACCTCGATGGGCAGGACATGTGTCTGTGCTGGTATAGCACTGGGGCACCTCTGTGCATGGACCCCAATTGGTCAGACCTACAGAGCCATTGTAAAGTATGGCAGGAGAAATTCCCACTGGAGACCAATTCGGTGCAACTCCTACCCGGGTGGCCCACGGATAAGGGGCGCGCGCTCCTTTTTGGCTCACCTGGTGCTGCTGACACCTACAGATCAAGCAAAAGGGCCAGTTCCAGTCTGGAGTTCAGCAAACCAGAGGCTTCGTCCGCACACTCGGTGTGTGTGAGCTGGCTGGCTGGAGGCAGACTCCACTCATCAGTGGCCTCCAACATCAACCCACCAGGCAGCAAGCACAACAGAGATCCCCTTGCTGACAGCTAACTCGCTTCTTGACCCTTTCCTGAACCCTAACCCAGATTTCCTTGTTAGCAAGTGGGAGGAGGGGAGCGACTGGGGTTAGTAAATGAGGAAAAGATGGATAGTGGGAATGAGGGGTGTGTGTGGGGGGGCAAGTCTGTTTAAGAAGTAGTAGAATTTGCAAGCAAGCAGCCACGCCTGGGAGAATAAAGCTCACACGGTTCGTATATGGGATGTGTCTCTCCCAGGAACCCCCGTCCACCCCCCGTGCTGCACAATCCCCCCATTCATGTTCCTCCTTGCAGCTCTTGAGTCAGGTCCCCTCTGTGAATCTCACCTCACAGCCTCAGCGATGCAACCCCGTGCTCGGGGTGTCCCTCGCCTCTGATTGCCAGAAGCTGGGATGGGACGACGGGGAATGGATCACTCAATGATTGCCTGTTCTGTTTGTTCCCTCGGAAGCACCTGGCACTGGCCACTGTGGGAAGACATACAGGGCTAGGTGGACCAGTGGTCTGACTTAGTAGGGCCGTTCTTAAGTTCTTATTTTTTTCTCTGTAGCTTTTGATGGGTGCTCCCTGGGCAGTGTATGTTGATGCTGTACATGAAGGGTACTTGATAAATGTGCTGAGACTGAAATGCACCAAACAACTGTATTAATCGGATTGGTTTTACACGAGTTGCCAGGAAGAGGTAGGGAAGAGGGCAAATCAAACTGTGCATAGCTTGCTTCAAGGACACCTCTCTGTGCTTGCAGAGAAGCTGATCCTCACAAGGACAAGACCACCATGAGCTCTCTGGATCCAGTCACTGAGTTACTGCCTCTTGCACAGCTCTTTGGGAGCCTTTGCTGTGCATGCAAGGCCACGTGTGTGTGTGTGTGTGTGTTCATATGTGAGACTGTGCGGTCACACGTGCCTCTAAAGCAGTGCGGGGTGTGTGCATGTATGTCTGAAACGCTGTGTGCATGTGTGCTTCCAAGTCTGAGGCACTGCGTGTCTGCATGCACATCTGAACTGTGCTTTGTGCATGTCAGAGCCTTTGCGTCTGCATTGTTGTGTACATGCACTTGTGTCTGAGACAGTGTGAGACTGCATGGGTGCCTGTGCATGCATGGCCGAGGCTGGGTGTAGAAAAGCTCAGTGTAGACATACGGCTTTGTGGTATCCCAGAAAAATTAGATTCTGTCACTTTGAGAGCAGCAAACCTCCCGTTTATTTGATCCATAGGCTGCTTTTCTGTGCTGGTCTCAGACTGCACTGTGCTGCTAGCCGCAATACCCATCCTCTTCTTCCCCATTCCCTCCAGACCCCTCGCCTCTCATTCCTCCTCCCATCTGCCAGTTTCCCTCTTGTCTCCCTCACTGCAGCTTCCAGCTTTGTCTAGGCTCCATTTTCAGGTGCTTCCACGATCCATTCATCCACCTTCCCCACCGCTACAGTCTTCTGTGCTGCCAGGATTCCATCCCATCTTCTCATTCTTCCCTCCATTCGCCCTCCCCCCATCTCTCCCTCAGCTGGACCTCAGTCTTCAGTCACTTCTCTTTACCACCCCAAAAGCTCTCGCCACTCCCGCTCTGCAGTCAATTCCCAGTAAATGACCCAAACAGTCCCCCATTTTCTTCCTCATCCCCGCTCGCAAACCTTCCCACTTTCATCCCCATCCCTTCGGAGACCTCTCCCACTGTTCACAGCCACCTCTTGCTGAATTTGTCCCTTTCAGCAAAAAATCGCATGACCTTCATAGTCTGGTCCTTTGAAATCCTGCACCTGGCTGAGGCTTGGCACTTCCCTTCAGGCCTGTTGAGGACCCACCCCCTCCTTGAACAGCCCCATTTGCCGGGGCCCTGGTAGTGGGGGCTGAGTCATATCAGGACTGACTTCAATATCTCCTCTCTCTCTTCTGAACCTTGCTTTTCTCCTTAACAGCTCACATGCCACTCCCAGTTGCAGAGTTTCTGTGCTCCCCCGCCTCAGATCTAGGACCCTCTTTCCTTTCCCAGTGCTGCCGATTCTTTCCCCTCACCCCAGTTTCCCCTCCCCCTCTGATTCCATCAGCTAGGTCTACGCTAGCACTTTGGTTGGCATAATTTATGTCGCTCAGGGGTGTGAAAAAACCGCACCCCTGAGCGACGTAAGTTACGTCAGCAGGAGCGTTGGTGTGGGCGGCGCTATGTCGGGGGGAGACACTCTCCTGATGACATAACTACCGCCGCTCGTGGAGGTGGTTTAATTATGTCGATGGGAGAGCTCTCCTCCACCGGCACAGAGCAGCTCGACAGGAGATCTCACAGCAGCGCAGCTGCATTGGTACGGCTGTGCTGCTATAAGCTTTCTAGTGTAGACATGGCCATAGTGGTGTTCACGTTATCTCTCCCACGTATACCCATGGATCTCTATACCCTGGATCTTAGCATTAGGCCAGAAGGGTGGGGGTTGCTATCTTATTCATGATTTCAACTACAAGGACGCCTGACTGGTTACATTGGATGACACTGCACCGTTTCACCCCTGCAGAAAATTCCCCTGCTTCACAACCTCTCAAGATTGGCCCCACTGCACTAGCAACGTGGGACCGCTGCAGCGCTGACAGATTCATTGGCAAGCCGAAGGGCTACCCCTCATTTGCATCTAAATTTACATGAGTTGACTCAGGATTTTAATTAGCGATAAATGCGCCCTGCTATTATTTTTTATTTATAGAGTGCTGTAAATGTACACAGGGCTCTACAAGACACCAAGGAAAACAAAATGTGCCTTGCCGGGGAAGGCGTGTCAGGGAGGAGGCTGCCGCTGCTTCTTGTAAGCCAGTTTCTTGAGGTCTGCTTTTACATTTGGAGGTGACTCCACTCGTTTGGGACGGTAGATGAGAATCTGCTCAGCGGTCGCTTGGTGTTTGCCGTAGGTTTTGTGGTGTGTTTTGGATTGCATCACATCAATGGTACAACATTTATTTCTTTTCTTTTTTTTGTCATCGTCCCAACCATCACAACCCAATAAGTCCTTCTAAACAGACATGTCCCGTTCTCACTCCTGTAACGGAATTCTGGATCCGTGGCATTCATTAGGTGAGCAGAGTCATTCAGCACGTTTCCTTCCTGAAATGTGGAGCCGAGTGGGTTACGTTCTGTAAGACAATTAATTTTAGCTGAATCTCAGCTTTAGCTTAAGCCAAAATGGGTCTGCAAAGGACCTGAACTCTTTGTCACCTTGGAACATCTCTGAGCTGTTGATCCAATGGATTATGAAGCGTTTTTTGAACCATTCAGCATAGGGGCAACTGCCACACTTGTGTTACTTGAGCATTGCACTCCAGCTGGCTGCAGAACGCTTGCAGCTGTAGGCAAAGCCCTCTGCTCCCACCTTCTCTCTAGCAGGTGCAAACACAAAGCCCCCATCCCTTCCACTCCCCTTGCAGCTGCAAAGAGGCTTCTGCTCCTCTGACAGCTGCAAATAGAGACATTCCCCCATCTCTGCTCCCTTGTCAGCTGAGAACAGAGGTCTCCACTGACTTCTGAAACTTAATATGTATATGTATTAAAATAATATGTTCTCAGCTGTTAAGTGTCAAGCTGTCTGGAGTGGCTCAAGGGCATGAGTACCAATCTCAGGGCAGACTGTTAAGAAGCAGGGCACAAACCCCAAATTGGTTGTGAATTCTATACTGAGTTTTCACCAACCAATTATCAAGTGTAAACTCATTGGGCACTATAAGAGCCTTAACATGGAGTCCCAGACAGTCCCTTTGGGTACTCGGTCTGTCTTGCCACCTAGGCAAGCTTGCCTTTGTGTTAGATGGTCCCTTACACCAAGGATCACAGTAGTATTCACGTTACTCCTAGGCCTAAAGGACCAGTCACTTACTCCTGGTCAATTGCACCTTAGATCTCACAAGAAAGATAATGCTTGTAGCCAATCCTATAATAAAGTATATATAGATGTATTAATAGGAAAAGGAAACAAGAGAGTTATCTACAAGGTTAAAGCAGGTAAACATACACACACAAGTGAATTACAATCTTAAGTTTCCAAAGTAATAGAAACTTCTATGATAAGCAAGTGCTATACGCTAACCCAGGCTAAGCACTGGGGATCTTTTGCTTATGCCTAGCAATCCTTGTCCCTCGGAGTGCAAGCAGCATAAAGCTACAGTTCCTCCTTGTTAGGGGTTTTTATTCCCTTTCTCCCTTCTGTTCTGAGCTGCAAACTCAGCTGATCGGAGGAATTCACTTGCGAGACTCAGCTTCATGGCTGAGGGAATAAACAACAAAGCCTTTTGTCCTCTTTAATGTTTCACTGTACTCTGCCTGGTGTTGATGGGCCTTCCTTGTCGTCCAGGACATCACACCTTCTGTTGGAGATCAGCACAATACGCTAGTTAATTAATGGCTCTCTCCTGTCTGGTGACATAGTTACAGAGGCTTACAAAGCAACTGCTCAAATATTGCCTTATAATATGGGGTACAGATGTTATAAGTGAGCTGAATGCATGCGGCAATTTACAAGCATTCCATAAAATTTAAACACTGTTTTATAATTCTAATCCCTATTTTAACAGTGCTAACACACAGGTGATCCAGACCGATTCCAGCTACGTATTTGTCGTATTCAATTGAGGTCTAGGGACCTTGGCGTGAACTGGCACCTGGTGTGCCAGCATCACATTGAGGATCAAGAAGTGGCTTCAGCCGTGCAGTGCGGTGAGCTTTGCAGCTAGCTACAGACTGTGCCTTCCCTAAGCTTCCTGGTGCCTGGTCTCCTGAGTTCCGTCCAGTGCGCTATCTACTCGCCCATGTTGCCGATCTTTGGTGTGTCGTATGCATGAAAGGCATTGTGCCGTGTGTGGTTGACGTGTGCATGATGATGTGTGTGTGTGTATATGTGCATACAGGCGGCTGTGTGTGTTAGAGAAGGGAAGACATCCGTGCACACACACTCTCTGGTCCTAGCAGGTTGTATAGCAGCTGTTCTTGCTGCCTGGCTGCATTTCACACGCAGGGGGCATCCACATGGCAGCTTGGGGGAGGAGAGCATGAGGGTGACTGGAGGGAGGTGCTACCATACTCCAGAGATGGAGGCTGTGTCCCACGCAGCATCAGCAGCTCGCTAGCCAGCATCATCTGTGTTCCAGCTCCTTGCCACCCATGGACAGCTCTGGAATTCAGGCATTGAGTGCCCCCTGACCAGCCCTCTATATGGCCATATGCCTCAAACACATAGCCATGCCCACCCATCACCCTTCACGCAGCTTCCTTGCTGCCAGGGGTGCAGAGGGAAGAAAGAGGCTTGATGATCTAATTTGCATATGCAAATCAGCACTCATTGGAGGATTCTGGTTGTCCCAGGGGAGAAGTGGGGCGAGGGAGGTGTCTGTACCATGCTCCCCTCCTCCTCCTGGGGGCTCTTCCTGCGGCAAACAATGGTGGGAGGAGTATTATGAGGGTGGAGAGACATGGTGGCCCCCCCACCCTCTCCAGTACTTTTCCTCTTTCTCATGGGCAGCATGTATCAATTTTGGGGCCTCCTGAGTGGGAGAGGGGTTCAGGCAGGCATGTCATTAATGGTGGCTATTATGAATGGGTCTCTCCTCTGCATCCAGGCATAATCAATGGGGCCTCTCCTTCCCCCTCAATCCAGTAATGGGTGCATGCCCCACATGTATGTTACTGTGAGTCTCGAACGGAGACACCTCAGCTAGGTTCCATTCAGGGGAGGCGGAAGGGGCACAGGTGGGGGATTTAGCACAGCTCCCCATCTTGCTACAAGCAGAGCGAGCTCTCCTCTCCTCTTTCTGGCTGGGCTCAGCAGCCCAACACCCACCCCTCTTGGCCGGTGGGGGGAGAGCTCCCCCTCCTGTTTCAATCCTCTTTAACTGCAGCTTCGCCCCGGCCCTGGCCCTGGCCGGTAGGATCCACTCTGCGTGGGCCTTGGCCGGGAGGTGTGCGCTCTCTCTGCTGTCCAGGAGAGTCTTGGGTCATCAGCGTGAACTGGTGTGAGGCAGGCACTTTGCATCAAGCCCACAGGCTGATGCAGCGCGATGGAGCAGAAAGAGTGAGCGGCGGGGAGGGAAAGAGAGGCTGAATCGGAGCGATGGCAGTGAGGGTGGAGGGGGAGGGGAGATAGAAACTGGGACTATAAACAGCACAAATGTCTTCTTCGTAACACGGAGCCCTCTCCCCTCTCTAACCTTGTATTTTATCAACGGCTCTGTGGGGTTTTTTTTCATTTCAGAAAAATATCCCCCTCAGGCTGCTGTAGCTCAAGTTTAGTCTCCAATATTTATATCTTCCTGCCTCTTCTCAGTGCTTTCGTGCCTGGATAACCTGCCCAAGGGGACTGTGGGACACAGGAGAATTTAGGAGCGAGGGGGCTGCTACATTGGAGCAGACCAGTCCATCTAATCTGATCTCGTCACCTCTGGCACCAGACAGTACTTGTTGCTTCTGCAGAAGGCAAAAGCACCTGGCCAATTGTGCAATGCTGCAAATGGGGGGGGGGGGGGGGCTCCTTCCTAGGCCGCCCCCCCGCCCAGTGATCATTTTACACCCCGAGATAGGATTTATCTGTATTACCTTAGGCAGCGTAACTACCCATATTATCAGTGGCTCTGAGATGGATACAGGGGGAAGCTGTGGTGATAGGGACTGTTACGGGGGAAGTGGTGTGGCCTAGTGGATAGAACACTGGAGTGGGACTCTGGAGGCCTTAGGTTCTAGTCCCAGCTCTGCACCTGGGTGACTTTGGCTAAGTCGCTTCTCTTTGCTGTGCCTCCATTTCTCCACCTGTAAAATGGAGATAATGATGTGGGATGTACTGGTGCAAAGTGATGTATCAGAACTGGGATAGACAGAGCTGCTTGCCCTGTTGAAGTATCAGAAGGACTTGAATGAGGATCTGTTTGAACAAAGCAGCCTAAAAAAAATAGATGGAACCAAAACTGCTCCTCAGAACTTGGACTGAACCCACTGAGGAGCATTTGCCCTCAGAGGGGGATTGGCCTGTTGAATTGTTTGCTGCAGATGAAGCACGGGGGGGGGGGGGGGCAAGAATTGCCTCACTGAAATGTTCTGCCCTTCCCCTTCTCCCGCCTGCCTCCTACACAGAGCAGGGGTCATCCCACATAATCCAGTGACTGCAGGGAGCAGGTGGCCTCAAGCCTTTGTGTTTTCTGCCTGTTTTTAGTAAATAGAGCTGCAGTTTCTTTCTCTGTGACCCCGCTGCCACTGCATTTCCTATTCATCACTGCTAAATTTTACTTCTTCTGTACTTCACAAGCATCCACACTTCTCCTGTTACTCCTGTAAACGCCTGAACAGAGATACCGATGCAGTCACCCCATGAGGTGCCCCGGCAGCCTAGAGCTTCCTTCCACTCCATTCCCCAGCACTGTTGCTGATTAGCAAATCAACCATCTCCCCCCCCTGCCCCTAACTCCATAGGGGCGGGCTGAGGCTGCCCTGAGAGAACCAGGAGAGCCGAGCTAGACTGAGAGGATGGTGATTCACCTCAGGGCTGCTGACCTGAGTCCAGATGGAGTGTGCTACAGTCCTGAGCACTTTGGAAATACATAAAGAGCTGAGGTCAGCTGAGATAGACCCTCTCTAAACGAAGCACCGGTACTTCTGGCAGAGAGATGATTAGGATGCCATAGCCAGTGCCCCCACATTTTCCTTGTGTGCGTGCAGAGGTGAAGAGTCACGAGCAGCGGTGTTTTGAAATAAGGACTGCTTGAATTCTGTGCTTGCCAATTTCTCTGATGCTATTGCGGGGAGGGGAGTGTGCAACTGGGGTGGGGAGGTGGGAGGCTAGAGTGGGAGGTAAGAGGAGATGGGCTTTGGGCAGCGTGACAAATAGGTATCCAGGCTAACTGTGGCACCTGCTTGTGCAGATGTGTGTGACCCTGCATTGCATTAGATTTGGGGAGTGAACAGGTCAGATGGTGAGAGGATGGAAGGTTTTGACCGAATTGCAAATGGAGAAAAGAAACAGGCAATGAGACTGGTGGAGGGGCAGGGGATAGGGTTGCCAGGCGTTTGGCTTTTGACCGGAACGCCCGGTCGAAAAGGAACCCTGGCAGCTTCGGTCAGCACTTATGACTGGGCTGTTAAAAGTCTGGTCGGCGCAGCGGGGCTAAGGCAGGTTCCCTGCCTGGCTCCATGCGGCTCCTGGAAGTGGCCGGCATGTCCCTGCGGGCGGCCCTTAGGCGCAGATGTGATCAGGGAAGCTCTGCACACTGCCACTGCTCTGAGCGCTGGCTCCACAGCTCCCATTGGCCAGGAACCATGGCCAATGGGAGCTGCGGGGTCAGTGCCTGCGGGCAGAGGCGGTGTGCGGAGCTGCCTGACTGCCCCTGAGCCTAGGAGCCGGACATGCCGGCTGCTTCTGGAAGACGCGCAGAGCCAGAGCAGGCAGGGAGCCTGCCTTAGCCCCTCTGCACTGCCGACTGGGAGCCACCTGAGGTAAGTGCCACCTGGCTGGAGCCCGAAGCTCCTCCACTCTAACCCCTTGCCCCAGGTTGGAACCCCTTCCCACACCCTAACTCCCTCCCAGAGCCCTCACCCCAACCCCCTGCCCCATCCCTGAGCTCACTCCCACACTCCAAACCCCTTGGCCCGAACCCGTAGCCGCCTCCTGCACCCCAAACCCCTCATCCCTGGCCCCACCTTACACCCCGAGCCAGAGTCTGCACCCCCTCCTGCACCCAAACCTCCTGCCCCAACCCTGAGCCCGCTCCTGCACTCCAAACCCCTTGGCCCCACCCCAGAGCCCGCACCCCCAGCCGTAGCCCTCTCCTGCACCCCAACCCCCTGCCCCAGCCCAGTGAAAGTGAGTGAGGGTGGGGGAGAGTGAGTGATGGAGGGGGGATGGTGGAGTGAGAAGGGGTGGGGCCTCAGGGAGGGGGCGGGGAAGGGGGCGTATCAAGGGTGTTCGTGTTTTGCTATTAGAAAGTTGGCAACCCTAGCGGAGGCTGGTCAGTCCCCTTAGCTCCATGAGTGTGCCTTGGGCAAAATATCTCCTCCTTGATACCGATGGTGTTATCACCTGGCTGCTCCCAGGCCAGTGTACATCCAGGACCACGTGCATGGCCCACAGGCAGGGACTCCATCACTGGAGTCCCTTTGAGAGCTGAGACACTCCAGGGAGGGGACGGGGGATATCGATTACATGGACACACCCCTATGGCCTCCTCCCCTGTGGAGTTTGGGTCAGGGCTGATGGGTCTGCAAAAGCATCCCAAGAACATGCAGGAAAAAGAGGGGATAATTAGAGATGGGCCTCGCTCAAAGTCCTGGATCCAAACCCTGCTGAACCTTGGGGAAGGATGGGGCCAGATTCTGCCTGTGCCATTTCGGATTATTTCTAGCGATGGGCTGATCATGGGTTCCTATGGACATAGCTTCCCTTCCTACCCCCTTCCCTTTGTAAACGCTGAAATCCTGGTTCTTCTTCAAGAGCACGAGCTGTGGGCTAAATGAAATTCCACTCCTTGTAGACATATCCCCCCCGGAGCACAAACACACTCATTACTCTTCCTCTCTCCGTTTCTGTCTTCCTAACAAACTCCCTTTTCATAAATGGTCTGTGTCCCCTGGCTGGAGAACTGGCTGCTTTGGGCTCTGACCTCCCCTTTGGGGTCTGTAGTTCCCCTCTTGCTGAGCCCTCTCTCTCTCTCTCTCTCTTGCTAGTTGGATTCATTTATGTTCTTGATCCTGCTTCCATTTGGGCTGAGGTGTGAAGGACTGTTCCCTTTTACCCTCCCCCTTTCCACTCACCTTGGGGAGGGTCCCACTGCCTGAAGATATTGCAAATTCACACGGGTGTAAGTGCAGTCAGAATCTGGCCCTCAGTACTCAGACATGCACTTCAGTACTGGCCTGTGTCCTGCCCGCTATGCCAAGCTTGCTCTGCCACTGCCACACACACACAGAGCTCTGCCAGTGCTCCTCAGCCCTGACCTGCAGCACCCCATGCTAACCCAATGTGGGCTCGCAGTTGGGGCATCTGGAATTCCTGCTTCCCAGGACACAGTTGCAGCGAGGGGATCTTGGCTGCGGCTGGGTAAAGCAAGGGCTAGATGGTGTTATAGATTAGCTAGGTACCCTGCTGACATTTTACCAGGACTGAGAGTTAGAGGCGGAAGTTGATGCAGAAGTGGCTGGATTTCTAGTCCTGGTTGATACCCAGCCTTTCGCCCCTGGACATCTGTTTACAAAATGTTGTCTACAACGGATCACAAGTTAAATGAATTGTTGAGGTCTCATCATCATCCCTAGTTGAATTTGTTTACTGCACAAAGCCTACAAATAATTTTTCATGGCGGGCAATCCCCTCTTGGGGAGCCCCCCTGTGGTTGAATAGTAGGTGATGTTGCAGGTTATGTTTGAAGTGTATTGGTAGAACGAGGTATGCGGGCACTAGACTTGAAAAGCAGGGGGTGTTTCGTGTGAGGATAGAGGTGCACAGGTGGGAATAGTAGGGGTGCTTCAGGTCAGAACTGAGATGCATCACTAGAGCTGTGTGGAGATTCATGCCTAGACTAGCAGGGGCTGTTGCAGATCAGTAGTGAGGGATGTGTAGACCCCTACATCTGCAAGAGCAGTGGATGCTGCAGGTCTGCCTTGGGTTGCATTGGCACAGCTGTGTGGGGAGCCCAGGTTAGAACAGCAGCACTGAATCATTCTCTACAAATCCTCTGCTTGTTTGACTGTAAACCGGGGTGGGGGAGGGCGGGCGGGCATGTGTTCCTTCAATTTCCCACAACAAAGCAAGTATAGAAGGGATTAGGATGGCAATGCTGGGGGAAGAGAGAGGGATTTAGAAGGAGAGGGGAACATTAAGATTGAAAGAAATAAATGCAGATTGAAGTTGTCGGACCAGAACAGAAGAACTTCTCAGTCTATATATTTAGCTCAGTGAGGTGTATAAACAGAAACCTGCAGCCAGCAGAGTTGCTTCCCCCCCAGTGGAGTGAGTCATCGGCCCTTAGATCTAAAGTTAGGTTCACATCGCAGCTTACACTAACTCTCCCATTTTATTTTTCCCTTTCTATTTTGAAGGGTGTGTGGAAAAACCGAGCCCTGCCTACTGGAAGCAGCAAACACAAACTGTGGTGGCATTAGCAGCTCGACCAGTCCCCAACGGGGTGCCATACGCACCAGCTACCCGTGCGTGGGTCTATGCTGTGCCCTGACCTTTAGCCGTTGAGAGCGGTCTGGCCACACAGCAGATGTGACTCAGAGGGGCTGATGTGCTTTGCACAGCTGTGTCACCACCTACGGGGTAGGGTGGACTGTCCCTGCTAGGCACAAAAATGGAGTCTGGGTTTTTGTAGTGACTGGTGTTTGCTAATGGTACGTGTGCCAGCTTCAGACAAGGAGGGGGCTCTCTTGCTCTGGGGATAACAGAGTCTTCCCCTGGGGTCAGGGGTGGGCTTGGCGAGGGTTTGACTGGGAGATAGGGATATGCGTAGAGCACCTCCTAGCTTAGCCTGGATCCCTGTGTGGCGTAGCCTTCCACTTCACTATTGGCCAGGCCCCAGACACCTGTTGAGTTTATGTGAGTTGGCCAGAGAATGCATTTAAATCCCGCACTGGCTCCTGTCTGGCTGCTGAAAACTGAGACACGGCTTGCCCTGGGCATGCGGACACTTGGTATGCAAATCGTCAGCGCAGGGCACTCTGCAGGGAGGAGGGGGCAGCTCACAGGTCTGCCGGGGGGACGGACACGGGACACTATTGACCTGAGGCCTCTTCACTTCTATAAGATTCTTCCTTCCCTGTGTGCCGTCCCGCACCACCTGGGCCCCTCTCGGAAGCTGTTTGCAGTCGCATCGCCATGGCTGGTAATTGCCCCCTTTAAGTGAAATCAATAGCAACCATTGAAGTCCATTTTCAGGAGGGTTTCCAGCGCTCGGGGCTCTTTAGAGCTGAAATACAGACCTGTGCCTTTGTCAGCAAGCGTGTCTGGCTCAAGTGATGAAAGGGAAGAGCTGCCTCTATTATTCCTCTCAAAAGCAAAAGAGCCAGCGAGAGAGAGAGGAGGGACCCACAGAGAAGGCTCCAGATATGTGTGTAGCATCAGACCCCCTTCTAATCTGACCTGAGTGCTGGAGCCAAGATTACGCCGCCGCCGCCCCCCCCCCACACCTAGTAGCTCAAGAAGGAGCCCCTGGTCCCTCTTGTGACAGAAGGTCAAACTCTTTGAAAGAGGTCCAGCAGTTGAAGAAGCCCTGTTACTCCGGCCCGTGAGACAAGAAACTGCCTCTCTTCAGGTGTTTGCTCCAGTGGTTGTGGAGGGTGTAATCAGACCATGAGAACTCCCCCCTCCCCAAGGACTTGGCTACAGCTGTCTGGTGGTTCATGTCACCTGCTGTACTTGGTGTGACTGACATGCATGCAGAAATCCTCCTCCAAGTGTGCAATCCCTGAGGATTCCAGGCTGGATTTGTGGCTGAGAAGGAGCAAAATTGGCTTTTGTTTGTTCTTGTTACCAGCTCTGCATTGTGAGGGGATGAATCTGAAACCTCCATTTCCCCACTCTGCCCCTTCTCCCCCAGACCTTTGTGGATGGACTTTTTTCTGGTTTAGAGGGTTTGTTTGAAAGTCAGAGTTCAAAATGGCAGCCTGACCTTCAAGGTGTGGATCTTTGGGAAGCCACGTCAACTTAACCACCTGCTCAGCCTCTCTGTGTCTGTCCCTCCTCCCTTTCCTGGGTCCCGTCTGTCTTCTCTCACAGTTCTCTTTCTGTAGTCTCTCTCTGGCTGCAATCCTCTTTCTTCTCTCCATCTCACCTTCTCCCTCTGCCCTCCTCCTCCTCTCTCTCTCATTGATATTCATGTATGAATAAATTCAATTGCATTTTCCCTTTTTCCCCTGAAGGGGCTTGTTGGTGAATTGGAGACATTTGAAATCATAGAGTGCTCCTGTGTCTCATTTGTGGGATGGGATTGGAACCCTTCTCCCTCCAGTAAGGAATGAACGGAGAAGCTTTTGGTGAAAGGGGGAGAGGTGAGGGTTGTGTGACTCATGATGAGGAACCCAGGGGGCCAGGGGATCGAGCAGGTGAGTCAAAAGGACCATAAAGTTACGAGGGCATGGAGGGTCAGCCAGCCTTTCCTTTGTATGTAGGAGTGGCGCATGTGTGTACGGGGCTGTATCCGGAGGTGGGATATGTCTGTGGTGTCCTGAGGGCTTGCTATATGCCTGTTTATATGAAGTGTGGAGGTGTGTGTGTCTGGGCTGGAGGTAGGGAAATAACAGGGGCCTGCCCCAGGCCTGTTCATATAGTGTGTAATGTCTCTTATGTATACGGTACCCTGGTGTGTATATGCTTGTGTATAGGGAAGGAAGGAAGCTCTTGTGGTTAATGCATAGGACCGGAAGTCGGGAAAACTGAGTTTCACTCCTAGCTCTGGTACAATCTCCTGGTGTGAGCTTGGGTAAGTTTCTAAGGGTTCCATTCTGTGAGCTATTGAGTACTGAATGGGGGCGCTTAATACATCACAAAAACTGCTCCTTACTTCCCTGAAGGACCATCCCCTTAATTTCCCTGCCCGTCAGTTTCTCCACCTGTCAGTGCGGGCTAAGAAGGGTTAACTCATTAGGGTTTGGAAAGTCCATTGCTATCCCTGGCTGCAAGGCAGTTTAGAAGTGTGAAGTATATTGTGGGACATTTATAAATGGGTTAAAACTGGAGGTAAGTGCATTGCCAGCGGCCTGGCATTCCAAGGGCTCAAACCGTTCATCTGCAGATATGCTTCCGCATCTAACTTGGCCTTTGATATAGTTAGGCTTGTAATACGCTGATAATTCAGCTGCATCTTGGGACATGGCTGGAGCCACATCCAGAGTCATGCTAAGATGTCGAGATTGGCATTTCCGAAAATCAGTCCACATTTTGAGATGCTCACCAGTGTTTACACACACGCACGCACGCACGCACGCACACACACAGCTCTGGAAAGGCTCCTCCCCCGGAATATTGTATGCAGTAGCTTAAAAAAATCAAAACTCTTTCCCGGTGCTGGAGAGAGTCCAGAGAAAGCAACATGCTAAATTTACAGAACAGACAGGCTGTCTAACAACGAGCGACTCAAAGTTATGCATATTTAGCCTGAAATAAAAGATCTCATTTATTTCAAAAGGAACATGCAAGGATTCAGGACATGATCGTGGTACTGACTGGACACTCTAGAAGGAAAGAGCTAGGTGGCATAAGAGAAAGGGGCTTTTTGTCTAAGAGCATTATTAATAACAGAGTAATAACAGGACATTTATGTAGTACCAGTCATACAGAGCTCTTAACTAACTTTGTTTCCAGTCCTGCATTTCTTGCTCACCCTAAACACTCATTGACTTCAATGTGAGAGCTGGATTTGTCTTCGGTGGGAGAATGAAAGATCAGGCCCTTTATATAATACAATAATGTTATGCTGAAAGTTGCTGACGGCTGCCATCAGGGGAATCTTGGATCCAAGGAAATTGCAGACCTCATTACAGCCAATGGCTGTGCCAAACACTGTCCTTCAGGCTCAACAGAAGGAGCAATCATGCCCCTTTATGTAGTAAAACTGACAGGGGGTCTACAGCCCAAGGCACGAGGCCACCTGGCAGGTCAGAGCTCTGTGTGTGGACTGAATGTTTCCCTGGTTGCAGGCTGTCTGTGTTGGAAGCAGAAAGCCAGGAGATGGAATTGAATGTCCCTTGGAAGAAGCAGATGGACAGAGCTTCTTGGGACAGAGCTTGCTGGGATGGCAGACATGGGGATTTCTGAACAAGGAAACTGCCTACTATTTGCTTCCATGATGTTCAGGGAAACAGGACTTTGTGTACACATTTTTGTTAACAAACAGACAAGAATATACCAGACTCTCATATGATCTGTTTCTCATCCTAATGTAAACAACCCTGCAAGGCTGTGATCTTTGGCTAACTGCTCAGGCCAAAGCTGCAACTATAATCTTACTAAATACTTAGCACTTTACATTCAGGGTCACCTTACCCACCACTAAAGTGCAGTCTGCTCTGAAGTGGAACACGGCAGCTGTTTGACAGGGCATAGCAACAACTACTAGCAGGAAGAAAAGAAGATTATATTCAATGTTGAAACCTCAGAGAGGATTTTAAGGAAGCAGAATGTAATTTTCCAAATTGGAAATTGCTCAGGATTCTAGGGTTAGTGCCCCTAACCTTGCGAGAAGCTCCAGGGGCTCTTTAATGACCACAAGTGGTCAGGACCTTTGTCTTCACATAGATAAGAGGGCACCACAGCACCCCGTAGCAACAGTTTTCATACCGTGATCTCACATCTAGCCACTTGCAACTGTTGATCCTCCCCAGATGCACCCCAGAGTCCTGTCCTACCACAATTCCTAGGATGCACCATTGGGAATTCACATGACCACATGTGTGGTGGAAGGGGAATCTACTGCAAGGACAAATGCTACCAGAGACAGGGCATGAGTGGGACTTACAGCCCCCTGAACAACTGCAAGCACCCTCCAGTTGGAGAACTACTGACATGGGGGGAGCGAGTCAGACGCCCTGATCCCCCAATTGGATGCATGCCTGTGCAGAGCCCCAGTGAGCACCAGGGCTTCCCTGCGCAGATCCAATTGGGGCCATAGTCCCCACACAGGCGCTTGGCAAAGACAAAACCATATACTAGAAGTGTAACCTCTTACCTGCTGTAATTAAAGGGCTAATTCCATTCAGTGCCAGGTGCTGTCCGCACCTGCAATGAAAACCCAACAGAAACTTAAAAGGAGACAAAGCGTACATATGGTAGGGCCTATTTATCTTACCTCATGAGAGGCTGGTCACAAAGTCAGGTTAAGTTATTTCCTAGCTCCTGGGCAGCCTCTGCAGGTGGGGGACCGGGGCCTACTGCTAGAAATAACAGAGCCGATCCTCAGCTGGTATGAACCAACCTAGCTGCTGAGTGATGCTACTTTACACCAACTGAGGTTCTGGTCCAGCAATCCCTGTCAATTATTTTTCAACATCATTTCCACCCCCCCACAGCTTCACAAACACAGTGGGGGAATTAATTTACAGTGAGTTGTTTCCATCCCTGCAGTTATGGTAACTGTGTGTGTGTGTGTGTGTGCGTGCGCGAGGAGGGGGTGACCTGAATTTGAGGGAGGGGCTTTTAGGACTCCTTGTTTATTACACTTCTCTGAGAGAATGGTAAATTCCTTACCTGCTTGGTTTGTGACCTGTGGAGGGACACACACACATGGAGTAGAGGAAAAGGTGCTAGCAGTCTGAAGCTAGTGTCAGAATAGAGTAGAGAGGAAGGGCTGGCTAAAGGCGGGGGGGGGGAGACCAGCTGTCCTGAGCCCCACATTGTGTGTGTGTGTGTGTGTGTTTTCTCTGATGCTTCTAAAATTTCTGCTGTGTGTGTCTGTAATTGTAGGTTTCCCCTAAAGACATTTGGTGTCACTGTAAGGATAGCATTTCTCTCTCTCTGCCTATACAGTTAGTTATTCTGTCTCTCTCTCTGTGCCACTCATTCTGTAAGCCTTTGGTGAACATACCATAAGACACAGGGAGAGAGAGACCGATAGAAACCACACACAAATCTCTCCTCCTAGCTTTCCCACCATGGAGTAGCTAAACTTCCCTCATCACCTTCCACCCCTTTGTGATTATCTTGCCCCTCTGGTCCTCGTCGTGTTTTTTGTTGTTTTTTTAAAAGGACGCTTCCTTCACTCCTTGCCCCTCTATCCCCACCTGCCTGGGGGGAAAGAAAAACAAACCACCCCAGCGCCCTCCCTCCAAGGGAGAGATCATTTTAGCTCCGACTCTGAAGCCTCAGACTCCAGCCTGAACAGGCACCTTTTCTTAACATGTATTTTCCTTTTACACCATCTCCTTCCTGCACACGCTCGATGCTCGCAGCTATGGATCTAACACAATTCCCTGATTCTTGCCAGCTGGTTCTCTGCTCCCAGTCGCTCAGCTGATCCTGATCTTCTTCTTTTGGGGTGTGCGGGGGGCAGGGTGTGTGTGTGCTTGGGGGAGGGGGGCTGTGTTGGGAATTTTTCAAAGCTTCTTTTTTTTTTTTTAATTTTACTTCTTTGACCTGGACTTTCCCTTTTGGAGATCTCTGTTCCATGCAAAGGTAGGTGGGAAATAGGCACACCTGGCTAACCTAATGTCCGTCTCTCTTTAAAAAAAAAAGAAAGAAAACTTGTACCCCCACCCCTCTCCACCTTTAGCATGTCTGTTCTCTTTAGTACCTGTTTCCTTTTTGAAATGAGTAAAGGTGTAGGGTAGATGCATCTGTAATGTTAGCTATTTCATCTTTCCAAAAAGGAAAGTTATTTGTGTGTGTGTGTGTGTCACTGCCACTATTCACCCAACAAGTAGTAATAATTTATATTGTCTGGGGGCAGAATATGAGTCCAGTAGTATATATGGGCAATTGTTATAAAGAATGCGTTTGTCACACACATACGGAATCTCTTTATTTATTTATATATGTCTATAAATACTATACAATGGGTGTATGAATAATCAGAGGGAATTTAGTATTAATCATGGATCTTTTTTTGGGAGGGGGATATTTGGAGGGGGGGTGTTTAGAACATCTCCCCTCTGGAGAGCTGACTGTCTGAGCCTGTATATAATTTAACTTTTGTTAAACTGGCTTACTGGTAAAGGAGGATTTAGGGGTTTCTCAGCTTTTTCCATTTGCAAAGCAAGAGCTGGGTCTTGGGTTTGGGGTTGTTCTTTTTTTTTTTTTTTTTAAATCTTTCTTCATTTTTACTTATTGTTATTGCCTTGAAATTGTGTGTGCAGCTCTTTAAAGTGTTTTGGAGGGATTGAAGAATAGGATGCACTTTACACATAAAATTTGTCATCTTTTGTGCATTTGGAGGAGAGAAAAAAAAAAAAAAAGAGACCCAGGGATATTGTTAGACATTGACGACTGGCAAATATTTGGCATGTCCCCCCCCAACCCCGGTATTATGTTTTCATAACACAAGTGTATTCCGTTTGCTTCGTGGTAACAGTAGCTGGGTGAAAAGTATCAGGGGCTTTTAAAAAAAAATCACTTCAGTGCAAATTATTTCCAAGAAAATGGAAAACGTCAGAAAACAGAACTTGCCTTGCATTTTCTCTCAGTCAGAAGGGAACAATTTCTTGTTGATCTGGGGGTCTGTTAGCGGATCTGTATCTCTGTCACCTTGCATAATGCTGCATTAATTGTCTGTTGTTTCTATGTGCTATTGCAGGGTTGTTGGTCTTTCAATTCTGGCTGGTGATCAAAGATTTGTTTGATATCTGGGGGGGGGGTGTCTCCTACCCACACCCCCACATTAATGTTTTAACCCTGTCTTAATCTGGGGCAAGAAATTCACAAGCCAATAGTCTTCATGACACCCCCCCTACCTCTAAAGAAACTTAATCTGCAACACCTAGAGAGCGGAGGAGGGGAACAGCGATTTTTCAGGATCCCTAAGTCATCTCAGCACCCCCCACAAGCGTTTCCACATATCTTGAGTCTTGGTAGGAACTCTGATTCAGGCAAGGGACAGCTTTAGTACAGGCTGGTAGGGGATTGTGCATGGCCTTGCGGGTTCCTTTTTCTCCATTAAATACTATGATTTCATGGCGTTCCTATCAGATATACATTGTTAGCTTAATACAGCTCCCCTTTTTTCCCATCTAGGTAAATCTGTTATGTCGTCACATTCCTTGTCTGGGGGCGGGGGTGCAGGTACGTGCTCATGCCACCCACACATGTGCACCTGGCTGGCTTGGGAAGAACTGTCACCCCACCCCACTTGGGAACAGGGGCAGCAGTTATCCAGGGAGCTCTGGCACAGCATGTGTGTGTGTTGGTGGAAAGACTGGGAAGAGCAGGTGTCCCTGGCGAGGGTGTGCATGAGCACTTGCAAGCTCAACACACGAGTAAAGAGACACCTGTCATGCTGTGAGGTTTCAGGGGTGTGAGAAGCGAGGAGAGGGCTTCCTCTGCAGGGGCTTTCCAGGTCCCATTTCTGCTTCCTGCAGCTTGGCTCTTTCTGAAGATGCTTAAAAACATACAGCCGTGTGCACACTAGCCTTCTCCTCTTTTCTAAAATCTCCCCCCATGGCTACCTTGGATGCAGCACTAGCAGTGACACCTTAGTGTGCACCAGGCAGGCTGAGACACTGGAGAAGCATGGGCTGATGCTGGCTCGGGAAGTAATTATTAGTTGCTTGCTTGCTTGTTTGGATGGGTAAGTGTGGTGGATCTCAGCACTTGTGAAACGAGAAAGGCTAGTCAGGCTGCCCAGAGTCTAGCAGTGGCTGGGCTAGTTTCTCCCATGCAGTTCTGTCGCTGTACCTCCTCTTCCGTAGCATCCCCTGCTCTTCCAGCCCTGGGCCTTCCTACAGCTCTGTCAATGCACCTCAGTCCGGACCTGCAGCTTCCCTGCCATTCCAGTGCTGGCCTCTCTCCCTCCCCACAGCTCTACCAATGTACTTCAAGCCTCACTGCATTATCCTCGGCTAATCCGGTTTTGGAGATACCATGCATTTTTGCCCAGTGCAACTCAATCCTGATCTACAGCTCTCCCTGCTTTTTCAGCCCTCTTCTATCCAGTCCAAGCATAGCAACTCGTGCAGTGCAGACAAACAAGACTAGGATGGATTGGGCTGAGCCCGTGTCCCTTTGGGGAAGGATTGGAATTCCAGTTTCCGGTGCAAATAAGCTTCATCTGCTTCAAAACAAAATCTTTACATTGCTTTTTGTTCATTTCTCTCACATAAAGAAAACAAAAACCACGTGAAATGGCCATGTGATTGGAAGGATTCTTTAAAACAGCTAGCCTCCGGTCTGAGGGATAGCCCTGATCCTGCAGTCTAATCCCCACAGGTGGACGACATCTGTGCCTGCCCAGAGCCCTACTGCAATCAGTGGGTCTGTGAATGGGGACAGGGATCTACCAGACTGGATTAGATTGCAGGATCAGGGCCATAGTAATTCTGTGCCTTGGTTTTCCATCTGTAAAATGGGGATAAACTTACTTTTTGTGGTCTACAGATGAAAACTGCTGTATGAGCTACATGTTATTAGCATTAAGATTGAAGATTTCTTCACTTTTATAAGCCCTATTATAGTCAACTAATGAAATTTATTCAGACATCTTTAAAATGCCTATCCTAAAGCTCTCAGCACTCACACTGGTGTATAAAAATACCTCAGACTAATCGAAAATATGACTAACCCATCCAGCCATAACCCAGAAAGTATAAATTAACCAGCCATCTTGGTAATATACTCCCCTGTCCTCCCTGTACCTTTCAACCCACTACCTCATAAGCACTGCAGCATGCCCTGAAGAGCAATTTGGGACTATTTAGGGTGAGGACATCTCCCAGAAAATGCCCTGCTGCCAGCCTGGGGCGCTGATAGCGCTGCAGTAATGTCAGATGGGAAGAGAGGAGGTCTTGCAGGTAGGCAGGTCTCAAACCATTCAGGGCCGTATGGGTCAAACGCAGACCCTCCAACACCTCCCCAAAGCTCCTGGTGAACGAGTGCGCTCTCAAAGTGAGCAGCTGCATTCTGCACTGGCTTCCTGTTCCGAAGGGTCTTGAGACGGAGCCCCGTGCGTTGCAGCAGCCTCACCTCCACATGACAAAGGCATGGAACCCGATAATGAGGGGCTGCCTCCCTAAGGAAAGGTCGTGCCCTTCTTTCCAAGCCCAGGTGGAAATAGGCAGTCTTGGCAACAGCTGCTACTTGATTGTCACCAGACCCTCACCCCTCAAACACGCAGCCATCCCCACAGGGCGCACACCAAATCCCGCCCCATCACACAACCTTAACTCCGACCACTGCTAAGTGACCACACCTCCTGCATAGGCTGCTGTGTCCTGACAAAGACTGTAAAGAGTTAACTCCACCGGTCTGTTCTTTCCCGTGGCAGGTTTGTGATGTAGAGGAACTGAGTGCATGCAATGCAGCAGGTTGGATATGCGGGAATTGCAGGGGAGTTTGTTGCTGAGGTGAGGAACCTGTGAGCATGTTTGTATGGTGCGATCTAGGGGCGTTATGAATATGAAGTATACGAAGGCTGCCTTTGCTGGCAGTTTCCTTGATTTTTATTGATTGCACTGGTGAGAGTTGTAGTCAAGCACCTGTTGGTCTTAGCAAAGGAAGTTTTTTGTTTGGGGGGATTTCCCAGGTTTAAATAAGTACATAGCAACACTCAGAGTTATTTGTTGGGGGTGAAATCCGCCCCAGGGCAGAGAGCCAGCACGTGGTCTATCCCTACTTACTCCCTATGTGGGAGGGATTTAGGTGGTACATAGGCCTTTGCAGAGAGGTTAATTTCACCCAGGGCTAGCCATCAGGGCTCCCATCATGCCTCCTTGTCCCCGACTCCTGTCTCCCTACTGGTCTTTCTGCACAACGCTCCTCTCCCATATCCCCCTGCAGTGACCTGTTCCCTTCTCCCCCCGCAGTGATTCCACTAACATTGTCCCCATACAGCCCTGAACTTACTTTGCCCATGCTCCAGCCTACTCCTTAATGTGTATTCGTATTTATATCCAGCAGTGTTTACCTGGTGAATGTGGTAGGGATGGTGGGGAGTGGGGCTGGCAGGGAACAGGCCGGGATTGGGGTTGAGTGGGGCATGGGGGAGGAGGAGTGGAGTAGGAATGGGAGAACTGGGGCTGCGTGTGGTTCGTAAGGAGAGCAGTCTCCCCGTCTCCCACCATAACAAGGCAGGGAGAGGAGGAGATTTGCACTTGAAGGTGGTTCAGGAGTGGAGCTACTAGCTTTGTTCCTGAGGCAGCTTGTCCTTCTAGAGACCCTCCTGTGCACCACCAGAGAGCAGTGGTTGTCTGGAGACCTCTCCTGAAGCCAGGTGGTGGATTGGGGCTGTCACTGATTGTAGGGTTTGGATGTGAGGCATGGATGTCTCCTGGTGCCCCCCAAATCCTCACTCATCCCTCTACAATCCAGCTAGCCCTCCCACATCTACCCACCCACTGCCTTACTTCCTTCAGGCACCCCCCACGGGGCTGGCCCCCCGGGAGGCCAGGAAACGGCGGGTTGGACAGTGGGGAGGTATGGTGATTAGTGGGGATGTGAGGAGAGGAATTGAGTCAGAATGTGTGTAGTGGGGTGGTGGTTTGAGGTGGGTTTTCTGTCCACTTCTGATCTCCAGCACTGCTAACCTCCCTCCCTGACTCACCAGTTCTGCTTAGCACAGAGGTCCTGGGGTGCTAGGGGAGCTGGTTGGGTATCAGGGGAAGGGTCTGGGACAGGATTGGGAAGGGAAGGGTCTCTGGGGAGAATGGGGGAGAGGCTGCAGCTCTGATAGGGTATTGGAGGGGTTGGGGGACCATAAGGGGCAGGGGGAGAAGGGGAGAAAACAACTCAGTGCTGCTGCCTCGACTTCCTGGGGCACCAGGCAGCAGTGCCATGGGAGAGTGATGGGGGTGAGGGATGTGAGAGAGCAGGGCCATTGGCGGGGCGGGGGGGGGTCAGTGGGAGTTTGGAGGCATGGGGGGGGGGGCTAGAGGGACTTGGGAAAGGCAGGAGGAGTTGAGGACATGTCGGGGGCTTGGGAAGGAAGAGTGGGTGGTGGTGGCGGGAGCCCGGTCCCTCTGCTGAGCGTTAGCATCCGAAGGGTTCCCCCCAGCACAGTTACCTCAGTTACTCCTCCCACTGAGGCAGCAGCCCTGGCTTCTCCGAATGGGCCCGACCCTACAAAACTCTACTTACGAGTAGTCTTTACTGATATGAGTAGTCCCAGTGTTTCCGGCACACTCACAAATAAGGATTACTCACCTGAGTAAGTGTTTGCAGGCTCAAGCCCAATATTATTTAATCTAATTGCATCCCATGGGATGTTAAGATTTTTTTGGAGAGTTCCTAAATCTCCAGGGGGCCACCACCGCCTCTCCCTGTCCTGCCCATTCTTGGCAATTCCCGGTCAGGCTGTGAAATCTTGTCCAAAGAACCTAGCTGAGCTGTGGGGGTGGTGCCTTTGGCGGAGGACCCGGCTGCCCTTTCTGAAGGTGCTGCGAGTACCATGAAGGCGGGGCTGCATGGTCTCCCTCAGCGACAGGTCTGGCACAAGCGGAACTTTTGGCTGTTGCCATTACGGCTTGGGAGTGAAGCTGACAGGCTGCAACATGCCACCTGCTGGGGGCGTAGCACGTTAGCCCTTTATGGTGGATCCACGCAGGGAAGGAACAAGCGTGGTGTGGGGGAATGGAGGGTAGGACTGGTGCTTTTCCCCACAGGAACTTGCTCTTGGAATGGATTTCCCATGTGGGAGAATCCTTGGGGCAAAATGATCTCTGGGGTAACTCCACTGACTTCAGTGGGGTTACACCAGGGATGAATATGACCCTTGTTAAAAGCAGAGCTCTTGGGGGGAGTAGAGTGGGGGGGGTGAGAGAGGACACAGATGTACCAGTCATTCCAGGAATGGTGGGTGATATGACCAGGGCTTTCTAGTTCTAACTTAGTGCTGGGGAAAACCACTAGATTGTCATCTGCCCTGGGGACTGATACCTCCTATTTACCCACAGAGCAGGTACAGCAAGGGTAGTGGCAATCCAAGCTTCCTCCCCACCCTCCCAGCATACACATCTCTCCACTGGACCCCAAGAAATAGAACGTCACCGTCAGTGACAGCTGAGGTTGGAGGCCAGAAAAACAGGAATTGAGTTAATGGGGGTCATGCGACTAGACTCCGTGACCTCCCTCACAGCTTGGAAAACATAACTGCCTTCCCCTCTTCGTGTGCAGTCCTGTGTTGAGTAGTGTGTTATAAAGGCTATGGGAAAAGCTCAGGCTTCTAACATTTGGCTTCCCCTCGTCTTCCAGCACAAAACATCCTGGCCTAAAGCATATGGGAGGAAAGCTCCAACCCCTCCCATCCTGGGAGCTCACAGGATTCCTTTCTTCATCATCCTCATCATCATTCGGTCCCGTCTTATTTAACGTCTTCATTAATGATCTGGAAGAGGAAGTAAACAGCATGTTAATGACATCTTCCAATGATAATAAATTGGGAGATTTTCACCTGCAAGCAAGGACGGAGCAGTAATACAAAGAGAACCAGAGAGATTAGAAACATGGGCAGAAAATAACATAATGAGATTCAGCTTAGAAAAATGCAAGCTAATGCATCTGGGGGAATGTAATCTGAAACATGTGGTACAAATGCCTAGATAGAGAGAGCACAGAGATTCGGGGGGGCAGAGGGAGAAGGACCCGGGAAGAAATGGGAAACGAGACGGAGGTGTGACAGTAGACGGCAAATTCTATGTGAGCTTGCACTGCGATAAGGCAGCAAAATAGACAAGTTGAATTTTGGACTGCAGACACCATCGCAGTTATTCTATGTGTCTGTGATGTGATTCCCCCCTGGAACAATGTATTCAGTTCTTGGCACTTCATTATCAGAAAGATGTAGGTAAATTATAGCAGTGATGAACAATGCAAATGACATGGGGGCTGGAGAGATTAATTTATGAGGCAGGATAAAGAGTTAAATATGTGCAGCTTGGCTAAGTGATGATTTAAGTGAAAGGACATGATGAGACTCTACTAATGTGAAAGGTGTAAAACCCCAAGGAGGGGGAGGAATTATTGTGGGTTGTACCAGGGGATGAAATTGAGAGCAATGGGATGAAATTAAGAGAGGAGAAAACGATAGGCTGACTCTCAGGAAGAGCTTGCTGCCAAAGAGGTCTATTAGAATGTAGAGTAATCTCCAAAAGGACATCCTGGAACCCTCATCATTAGGGACACTTCAAACTAGACTGGGCAGAGCGCTAACAATATTCTGTAGAGAACAATTGTGTGTTATCCGGGGATGGACTAAATGAGACCTGCTAGGTCTCCTCCATCTCTCATTTCTATCACACTCAGATTTTCATCCTGAGCACTGCAGGGTGGAGACTTTGCCATAGGGACCCACCTTTCCCCGAGATCTCCCAAGCCTAAACATGACTCTGTGGGTCTGGTGATGATCCTTTGTTCACACTGTCTCATTTCCCCCTCTTGCTTTTTGTAAGGAATCCATCATCATTTCTCCAGCCCACTAGTAAAGGGCAGCATTGTCCTTTACTGCTTATTGATTTCCATGGCATCTTTTTCACACTCTGCACCCCCATCTCCTGTTCTTGGACTGACTCAGGTTACCCTGCCTAGTACCTCCTGGCCAAACAATTAGATTTTGCATAAGAGCAGGAGTCTTCTATGGAGCATGGATCAGCCTATGCTGCTTCCCCTCTCCTTTTCCTGAGGCTGGTGAAATCTTGTCTGCTCAGAGTTCTGTGCAAGTGAGAGTCTCCAAAGCAGCAAGGGTGAGAAGGAAGAGGCTGTCAAGCCCTCTGAGTGAATTGGCCCAGGATAATAAGTGTAGGGAGATAAGACGAATCAATTAACCAGCTGTTCAGCTGAAGGGAAATGATCAGTAGGCATTTAAACAGCCTGATCACATGGAGGACCCTAGATCTTGCATAGTCCACAGATGATGTGTTGGAGCACAGAGACACTCCTCTCCTTTCCCAATACTCTGGTATTTGTTTCAGGTACAAACGGTGAATTAATTTCTGCCGAGTCCTACACACCCTCCCCTCCCCTCTTCTCACAGTGGAAAGTACCCCAAGAAATACTTTGTGAGGATGGAGGAGACCTCAGGGTTCTTGCCCCATTTGTGTTATATTAACTCCTGTCTGCACTTCCCTAGTCTCTCAAGGTGTACTCCAGTTGAAGAACAAGGAGTCCGGTGGCACCTTAAAGACTTAACAGATTTATTTGGGCATAAGCTTTCGTGGGTAAATAACCTACCGGTACTTCTTCAGATGCGTGGAGTGAAAATTACAGATGCTGGCATTATTATACTGACACATGAAGAGAAGGGAGTTACCTCATAAGTGTAGAACCAGTGTTGACAGGGCCAATTCGATTTTCACTCCATGCATTTGAAGAAGTGGGTTTTTTACCCAAGAAAGCTTATGCCCAAATAAATCAGTTAGTCTTTGAGGTGCCACAGGACTCCTTGTTGTTTTTGTGGATACAGACTACCACGGCTACCCCCTGATACTTGACTCCAGTTGAAGAGATTTGGGTCAGATGGCTAGCCAGGTGTGTGCAACCTAAACAGGCCGATCTCTCTCCCTTACAGATATCCATGCACTCATATGGATCTACATGTGCATGCAGATACGTGCACACACATGCACACAGACATTGTCTGACAGGAACATGCGCACGCGCACACACACACACACACACACACACACAAGATTAACATAAACACAGAGCCATGTACAACTATGATGTGCTACTGAAATTGAATGAAAGGTCAAACACAAACACACACACACACACACACACACACAGACGAATGCATCAAAGATAACGCACAACTGACACATACGTGTGTATAGAAACAAACACAGACTCCATCATGTGCAACAGACACACTGAAAGGTGCGCATGCGTGCGTGCGCGCGCACCCCCCCCCCAAATGGATTCACTCACACGTTCATAAATATACCACACGTGTACTTATGCATGTTCATGTGTACCCGGTGAGAATACTTACAGAGTGACACACAGACATACTCTTACAGGTATGCACATGAACTCACACACAGACATGCATACAAAAGCACAAATGTTATTCAGGGGCCTACACACCACAGATGATGGATTAATTTACTTCTGTCTGCCTAAGAATTGCCCCCTGCAATTTCAGCGGGAGACGTTCTCCTTCTCTTCCCCCTCTCATAACAGTGTTGCACAGTGTTACAGGTACAGAATGACTGCTGCATTTCAAGCCAGAGGTGGCTGCATGTCAGCAGCAGGTGAGCGATCCTGATAGATGGTCGACAAAGAATGTGCATCCCCTCCGGATGAAAGGTGCTATCAAAATGTAAAGCTGTTTAACAGAACTGGAAGAAATTTAATTTCCCCCTTATCTCAGTCTCATGACTCAGAGTTTTGTATGTGAGCAGTTTACAATGAGGTGGGTAGGGAGAACATCTGGGCTGTATGGGAGGGAGGGGAGTCTGGAGCTGAGATGGGGATAGTTGTGAGGTACCATGTATGCAGGGAGAAAGGGAAGTACACAGACACAGGAGCACACACGTGCACAACTGCCCACATGTGGACACACTCACAGACAGGCAGACATGAATAATCAACCAAACAGACACCCCAGACAGGTGGCAAAACAGAGGCACATAATCCCATACTGGTTCCTTTATTCCCCTAGGATGGACTCTGGGTGCAGCACCACTTCCTTGTTGGACCTTTCTCTGGTCAGTGAGGGTGAGACTGAGCTCTCCAGCCGTCAGGTACTTTCCCTTTCTCCCCTGGCATTAAAGGGCCCCTCTCCACTGTAGCCACCTGTATCCTCTTTGCTTCCCACAGGCTTTCCAAGAATCCAGGCTCTGGTTAGGTGGTCTGGTCTCCTCCACCGGCCTTTCATCTCTGTGGCCAACACTTAGGAGGAGTCATGGCTCACCAAATACTTTTCATTGGTGTAGGGAAGGGGCAGGGAGGTTGTGGGTGACCAGTGTCTGCCGTGCACCACGTGTTTGCCGTCTCACAGCATCTTGGTCTGTTGTTACATGTGTGCCAAGGCCCTGGCATTAGCAATCCTGAAATCTTAATCCCCCTCCCGCCCCCGCGTTGTGCAGCGCTGGGGGATAGTATGTCTCACGGGAGGCCATGAAATGATACAGGCCTTCGTGATGAAGACACCCCCTGAGTCTCTGCTTCTCCTGAATCTCAATCCCTCCTCCTCTTCTCCAGGTGCTTCCTTCTGCTCATTAAGCTTGCAGCTTTTCTTGCCATTTGAGATCAGCTTTCCCTGGAGGGAAAGCTCCCTCCAGCCTTCTCACAGCAAAACCAGGTGCTTTTGAAATGGGAATGGGATGAGCCAAAGGCCAGCAGCTACTCCTGGCAGGCGAGCTAATGAGCTTTCTCTGTGCGTGTGCGTGTGCATGTGTGTGTGTGTGTGTGCGTGTGCGTGTGTGTGTAGGTCCATGTGTGAGAGACCAAGAGAGCGAAGCTATGGGCTTGAACTTGTTTGCTTACAGGGGACATGCATGCTGGGGACAGAGGTAACGGTTCTGAGACCTGGCTACAAGGAAGGTTTTGGGTGCAAACTGTGTAGGGGTCAGCAGTTCCCTTTGAGACCATGAATGTCCTTCCTCCCCTTGGATGGATTGTCAGCATTGCTCTTCCTGTGCATGAGTGACTGGTCTGATTTTTTTTTTTAAGGACCATTTCATACATTTCTGTGCACTTGGTAGCAAAGGAGAGATGTTTGGCAAAGAACCACTCTGTCCCTCCATGTGCCATTTGCCTGGTACTGATCCGTCACCAGCAGAGGAATGTGCCAGGACTTTCTAAAACACTGGCTTTCAACCTAAGGGCGAGGGAAGGTTGCCAGCAGTTTTTTGGAGAGGTACTGACTCTGCTTCTATTCCCTATTTCTGGTTCCCTGCTGAAGGGGCTTGGCTCAGTTACTCACATCTGGTACTTCTGGTAGACGTCTGGGTGGCCCAATTGTACCAGTTTTTCTGTGGCACCTTTTGTGAAGCGCACCACATGGACTGGCACAAAGGAATTCTGCTGCCTCAGAGAGGGGACCAGCTGCGAGTAGCCCACGGAGTGGGGAGGCTAAAGGCCATGTCCTAGAAGGTTCTGAGCTGCACAACATTCCACTCTAGAATGCTCTCTATGGTACTAGCGTCATTTCTGGGTACAGCAGTGATGAGTTTTATAATGGATGGTGTCACAGGGTGGCTAGTCCCTTGAAATGAAGCAGGTCCGGTGCCTCTGTGCTAGAACAGGTGCCCAGGGGCAGCACCTGGGGCTATAAAGAGCCGGCCTGGCAGTAACGAAGGGGAAGCAGGAGCAGCAGGGAGTCCCCTGGGAAAGGGCGCCAGAGTCCCCTTGGAGGAGATGCAGTGGGAGACTCCTGGGGGGAAAGGGCTTCCAGGGCACTGGGGGATGGGGCTCAGCTAAAAAGAACAAGGACGAATCCTGCCATAGGCCCTGAAGCAGGCGGGCCTAAGAGATGCAAAAGAGCTCTATGGGCTGAGGAGCTGTTTTTGTGTTTGGCCTATGTTTGGAAAATAAAGCTGTGCCTGGAAAGAGATCCTGGGTGTGGCAGTGGGTCCTTTGTGGGCTGGGGACAAGCCAGGACCTAGAGATGGGTAGGAAGACATGTCAGACGACAAGCTGCTCTCTATCCAGGGAGCAGTCATGAAGGGGGCTGGTCCAAAGTTGTTATACTAGTGAGATCTCCCCTGGAGGGAGTCACCCCTTAAGGAGGCAGACTTGATTTTTTTACTGATAGGTCTGTCCTGCCAACACCAGCTTGCTGTAGACTGCCCCTCCTGTCTTGCCCCAGCAAAGGCTAGGTATTTGTTTAGGATGAAGGGGTGGGGGGACCTCTGTCTATCTGCTTGTCTTATACTGCACCCATCACCTTGATTATAGGAGCACCTACAGAAAGGGGAGACTGGGATCCTCCTGGAGGTGGGTTCTAGAACTTTCTAGTCCTCCCTCATCTTTCTAATAGCGTCTTTCAGCACAGAAAGAACCATCCCCTCAACATGCTCTTGTGTGTGTGTGTGTGTTTGCACAGAGCACGTTCCCCTCGCCTATCGCTGAAATGTGACCACTTCTGGGCTGAAATGCATTAGCCCAACCTGCCCTTGCCACACTAGCCAGTGGTGTCATAGGACAGGAAGTGAGACCTGCAGGGGCACTTTTAAGAAGGTAAAATGTCACCTAACCTGAGCAGGAATTTGTCCAGGACACTGGGGTTGACATCCCTATTGCTGTAAAACGGGCCCTGGAAGCCTTGAGCACCACAGCTCAGCTTGGCAGAATTAGTTTGTATTGGTCTTTAATTGTGGTGGTGAATATCGATTTTTATTTTTAAGATTTTTTTATTTTTTAACCATTTTTATTTTTACAGTTGCTGGAAATGCCGGGTGGGAGGAGGTAGTTGGGGTTAGGATAGTGCTGACTGCAGGGCTCTAGGGGCTCCCAGCACTGACACCAAAGATGCAGGGGGCTCCCTGCATGGCTGAGGGGCCCAAGACACCCTGGCACAAGGTGTGGTGGAGGCAGTGATCCTGGCCCAATGGAGCAGAGATCCTGGCTAGGACTGCAAGGAGGAGGACAAATGCCTGGCCACGGGGTGCTGCGGAACAGTTCCTGCCTGGGGAAGCAGCCATTCAGCACTGGGGTGGCATCCCCCACAGATGGGGGACCGTTCTCCTTCTCGTAGTCGTGGTTGGGGGGGTCTCTGCTCTGCCCTGCTAGGACTGCAGCCTTCCCTGCATCTTGCACCTGCAAGGATAGGGTCGCACCAGCCCTGCAGCAGTGCAGAGAGCCCGGCCTATGCTCCCTCAGTCCCATGGTGGCAGGGCTGCAGACGGCTCCGGGCACTGCTGCAGGGCCAGTGACACCAGGGGCGCTGGAACAATATGTACAGTGGGAGTGCTCCTAGCCAATGAACAAACTGTAAACCCTGGATATAATGGAAACCACTTCAAACTAGGGGGTGTGGTAGCACCCCTCATACCTCTAGTTCCAGATCTATGGGTGACACCCAATCCCTGCAGGTGCAATGGAGGTGGGGGGGGGGGCTGGACTCCCACCGACTGAAACCAATATCGATCGGTAACATCGATTTTCTTGTCTGCTGAAATTGACGTTTACCCGACGTCTGTTGATTTAACTCTAATCCTGCCGAGCCGAAACAAAAGTGGTCACCACCACGAGTTCATCCGAAAGCTATCTCCAGCTGTAGACCCCTTCCTTCCGCACTATGCTGGAGTATCCGGGTTGGCTCTGAGTAAAAAGCATAACTTCCCGACTCGCTCGCACCACTTCGGTTTCCCCTGTCAGTCTCCCTACAAAGTGTGCTAAGCCCGACCCTGCTTAACATGTGAGATGTGCTGTGATCACAGCCCTAGGGGTGTCTGGGGTGGAAAGAAAGGATTTTATCTGAACAAGGGAGGGAGTGTTCCTAAGACCTCCAGCGGGGCAGCTGTCAAACAAGGGATGCATTTAGCTTCCGAGCTCCCAAAAGGGCTAATCTGGTGCTGCATCCATATCACCTCTAATGAGTCATTCCAGGCTGCACAAATTGAAGCAGATAATCCGCTCATGATGCGGCTATTCCCCTGGTTTTTATTGAATCTGCAGTGAATTGCCAGACCATGTCCTGCCCCTGCCAGCACTCTGAGGCATGGGCTGGTTGTCTGTCTAAGTGCCATAGGGAGAGCTATTTCCCAGAGTCCCAGTCCTCATCGTGACATACCCCAACTGTGTCTGGCGGCGGTGGGGAGGCAGAGAGACCCTGAACGTTTAATCAGGGAGAATGAAGGGACATGCTGATGAGATTGTTTCCCTCTTCCTTTGTTGGGTTGCATTGTTAATTACGAGGCATTGTACATTGCATTTTGGAATTGTCATGCCCTCGTCAGTACAGCCACTCTGAGCATCGTAATAAGTCATTCCTCCCGGCTGGTCTCACTCGCCTTTCTCCTCTGTGTCATTAATGGGATAGAAGCTGTGCTCAGGCACGGCATGTTAATAGGCTGTGGGGGGAACTCAGATGAGAGTGGGCAATGAGGAATGGACAGGGGGAAAGAAAGGGGGTGAGTGAGGGAGTGTGGCGTGTCACCAGAGCGTTCAGAATTAAGTAACTGGTAGAAGTGAAAATGTAATTGCTTGGTTATGGGGCATGGAGGAGGAATGGGAGGAGCATTCTGCTGCTTTGGCTATTGGGATTTTAAAAAATATTCCCAAAGCCAGTGGGTTGGCAGGAGGCAGGATTTTGTTTTTCTAGGGGCTGCAGATATTGAGTGTATTGAATTTGAGGGGTCTCAGCCATGTCCTTAGTGGATGTTGTGTCTGCTTTGTATGTCTTTTGTGTTTGCTATTCTCTGCCCAAAAGAGACTGAGATAGAGGAGGGTATTGTGAATGAGGGTTGAGGGGTGCACTGTCAAAGTGTGGGGGGGGAGAGGGGCTGGGTTTAGGATTGGGATAGCAGGAGTGCTGCAGGACAGGACTGAGGTACATAGGCAAAGCTCAAGACTGGAATAATGGGGTGCTGAAGGTCAGTACTGAAGAATATGGGCAGAGCTGTGTGGGTAAGAGGGGTTCCTGGACTGATACAGCAGGGGGTGCTGCAGGTCAAGATTGAGCTGCATTGGTAGAACAAGGAACTGCTCACGAGGGGAGAGAAATCAGTGAACTGGCAAGTCTTCAAAAGATAACATACAGCCTTAGAGTGAAGACAGAGGATTAAGAGGAGATAAACTCCATGTTTTGGATCTGGGTGACTGATAAGTCCTGTGCTGTTGACAACTGGATATTTCTCGAAGGTTGGGGTTTTTTAATGCTACTTTATTGGTATAAGCCAGGATGTGTAACATGCATTTTCAAGAGCCACTGAGTATAACAGGCTAAAAGTTGTTCTACATTCCTTCACAGAGCATCCAGTGCAAGCCTTCAGACCACACACTTTTCCTAACACTGTAAACATAATAAACTCTTAAACCAATGTCATTTAATTCCCCTCACCCTCCCAAGCCTCCCCCACTGCTGGTCAAAACGATATATAAAAATCTGGCACTGTATTTTCCCATTGTGAGGCTACTTTTAAGCATGTCCCCCAGCAGAGGGGTGTTCTTTGTTGAATGCACAGTATTCTTTACTGCTCTGTCACCCCACCTCCTCCTGGTGTGGTGTGACATAGAATAGTCTGTGTTTCCTAGGCCCATCCATGCTCCCTTTCCTTTTATCATCATAATTATTACGTATTTGGTAATGCTTCTACTGCTGTAGTATATGAGTGCCCCAGGTGCTACAGCCATGCGCACTTAATATTTAATGTACATTTATTATTTGTACTGTGGTACCCCAAGCAAGGATCTGGGCCCAATGCACTAGAAACTGACATACACGGAGCAAAAAAACAGTCCCTGCCCCAAAGAGCCTACTGTCTAAGGGAGATGAATTGTATCATTCATTTAGGGCTTGCCTTCATATGGGTTTCCAGAAGAATTTATTTAATCTATGTGGCCTTCATCACCACAGCATCCAAACATCTGGGAGCAGAGAGGCTAAGGGCTGAATGCATTGGGCATTCGGAACATCCCTATCTCCCCTAGGTAATTTATTGCTCTTGGTTTTCGAGCACCCAAAATTGTGGGCGACCGGGGATAGATCACGTGATGATTACCTGTTCTGTTCATTCCCTCTGAAGCACCAGGCATTAGCCTCTGTCGGAAGACAGGATACTGGGTTAGATGAACCACTGGTCTGACCTAGTATGGCCATTCTTATGCGCTGGAGTGTCTCACAGAAACAGGGAAAGCACTGTCCCTGCTCTCAGGAGGGGGCAATCTGAGTTTGGTACAACAGTGCGTGTGAATGGGATACCCAGACAGATGGTGGAGAGGTGGGAGAGGCAAGATAGGGTGACCTTAAGGAGACCACATTTTAACCCAGTGAGGCACGTGTCCATCTTGATGGTTTTGCTGCCTTCTCTGTTGTCCTTATTCCTTTTCCTTTCTCTTCTCCCGTCACGTCGTGTGGGCGAGGCCGAAGAGTGTTTTCGGAGGGATTTGAATGTGGGGAGAGAGATGCCTTAGAGAAAGGGCTCTAATCCCACACGGCAGCATGGAAGAAGGTCTGGAGACACCTGAGAGAGGAGGAGATGGCAGGGGTATCGCTGACTGAGCAGAAAGGCAGGGGCTGGTGGGGAGAAATTCATCAGGACGCCAGACCCGAGGTGTAGGCAACATGACGTGGGGCCAAGAAGATGGTTGAACTTGGCCTGAAGTGTAGGGTGGAGCCGGCGCAGAGACTCAAGTGTGAGGGCAACACACTTGAGTGGCAGATGGGAAAGCTGATTTTGGTCAGACTGTTGGGCGTGGGGGAGGGGAAGCTATAATTTCTGAAGCTCCAAAAGGAAGAGCTGTCAGGAGACAAGGACTAGCTAGCGGCAGCCTGCCAAGGGTGGAGGCAGGTTGGCGGAGGGTATGGGAAGATAGTGCTGCTATTGCTCGTGCTGCACCTGTCCTGGGGAGAAAAGGCTGTATCACACTATCCAACTTTAATGCACTGAAGAGGGAGAGTGCTGCTTAAAATCCACGGGGCCACACTGGCCTAAAGTGAGACCGTTAGTATGCAGCGCTGACAATCCAGTGCCAGTCACCCATCCTACGTTCCCTTTAAAAACAAAGTTGTGCTGTACATCTGGTTGCTGATTCTCCCTTACAGGTGTTGTTTTCCTCCCCAGGAGTTTTCATTTTGTGCCAGCATGGCCGAATATGTCGCCCACCCCTCCTCGGCCTGGCACTCAGGCAGGCAGCCCCCTCACACCTCCGCCCTCTGCCCTTTGGAGCTCATGGATCTGGGAGTTACTGAGCAGGCACTGCCGTTGGAGCAGCCTCCGCCATCCCTGGAGCTGGGAGACGAGGAGGATATCGACTCGCCGCTGGACCCTGACGTGCCCCATCCCGACTTGGCGCCTGTGGTGTTCTTTTGCTTGAAACAGACCACCAGCCCCCGCAACTGGTGCATCAAAATGGTGTGTAATCCATATCCTTTTCGAGCTGCCTGTTCTCTCTTCGTTCCACTCCGCCCTTCCCCTCCCCCTGCCCTTGCAGGGCGCCCGACAGGTAAGAGAGGAGATTTCGTACATATTTAACAAATCACTTTGTTCCTCGCTTATGTTTACAGAGCAGCTCAGCTGTTGCAATATGTGATCAAAAGGAGCTGCTTACCAAAGGGAGAACTTCAGAGAAAGCGAGTGTCAGCCGGAATGACACAGACAGGGACAGGGGCAGGGAGAAGAGAGGGGACAGGCTTTTCAAAATGTATTCCCGCACCTTCCTGTTACTGAGTGAGTGACGGTGGGATGGTTTGAAGGCGCAGGGAAAGGGGTACTCCCAGCTCCTGCTGGCTTATCACTAGGTCTTTATTTCAATGAGGGATATTTATTCATCTAACAGTACTGTACATACCATGAACTGAGCCTCTACTTGGAGACAGAGCTGCACTTCCTGCTTCTCAGTTGCGGGGCCACCAGAATGACCCTCATCTTGCTAGCTAGTGAGCATAAACTAGCTGCTGAGTATCTTCTCCAGGGGATATCTCCTCTCTAGATTCCACCAGGATCAAAGATGAGCCTACTCCAGAGAATCCATTGCAGGTTTGACTCTGGTGCATTCTGGGACAGGACTTCGGGAGTTTAGTGAGTGTTGTGAGGATACCTCTGTAATGTAGATATGATCTGCAAATCTCATCATCACACCCTTCACTACTGAATCTCACAGCCTTGATTTAAGGAGCGGATGGTAACAGAACAATAAGCAACAGGTAGTCTCAATTAACTTCCCCAGGAAATAACTTCCTCCATTGGGGAGTGATTGACCTTTCCCCCGACTTTCCATATGGGCACAGTATGTAAAAGGGGGTTTATTAGATCTGGGGAACTTTGAAAGATCCAGGAATTTGCGGAGATGAAACAGCATACAAAAAGCTGAAGCTTTATTCAAAACTCTTCTGGCTGGAAATCTCAATGAGATTGGAGTTTCTCCTGAAGATTTCCAAGGCTTCCCTGGTTAATGGCTGGGTGAGAAATATCCATTTCTTATTATGATATTCTGATGGATTTGCTTCTAGGTTAAATTGGAAAGCTAAGGGATGCAGCAGAAGCTTACAAAAATATTACTGAGATTTTCAATAACCTGATCCCGAATGAAGCCTCTAGATGCTACCAATAATAAATAATAAAGAATTAGGAGGTTGGGTTTTGTTTGAAATTTAGGCAAATAGTTGTGGTTCCAAGTTGAGTTCTCTATGATGATGGTTCAGGGACAGCCAAGTGTGATGGGTCAGAATTTCTTAGGAAGGTTCTGATTTTCAAATTCTTTGTGACAGTTGAGATTTGGGGCAGAGATATAGGGTTGGGATGTCCCATTATATTGGAAGTTCCTTAAGGCATTGAGACTTGATGTTGGAATATGTATGTTTCAGCTTTCTTCATCATGTGTCCCCCAGCACTCACTAAACTCCTGACACCCTGTCTCAGCCTACAGTGGGCTCAGAGTAAAATTATAGAGAAAGGTATTTGTTGGCTAAAAGTTTGATTCATGGTATGGGAGAAAAATTATGAACCAGGCTTGAGTTTGAGATGAAGGTTACTGTTTTTTTTTTTGCTAAAATGAGGTTTGATTTGCTTGAATTGCGGGGTGTGTGGGGGGGGGAAGGTTTGCACTGAGTTTGGGGCAGAGGTTCAGGCCCAAGTTATCTGAGTTTTGTGTGTAAGTTTGAATTTGTGATGACTGTTGGTGGCTTTAAGATGCTTGAGTTATGATATTCAGGTTTAAGTTTGGGCATCAGTTTGTCCATCTTTCACGTTTGAATTTACTATGGTTAAATGCTGAGAGAGCCTATCCTATCATTACATACAGAAAATGGCCTGTGCAACATTGAGGTCTGGAGAGGGAAGGGGGAACTCCTTTGGATTCGCTGTGGTGGCTCTCCACCCTCCCAGTTACCATGTGATGTGTATGTGGCAATGGATGGGTAGTCTTGCTACATTTGGAAACAATATTGGGTTTTTTAAAAAGGAATATTTCAGTGAAACTTCTTCAGCTAAATGAATTCCTAATGTTAGGAAAGAGTTTGAAAACATTGTTTTGAAAATATTGTGCTCCTCTTTCTCCACTTATTTTTTGTATTTCCCTGCTCTACATTCTTGACTGCTACGAGATGTTTGTATGGAAATCGGATCATGGCTTCTTCAGAGCTCCCATGCTTGACTGCTGCTTCCCAACCTGAGGTTAAGAGTGCATATATCACCTGTTATCTCATCAGTTCTCCCAGGCCAGGCAGTGAGAGGCCTGGTCACTGTCTGGGTGGGAGAACCTAAGGAAAGCCCAGGTGCTACAAAAATTAGGGGCACTGATTAAATGGGAGGTGCCCTTCTGTCTGACTTTCTGCTTGTCCAATACTGTACCATAGTTAAGGAAGGAAGCTGTGCTATGGAATTATTGTCAGATGAAACTTAAAACCAAGGTCCTGGCCATTAAATCATATGACACTTTTGGCAAGCATAGGGGCTGTACCAACCTAGATTCTAATTTGGGTAATCACATTCCATCTATTTAAAAATTCCCCATGCAGAATATTCTTCCTGTCCTGAATAGTTCTGCAGTCTTGCATCGTACTATTAAACAACACTCACATTCCATTGCTGCAGTTCAGCAATGGGAGAAGTAACCTGTGTATATAAACACACAAAGTTTTAAAGAATTTCTGGGTGCAAGGCACTACATAAATGTGAGATGTTGTTATTGCAAAAGTTGTAGACTCTAATTCCCTTTTAAAAAAGTGGATTAAATTCCTAAGCATAAAAGTTTGTAGCCATAAACCCCCAAAGAGAATATCGATCACCCCCTTTGCTCAAAAGTGGAATGTAAACTGCTCTCCTTGTCGTTATATTATGTGCTGAAAAGGAGCCCGTTGCTTTAAGACTAGGAGCTGATCAAACATTCCCAGGGCAATTTTGCATACAGTCAGAACTAATGTCTGAATCGTGCTGGGTTGTTGGTGAACAAACATGCTTTATATTCTAATTAAACTTGTTAGATACAGGTAACTGCAGGGTAATCAACTTGGTTCAACACACAAAATATACATGGGGCCCAATCCAATGCCAACTGAAGTTAGGGGAAAGACTCTTGTTGTTTGACTTTACGGGAGTTTGGATCAGGCCCATGCAGTGCATCCTCATATGACCAGTATGTCTCATTTGAAATGCTAGCGTTCTCACACTGCTGCTGCAACCTGTAGGCACCAGTAATAGGTCAACAGGATTAATAATTTTGCATTGACTTTGGGAATGACAGAGTTTATGTATAATTGAAATTTTAAGTCAAAGGCACAATAAAAGCTTAATCATGGATTTCTAAAAATATCGTTGTCCAAATTCCTTACAAATAACACCTTGGGTTATTAATATTGAAGTAATTTGAGAATTTGCTTTCCCACAGTTTCTGCTATTGTTGTACTTTTTGCATCCTCTTGGGTTGGGCAAAGTAAACAGACTAGTCGGTTTAAGGATTGTGTGTTTAGTCAATTTCACTTTTGGATTGCAGATGCAATGAGACACTATAGGAAATTGCTTATTTATTTTAAATCCTGTTTCCCTTGGAATTAAAAAAAAAACACCTCAGTATTGATCATAGAATTTTTAAATGCTTTCTTGTACAAGACCTAAATTCTGGGCCAAATTTGACTTAAGAAAGGTCAAAGTTAAACTTAAAAGATAAGGCTGAGAGAGTGAAAAGTGTTTCTAAATCAAGTGTATGGTTTTCATCATAAGCTAAAATACCTAAAGTCTTTGAGACTATTAGTAACAGCTTACAGGTAACACAGTGTCATCCAGAAGGATTCAAATGCCCTTTATAAACTGTGTGGCCTGATCCTATGACAAGACGCACGTTGGTTGACCTTTGCACCCGCATGACGCCTGAATGACTTCAGGAGGGCTCTGTGAAGGCATTAGGGTCCATGCCCATGGATCTGAGTGCAGGATCAGGAGCTGTATATTTAATTTGTCCTTCGAGTCCCTTCTTAAAAGAAGCTCCTTCCAGGAGGTCTATAAACCCTAGACCTCCTCTTGCTCAAGTGTCAATATTATAGATGAGCCAGCAAGGCAAGAATGAGTGTGCCATTAAAAAAAATCAATACCAAAATGTGGAAGTAATAAAATATGTTCTGCAGTTCACTGCTCCAGTCTTTTGTTTTTTGATATTTACTAGTCCCCTTCCTTCATCTGTATACTTGCCATTTGGGCTGCAGTTCTGCTCCCAGTGCAGTCAATGACAAATTTCCAGTTGATTTCAGTGGTGCATCATCAGGCAGTCAGGCCACAGCGGTGGAAAAACTTACACCCATGTGTAACTTTATGTCTATAAAGCCAGATCCTCAGCTGGTATAAAGTGGTGTAGATGCATTAAGAACATAAGAACGGCCATAATGGGTCAGACCAATGGTCCATCTAGCCCAGTGTCCTGTCTCTCACAGTGGTCTTCAGAACTTCAGGGGGAGTGTCCAGAACAGGGCAAGTTTGGAGAGCTCCACCCAGCCTTCCCCTCCTGGCTTCTGGCAGCCAGAGGTTTAGAGTCGCCCTGCACATGGATTACATCCCTGACCAGCTTGGCTAATAGCCATTGGTGGAACCTGTTCTCCAGGAACTTATTAGTTCTTTTTGAACCCAGTTACACTTTTGGCCTTCACAACGTCCCATGTCAATGAGTTCTACAGGTCAATTGTGAGTTATGTGAAAAAGTATTTCCTGCAGTCTATTAATTTCATCAGGTGACCCCTGTTCTTTTGCATTGTGTATTGTATTGTACTTTGTATTGAAGCCAATGGAGCTATGATTAAAGCTGTGTGTCTGTCATGGAAGTCACGGATTCCATGACTTTCCGTGACCTCTGTGACTTTTGCAGCGGCCGGTGCGGCTGGCTCAGGGGCTGCCCCTGGGCCAGCAGCAGCAGCCATTTGAATGTGGGAGGAGGCTCAGGGTTGGAGCAGGGGTTGGGGTGCGGAGTGGTGCTTACCTGGGGTGGGATCCTCTGAGCGGCTGGCATGTCCCTCCAGCTCCTAGGCGGAGGGGCCAGAGGAATCTGTGTGCTGCCCCTGCTTGCAGGCACCACCCCTCAGCTCCCATTGGCAGTGGTTCCCGGCCAATGGGAGCTGCAGATTCGGAGTTCGTGGTGGGGGCAGTGCTCAGAGCCCCCCGGCCTTCCCTCCCGCTAGGAGCTGCAGGGACATGCCTGCCGCTTCCGGACAGCTGCGCGGAGCCGGATAGGGAGCCTGCCAGCCCCTCCCACACCCCCCCGCAGCACCAGCAGGGTTTCTGGGCCACCCACCCAGCACCTCTGGTACCCCTGGACTGCCCCCCCAGAGCACCTCCGGCCCAAGTTTTAGTTAGGGGGTATATAGTACAAGTCATGGACAGGTCACAGGCTGTGAATTTTTGTTTACTGCCCATGACCTGTCCATGACTTTTACTAAAAATACCCGTGACTAAGATGTACCTTTAGCTATGATCACTTACACTTGCTGGAGACTGGGGTGGATTTGATTTACATCAGTGCTATTTAATTCACTGATTTTAATCATAATTTAAATCAGCAAGCCCAAAACCTTGATTTAAATAATCAATTTTAATTCTGTTTTGCATTTGTACTTTTTAGTTATTTTCCTGAAGAAAGGTTGATTCTCATTGGTTGGTATCCATTAAAACATGTTGCTTTGCAACTAAATGTAGCCTTCACACTAAATTTGGTGTACCCAGAGGATATACTATATCTGTACTGTGACAGGTTACCCTCCACTCCGGGGTGTCACCTGATGTACTGGGGTACCACTGAGCCCACCTATTCCTCCAGCCTGGGCTCCCTTGCACTGTCCTGCTGAGCCAGGCCCTCAAGCCTCTTCCAGCACACACACAGGTAGTGAGACAGCCAGCTGCAGAAAGACACAGACACTGAAATCAGCTCTGCATGGGGAGACTCAGCTAGGGAATTGCCCAGCACACCCCCCGGGGGTGTAAACCCAAAATTGTATCGTCTTGCGCTGCACAGAGAACTATTGACATTTGCCTCCTCCCTCAGTGTGGAGGAAGATATGCACAGATTTTTGCCCCCTCCCCCCCCCGTTATGAATCCCACAAACTGAGTTTAGAGAAAACAAAAACAAGTTTATTATCTACAAAATATAGATTTTAAGTGATTATAAGGGTTAGCAAACAGATCAAAGCAGATTATCCAGCCAATAAAACAAAAACCGCAATGTAAACTTAAGACACTAAAGAAGCTGGTTACAAGTACAGACGCTCCCCGACTTACGCAAGCGTTCCGTTCTGGAATAAATCGATCCCAGAAGATCGATCTCTACCCGCCGAATTGGGCGGGTAGTGTGGACCAGCCCTAAGTTCCTAGCACTCTTGATTGTGAAGGAAAGGTTGAAAATATGACAGGAGGGTACCTTTACTGCTCAAAACCCTAACGTCTCATGGGTTTTAAGCCAATCTCGTAGTTTTTTGGGACCAGACTCATGTCAACTTGGGGTTGTGAATACTGACTCTTGTATCCACAGCGTGTAAAGAACTTTGGGGTGGAGAAGATTAAAGAAATGTGCAGTATTATGATGCTCCAGTTTTTCACAGATCTGTCTCATCTCTTCCTGTAAATCTAACTTGCAAGATGGGTAAAGAATCTGACATTTTCGGGGGACCTTATACAGGAGGGTTTTTTTTGTTTTGTTTTGTTTTTTTTTGCTAGGGGCGGCAAAAAACCTAGAGCTGGCACTGGCCTTATAATATTATGCCTCTGTAGAGTTTTAGGTAACCATCCATGTATTATGACTGTGCCTTTAGGAACTGATTGCCTCAGTGAACGGTCAGCCAAAAGCGTAACTTCCTGTTGCTTAGAAAGTTCTATGGATGATCTCTAATCACTGAGCAGAGCAGATATCCCTTTGCCACAGAATCAGCAGGTGTCAGACAGAATGTTTGCTATAAGAAGTTATGTGATCTCTCTCCCGCTTTTCATGATGTGCTAAATCACAACTTCACAATCATTTTGTTGCATCAGTCAGAGAGCTGTCGAAAATTCTGTCTGAACGGTTTTCTATTAGAAAAAAGTTTGTGGGAACGTGTCAATTCCATCAACAGTTTTGATAGAAACTGGCTGGCCAGCCTGGTTTCCTGCCAGCCCACCCATCTCCCAAGATCCCCGGTTCTCCCCAGCCCATGTGGGCTGCCAGGGCTCCATGGGATCTCTGGGTCCCCTGCAGCCTGCCTGGTGGGCTTCCCGGCCCTCTGGCTGGAGCATGGTTTTTTTTTTTTTTTTTTTTTTTGGAAACACTGAGGATTGTTTCAGTGTCTTTGAAAAGAAATACTGTGGAATTTCAGTTCCGTGAAATATTGAGTTTTTGGCTTTTTGTCCCAAATCAGGATGAAAAAATTTCCAAAAACTTTGAATTTTTTGTGGCCTGGCAATTTTCTTTCCCAGCCAATTCTAGTCAGTAGGAAAATATGCCAGTGTCCTGAGGAGTACTGTGCCTTCTAGGACATGCTCAACTAGATGGGAAGGAAGCCTGTTCTGTGACTCCAGAGAAGAGAGCGTGTTATTTGTGTGGGCTGGCTGATGGGCACGTTTACAGTGGGAAGTTTAGAGGGATTGTTTGTGAAGGCAGACGTAGTGTAAATGGAAATCTAGCTCGTATACTGTGGTTAGTAGCATGCAAGGGATTGAGATGTTGCATGTTTGAAGGGAATTTGCATGCTTGTTAGCCGTAAGAAACTGTCTGTCTGGACTGTATATATGTCTATGTATATGTCTATACATATATGCTTACATAGTGAGAAGCCCAAGACCATAATTTTGAAATGAAACAGTGCTACTGCAGAAATGAAGTCAACACTGCAGGGCCGGCGCAACCCATTAGGCGACCTAGGCAGTCGCCTAGGGTGCTACAATTTGGGGGCGACCGCGGCGGTATTTCGGCGGCGGGACCTTCCGCTGCCTCTGTGGGGGGCGGCATTTCGTGGCAGGACCTTCCGCCGCCTAGGGCGGCAGAAAAGCTGACAGCACTCCTGCAGCACTGACAATTTCTGGCTCCCTGAATTTGAGATCTTGTGTGATTGACAAGGCCACAGTGAAAACAGAAATAAGTTTTTGCACGTCTATCCTGCCTTCCATCCAACGGCTTCAAAGCACCACCCAGACATAAGTGAATTAAGCTTCCTAATCTTGGAAGTGGTAGTATCCCCATGTTTCCCTGGGGGAATCTGAGGCACAGAGTTTGAGTGACTTGACCCTGCTCACAAGTGAGTTGGTGGCAGAGCGGGAAATGGCACGTGGATCTCCTGACTTGCCGTTCTGTACTGTAACCACTAGACTGAACCATGCTGCTTAAGGGTATGATTATGCCATCCTTATTCGTGGCGAGTAGCACCTTACTCTGTTAGTAGCCCATGACAAGGTATCGGGTACTACTTAGCATGAGTGAGAGTGGCAGAATTAGGCTCTTAATGATGAGCTAATCTCAAAGTGTTCAGGGATGCGTTCAGTTTAGAATAACCCATCAACCTTTTACCCCCAATCGGGGATATTGCAGATTATGTATTCCTCATGCCACCCTAATTTAAACCAAACTTTGCACCCTCGATAATCTGTATGTTATTCCCTGATAACCAGAAACTTCTATGCTCAAACTCTGTTCACAATTTATTTTTAACATCATCTTAATAAAATTTTTAAATCTGTTAAACTCGTCGGGGCAGGTACTGTTGTTCACTGTGTGTGGGCAGGGCCTGGCACCCCGATCCCGATCGATACCTTAATACAAATTAATAACAATATGTCTAGAAACAGAACCAAACTTCTTTTGCTTTAGGAAATTGAGGCTGGAACTCTCACAAGGACACATCTTTCACTCAGTCCTGCAGTACAGGTCCCTCTGTTGCTGGCTGAGATACAAAAGCATGGAGGACTGGGGAAAGCAGGCGAGGAGCGAGAGGGACAGAAAGAGAGAACTGGGAGTCTCAGGGCCAGATTGTCTGGCGTACATCAGCGCAGCTCTGTTAAAGTTAACGGAGCTACTCCTTGTACACCAGCTGAGAATCTGGCCTTCACTCTTCAGGCCATCATGAAGCTGCTGCTGGGTTTATTCTGGGTCACGTTAGCCACTGGATGCAGCATCCTTAGTGGCAGGCCAGAGGGGAAGCACAAAGCTATCTGGGTAGGGGAAAGGGACAGAAACCCCCCTGAGGGATGAAAGGAAGTTAATGTAGCCTGCTTCTGATTACCTACTAGGGGCAGTGGGAGTTTGGAGCTGGGGATCCCTTCCCTTCTTCCATTAGCAAAATAAGTTATTAAAACAAAATGAACACTGAAATCCCTTCTGGAGCATATTGTACTCATTCACTGGAACATATTTTTGCTGCAGAGTTGAGAGCCACTTGATCTGTGTTAGGTCTAGTGAAAAATAGTTCCCCTTTTTTAAACCTCTCCTATAACATAAGGGTAGGGTTTGTGTGAGAGCAGGGAAGAGAGCTCTCAAGGAAACCTAAAGGGCATTTTATGTTTTCACGATGTAGAAAACACACCGATCAGACACTGTAATTGCATGTACGGTATTAACAACATGAATTAAATAATGTAATGCCCAATTATCGAATTGACCAAGTGTCCATTAAAGGACTCCAGATTCACCCCCTCCCCCACCCAACCAAAGTTCCAAACACATGTAAAAGCCTGTGTAAATATATGAGTCCCCTTGCTATGTATCCTGGAGATAAAAACCTGGGCTCTGTCAAACCAAATGGGGAGTGACTAGCAGAGTCGAGGGTCTTCCATAGAAAAAAGGGTCCAGTCCAAAGACCCTTAAAATGAGGGGCTGTTTGAGCACTTCATCTGACTTCAAATCCAGAGATAGAAGAGGAAGAGAGTGAGTGTCTACAAGGCACCAGCCCCAAGCCCAGAAAGCACTTTGTAGCCATAGGGTGACTGTATTTCCCAAAGGGAAAACGGGACACTATGTGGGGCTGGCCAGAGCCCTGCTGCCCAGAGGTGGGGCTGACAGCCCAAGCCCCGCCACTCGGGGCTGACAGCCTGAGCCCCAGCACCTGACGTTGCTGCTTGCCCCCCCAAATGTTCCTCTGTGCCCCCTACCCCCCGGGAGGGGCACAGCCAACTGGGTTTCAGTTAGCCTCCTGGTAATGGATTATTTATGACGTCCCGACTTTTTTTTTTTGCAAACCTGGGCATTTGTCCCATATGCTCTTAAATGCCCAGCTTTGCCAAAAAAGTTGGGACGTCCGGGACAGGGCTTAAAAAGGGGACCGTCTCAGCCAAAACAGGACATACAGTCCTCCTACATAGGTAATTCATTACCAGGAGGCTAACTGAAACCCAGTGCAGGCTCCAGAGCAGTGTAACGCTGTCCATGTTATATGGTCCATGTGAGAGGTTTCCTAGTGATCTATATGAGTAGCCCCAGTAAAGTGCGCCACAGTAATCGAATCTGGAGGAGTTGAAGGCATAGATAACCAATGAGCTCTGCATCTTCTGATCGTTACAACATCCTAGCCAAGAACAGGTGAGATAAATGCACTCTTGGCCAATGGTGCTATTTGGCCATGCAAAGGCAGTCTCTGAACTAACACCACACCTCAGTTGCATGCTATGCTAACCTAAAGCAGCCAAATTCCCTCTCTCAAGAGGGCAGACATCAACTCCATCATCTTCTATGTTTGTTCCACCCAGCCAATCAGCATCTCCTCCACACAAGGAGGGTGTGGAGATTATTGATGAGAAGAGAGGAGGGATTGCTTAAGAGGTGGATTCAAAGAAAGGGAGGGAGGTTGTGTGGTGGATGGGGCCAGGGAGAGTTTTCCAGACTTAGGGGGCAGCATGGTAAACGGCATGATGAACCACAAGTGGGAAAAGGAGACAAAGAGAGAAGTAAAATGAGATGACCAGGCTGAGCAGAGGGGGTGGGATTTAGGAGTTTTATATAGGGGTTGTAGATGAAGAGATGGAGCTTGAGTATGATGTCACAGGAGACCTGAAGCCAATGGGGAGGAGCGGATGGGGGGAGGGAGGAGGGAGACAGGAGAGTTGTAGAAGCAAGGAGGGGTGTTCTTGGAGCAGAAAGAACCAGACCTCTCAGCCACCACTTTGTCATTGCCTGCCGGGCTTAGCAGGCATGTCAACAAAACCTTGTGATCAACGGTATGAAAGGCAGCTGATCTAAAAGAATCAGCATGGACTCTTGATCTTTATCTATTGGCATCGTCAGCCAACGAAATCGGGAGTTGAGTAATGCGGCAGTAATTCCCCCTTGTATGTCCAGCCATCCCATAGAGCTCACTGCCTCGGAAAGTCATCAAGAGGCTAGATAATATTCAGACTTGTAGACTTTAAGGCCAGAAGGGACCATCACGATCATCTAGTCTGACCTGCACATCACAGGCCACAGAACCTCACCCACCCACTCCTGTAATAGATCCCTAAACTCTGGCTGAGTTACTGAAGTCCTCAAATCATGATTTAAAGACTTTAAGTTACAGAGAATCCGCCCTTTACACTAGTTTAAACCTGCAAGTGACCCGTGCTGCAGAGGAAGGTGAAAACTCCCCAGGTCTCTGTCAGACTGACCCAGGGGAAAATTCCTTCCTGACCCCAAATATGGCGATCAGTTAGACCCTGAGCATGTGGGCAACACCCACCAGCCAGACACCTGGGAAAGAATTCTCTGTAGTAATTCAGAGCCCTCCCTATCTCATAGACTCATAGACTTTAAGGTCAGAAGGGACCATTATGGTCATCTAGTCTGACCTCCCGCACGATGCAGGCCACAAAAGCTGACCCACCCAATTTCCCTTATCTCAGCTGTTGAAGTCTCCAGATCGTGATTTAAAGACTTCAAGTCGCAGAGAATCCTCCAGCTTGTGACCCCTGCCTATGCTGCGGAGGAAGGCAAAAAACCTCCAGGGCCTCTGCCAATCTACCCTGGAGGAAAATTCCTTCCCGACCCCAAATATGGCGATCAGTAGAACCCCGAGTGTCCCATCACTGGCCATTGGAGATATTTGCTGCTAGCAGTCGCAGGTTGGCTACATGCCATTGAAGGCAGTTTCATCATACCATCCCCTCCATAAATTTATCAAGCTCAGTCTTGAAACAAGTTAGGTTTTTGCCCCCACTGCTCCCCTTCAAGGCTGGTCCAGAACTTCTCTCCTCTGATGGTTAGAAATCTTTGTCTAATTTCAAGCCTAAACTTGTTGATGGCCAGTTTCTATCCATTTGTTCTTGTGTCCTCATTGGTGCTTAACTTAAATAATTCCTCTCCTTCCCTGATGTTTATCCCTCTGATGTATTTATAGAGAGCAGTCATATCTCCCCTCAGCCTTCTTTTGGTTGGGCTAAACCAGTTAAGCTCTTTGAGTTTCCTCTCATAAGGTAGGTTTTCCATTCCTCGGGTCATCCTAGTAGCTCTTCTCTGCATCTGTTCCAGTTTGAATTCATCTTTCTTAAACATAGGAGACCAGAATTGCACACAGTATTCCAGATGAGGTCTCACCAGTGCCTTGTATAACGGCAGTAACACTTCCCTCTCTCTACTGGAAATACCTTGTCTGATGCATCCTAGCACTGAATTAGCCTTTTTCATGAGCATTGGCAGCTCATAGTCATCCTGTGATCAACCAATTCACCCAGATCTTTCTCCTCCTCTGTCGCTTCCAACTGATACGTCCTCAGCTTAGAGCAAAAATTCTTGTTGTTAGTCCCTAAGTGTATGACCTTGCACTTTGCACAATTAAATTTCATCCCATTTCTATTACTCCAGTTTTCAAGGTCATCCAGATTTTCTTGTATGATAGTTTGGTCCTCCTCCATATTGGCAACACCTCCCAACTTTGTATCATCCACAGATTTTATTAGCACACTCCCTCTTTTTGTGCCAAGGTCATTAATAAAAATGTTAAATAAGATTGGTCCCAAGACCGATCCCTGAAGAGCTCCACTAGTAACCTCCTTCCAGCCTGACAGTTCACCTTTCAGTCTGACTCATTGTAGTCTCCCCTTTAAACAGTTCCTTATCCACCTTTCAGTTCTCATATTAATCTCCATCTCCAATTTAACTACTAATTTCCCAGGAGGAACTGTATCAAATGCCTTCCTGAAATCTAGGTAGGTTAGATCTACTGCATTTCCTTTGTCTAATTTTAATGACATTGACTATTAATAACACTAGCAGTTCTGGATGTTTGATGTGGGATGGGGCCCAGGCTGGCTTGATCTAGAGCAGGCAGCACTATGTGGCTGTGCTGAGTCCCCAGCTGGGTCATGGACTGGCAGCCTGCAGCGTTGTCGCTCATCCTTCTCTCTCTTTACCCAGCCTCCTTTAGTGGAGGGTTCCCCACTCCGTTTGCTCTTCTCTCCCCTCACCGGTGGCACGGATGGGTGGTTGTTGGCAGCAGGGGCCTTACTGAGCATGTACATGTGTCAACAGTAGTTGTCTTTCACATGCATGGGAAAGGGCTTGAGTCCAGATGGAGGTCCAGGGTGAACACAGCGTGGGTTGGGTCTTAGGCCAATCTAAACAAGAACCCAGCCCAACCCTCCTACCCTAAGGATCGTGTTCCCCATTCCTTCTCACCCAACCATTGAGTCAGACAATCTGGATTAAGCAAGGAAATTGATTCCCCTGGGGCAGTGGAGAGGCTATTCGGTGCAGTAATGTGGGTTGCCATCTGTCCCCAGAGACAATAGTGCCATTTACATTTATATGCAGCAATTCATCCAGGGAGGAAAAAAATCTGTCTTCATTTGTGATACAATAATATGCTGTTCATCCCCGTCCTCTCTTCCTTTAGCTTTCTGTCGCCCTCCTGTTCTCTGTCTGTCTCGCCTCCAGTCTCTTTCCATCCTCTCTGCCTTGCTTGTTTGAATGTATAAGGGCTAAGTATTATTATTGCTTTCCCCCTCTGTTTGACTGTCGGGGTTTGACTCTGAACCTAGGGTTCCCATTGGCATCAGAACTCAGCCCATCTCAGGAACAGCTTCCCCGCTCTCCCTCCCCTCCGCCCTCCCCCCACCATCTTCCTTACTCCCGCTTTCTCTGTCTGAGTCTGTCATTTTCTGTCTCCTTTTTTTCTCTCCCTCTTTGTCTCTCTCTGCTTTTACTGCCTGCTGTCTGTCTCTCTCAGCACAGGCACCCTAGGAGGCAAGTTCATACACTAATAGTCCATCTTTCTCTAGTGCACCCTTCATATCCAGTACAACAACAGCAGCAAAAACACTTCCTGGGGAGAGTCAGTCATGAGCTAAAGAGAAAAGGGAAGATTTTAAGGCAGGATTTAAGCAGAGGACATGACTCATTGGCACAGAGGGACAGAAAGGGGGGAGAGTTCCCGAGAGATGAGAGCCTAAGTGAATGAGTGGCAGCCTATGCCCCCCAACTGTGGCGAGTCATGGAGAGGGGATTGGAAGGTTGGGGTGGGAGGATGGATGGGAGCCAGTGGATGGGGAGGAAAGGTAAGTGGGGAAGGGGAAAGGATGAGGGGTAATGGATAGGAAGCATTATGGAGGGAGGGGCAAGATGAATAGGAAGCTGGTGAAATTCCATGTACAATGCATTAAATGGTTTGAATAAAATCTGAACCATGTCCCCACCCTTTGCCTAATACTTGTACAAACTTTTTTTGGGTGGAGGGGGAGGGGTTACATTTTCTTAACCGCCATTCTAGTTTTTAAAACACCACAGCTTTCTGTATCTCTGTGCTTCCCAGCAGGAGCTGGAAGCATAAATACTGAGATACCACATGCACTTCCAGCTCGCTTGTAGCGAGGAGTTACTGGACAACTTGGGAGAGAGCCTGATCTCGTGGGACTTCCACTCCCACAGAGCTTCCAGGACTAAGGCCTGGTCTACACTACGACTTTAATTCGGATTTAGCTGCGTTAATCCGAATTAACCCTTCACCCGTCCACACTACAGAGCCAGTTAATTCGAATTAAAGGGCACTTAAAATCGATTTCTGTACTCCACCTCGACGAGCGGAGTAGTGCCTAAATCGATTTTGTTAATTCGAATTAGGGTTAGTGTGGCCGCACACCACCGAATTACTGTGGTTAAAGTAATGGGGTAGTGTGGCCGCACACCACCGAATTAATGTGGTTAAAAACCGAATTAATGTGCTTAGTGTGGCCGCGCACAATCGAATTTATACAACCTGTTTCCCAAATTCGAATTATCTAAATTCGGATTAATCCTGTAGTGTAGACATACCCTAAGTGGGGCTAAACCACACTGGGACAAGGTCATCCTTGGTGTAAGCCTGCTGAGTTCAGTTGAGTTACACTGGCAATGAAATTGCCTGTGTGCAAAGGCGCAGAGAGAGGAGATGAAAAGAAAACACATTGTAAAATATTAACCTCCCTGTTTAAATAGGCAGCTCATAACAAACAGCAGCAGTTCAGTTTCATGGCTTGGAGGAGGCAGGGGAGTTCAGTATTTCGGGGTGGGAAAATAGTTTATTTTTTTAAAATCCAATACTGAGAGACTCTAAAGTCCCTGTATCAGAGGGGTAGCCGTGCATTTGAAGAAGTGGGTTTTTTACCCACGAAAGCTTATGTCCAAATAAATCTGTTAGTCTTTAAGGTGCCACTGGACTCCTCATTGTTTTTCTAAAGTCCCTGCAAACTCTGAGATCCAAAATTTCTCTCCTTCTTCCTGCCTATTGTGTGTGAATACCCTACAACCTCATACTGCATTCTTCACTAATCTGCACTGTCCGTAATTCACACACACACACATGCATCTTCCCCCACTTCCCTGCACCCCACACCCAGCTTCGTAGGAAAGAATTTAATACTCGAGTGCTGTGGCGAGGTCTCAGATGAATACAACTTCATTATTTTTGGCAAAATGTACAAGAGATCATTTACCAGTCTGTTAGGAAGCATTGTTATCAATAATTAAAGCCAAACCATACTTGTTAAATAAATGAACAAAGTATATTGTGTTGTGTATTATCCTTTTTTCTAATTTGATTGTCTTTGTTTACTTATTTGCTAATTTGCAACATGAATTCACTCTCAGTAGGTCTCCTGGCCATCAGCAAGGTTTTACTTTGCTTGTGTGTGTATATGTATTGGCTGCAAAAACAACAGCAGTAAAATATTGCCTAAGGGAAGAAGCCATTGTCATACTGTGTTGCCCAAAGCCGAAGGCTGAATGCACTGTTTCAGAGTGAATGATGTTCTTTTTACTTCAGGGTGTTATTTTGCTTGCCATTGTCTTCAGAGCCAATTGCTACTCATCTGATTAATGTAACAGGATATTTCCCCCCTGAAGTGTGCCCTGTTTACCTGCTGTGGGGAAGGTTCCAGTGTCTTCTTTCCTGGCAGCAGGAGTGATCTTCGCAGGGAATAGGTTGGGCTCTTGAGCCATCTCTGAAGATGGGCATGCATTTAGCTGAGGCAGGGGCACAAACTGTATGGCTCACTCTGTCCAATAGGAGCAGTCTTTGCAGTCTTTCATTCCCCCGTCCCTTCACATTTTGTTCCACACACCCACTCTCTCCTCTGCTCCTGGCTCCAGTCTTATTCCAGCATTGCACAAGTCTTCTCTGTCCGTCCCCCGCTCCCACCCCCATGCTCTGTTGATCTCCTAATATATACAGGTTTCAGAGTGGTAGCTGTTTTAGTCTGTATCAGCAAAAACAACGAGGAGTCCTTGTGGCACCTTAGAGACTAACAAATTTATTTGGGCATAAGCTTTCGTGGGCTAAAACCCACTTCATCAGACGCAGGGAGTGGAAAATACAGGAGCAGGTATAAATACATGAAAGGATGGGGGTTGCTTTACCAAGTGTGAGGTCAGTCTAACGAGATAAATCAATTAACAGCAGGATACCAAGGGAGGAAAAATAACTTTTGAAGTGGTAAGAGAGTGGCCCATTACAGACAGTTGACAAGAAGGTGTGAGTAACAGTAGGGAGAAATTAGTAATGGGGAAATTAAGTTTAGGTTTTGTAATGACCCAACCATGCCCAGTCTTTATTCAGGCCTAATCTGATGGTGTCCAGTTTGCAAATTAATTCCAGTTCTGCAGTTTCACGTTGGAGTCTAGTGGAGGGGAGGGATAGCTCAGTGGTTTGAGCATTGGCCTGCTAAACCCAGGGTTGTGAGTTCAATCTTTGAGGGGGCCACTTAGGGATCTGGGGCAAAATCAGTACTTGGTCCTGCTAGTGAAGGCAGGGGGCTGGACTCAATGACATTTCAAGGTCCTTTCCAGTTCTAGGAGATAGGATATCTCCATTTATTTATTTAGTCTGTTTTTGAAGTTTTTTGTTGTTGAAGAATTGCCACTTTTAGGTCTGTTATTGAGTGACCAGAGAGATTGAAGTGTTCTCCTACTGGTTTTTGAATGTTATGATTCCTAATGTCAGATTTGTGTCCATTTATTCTTTTGTGTAGAGATTGTCCGGTTTGGCCAATGTATATGGCAGAGGGGCAGTGCTGGATCACATTGGTAGATGTGCAGGTGAACGAGCCCCTGATGGTGTGGCTGATGTGGTTAGGTTCTATGATGGTGTCCCTTGAATAGATATGTGGGCAGAGTTGGCACCGGGGTTTGTTGCAGGGTTTGGTTCCTGGGTTGGTGTTTTTGTTGTGTGGTGTGTAGTTGCTGGTGAGTATTTGTTTCAGGTTGGGGGGCTGTTGGTAGGAGAGGACTGGCCTGTTTCCCAAGGTCTGTGAGAGTGAGGCATCATCCTTCAGGATAGGTTGTAGTTCCTTGATGATGCGCTGGAGAGGTTTTAGTTGGGGGCTGTAGGTGATGGCTAGTGGCGTTCTGTTACTTTCTTTGTTGGGCCTGTCTTGTAGTAGGTGACTTCTGGGTACCCTTCTGGCTCTGTCAGTCTGTTTCTTCACTTCACCAGGTGGGTAGTGTAGTTTTAAGGATGCTTGATAGAGATTCTGTAGGTGTTTGTCTCTGTCTGAGGGATCGGAGCAAATGCGGTTGTATCTTAGAGCTTGGCTGTAGACAATGGATCGTATGATGTGGTCTGGATGAAAGCTGGAGGTGAAATCCCCCAGGTTAATAAATCAATATATATTACAAAAATGGCACAACACTGCCCTAGTTTCATGATATTGTAGGTGAGGCTGATAGCACTGCCTGTTATTAAGCTTGCCTGACAGTGCCAATTATAAGACGCTTTTTTTCAGTTGCTTATAACTTCGCCAAACTTTAACTGTTTCGGCTTAAATTTTCCATGCTTTGTATCTGTCTCAGACTGAATTTCTTGGGAAAGTTTCAGCCAAAATGGCTCAGCCATTTATTAGAGCAAAGCGAGGGAAAAAATATGTTTTTCCCATGTTAGAAGTTATGGTGACCTTTTCTTTGAAAGGCTTTAGCACCCCCATGCTTTGGAGCAGAGATGTAAAATTTGGCAGGGGCATGGCCTTTGTGTCAGGGACGTGCCTTTTGCCATCTCTGCGAAATTCTGCCCCAATTTGACCAAGTTATAAGTCGTTGAAATATCTCCATTTGCACATGCTCAGTAGAATCTTCTTCAGATTTTAGCTGCTAAATTCCCTGGGGCTGAGCAGAACTTTCCCTGCAATTGCATGTCTGGGCCAGGCCAGGGCTGGGCACCAGAACTGAGAGCAAGAAAGCCTGTCTCTCCTGAACTCTCAGTAACTGTTCTAGTGGGCCCAGGCATCATGAAGGATGGGTGGTAGTGGGAGTAGATTGGGAGGAAGAGGCTGGGAGGGAGGGACTAGGAATGGAGACTGGTCGGGGAGCGGGGAGAGAAACTGGAATTGAGAGTTGTGTGGAAGACTGAGACTGGCTGAGAAAGGAGACAGGGAGATGGGGGAGACTGGGGCTGGCTAGGCAAGGGGACCTGGATCTGGGTGAGACTGGGACTGGCTGAGCAAGGGGCTCTGGAGCTGGGGGAGACTGGAACTCACCAGGAAAAGAGTCTGGGGATTGCTAAGAGTTGGCCTGTTGTTATGTGCTTAGCAGAAGGGACCTGGTCTGGATGGGTCTTGGAGACTAAACTCCCCTCTGACCCATAGGTGTGGTCTCTTTGGAGGCCTATGCACACTGACAGAGGAGAACATGCAAGAAGCTTGCAGTGCAGCTGGCCATGCCAACCTTATCTGTACCTTGTCTTTCCTCTGTTAGTTGTATCCTCCTGTTTTGTATCATCTTATCCTTAGATTAAAAGTAGGGATCACTTTATATTATTATTTTTTATTACAAATATTTGCACTGTAAAAATGATAAACAAAATATAGTATTTTTCAATTCACCTCATGCAAGTACTGTAGTGCAATCTCTTTATTGAGAAAGTGTAACTTACAAATGTAGATTTTTTTTGTTACATAACTGCACTCGAAAACAAAACAATGTAAAACTTTATAGCCTACAAGTCCACTCAGTCCTACTTCTTGTTCAGCCAATCGCTAAGACAAATAAATTTGTTTACATTTACGGGAGATACTGCTGCCAGCTTCTTATTTACAATGTCACCTAGAAGTGAGAACAGGCGTTCGCATGGCACTTTTGTAGTCGGCACTGCAAGGTATTTACGTGCCAGATATGCTAAATATTCGTATCCCTCTTCATGCTTTGGCCAGTATTCCACAGGACATGCTTCCATGCTCATGATGCTCATTAAAAAAAATAATGCGTTAATTAAATTTGTGACTGAACTCCTTGGGGGAAAATTTTATGTCTCCTGCTCTGATTTACCCGCACTCTGCCATAGATTTCATGTTATAGCAGTCTCGGATGCTGACCCAGCACATATTTGTTTTAAGAACACTTTCACAGCAGATTTGACAAAACGCAAAGAAGGTACCAATGTGAGATTTCTAAAAATAGCTACATCACTCGACCCAAGGTTTAAGAATCTGAAGTGCCTTCCGAAATCTGAGAGGGATGAGGTGTGGAGCATGCTTTCAAAAGTCATAAAAGAGCAACACTCAGATGCAGAAACTATAGAACCCAAATAACCAAAAAAGAAAATCAACCTTCTGCTGGTGGCTTCTGACTCAGATGATGAAAATGAACATGTCAGTCTGCTCTGTTTTGGATTGTAAACAAGACGTGGGCAGCATTATCTCCTGCAAATGTAAACAAACTTGTTTGTCTGAGCGATTGGCTGAAGTAGGACTGAGTGGACTTGTAGGCTCTAAAGTGTTACATTGTTTTATTTTTGAATGCAGTTATTTTTGTACATAATTCTACATTTGTAAGTTCAAATTTCATGATAAAGAGATTGCACTGCAATACTTGTATTAGGTGAATTGAAAAATATTATTTCTTTTGTTTTTTTACAGGGCAAATATTTGTAATAAAAATAAATATAAAGTGAGCACTGTACACTTTGTATTCTGTGTTGTAATTGAAATCAATATATTTGAAAATGTAGAAAACACCCAAAAATAATTAAATAAATGGTATTCTATTATTGTTTAACAGCGCAATTAATTGCACAATTAATTGAGATTAATTTTTTTAATCGTGTGATTAATCACATTTAATTTTTTTAATTGCTTGACAGCCCTAATTAAAAGCTCTTTTGTGGCAGTGATCTTTTCATTTTATATATATAAAAAAAACACACAGACAGAGCCCAGCACACTGGGGCCCAGATCGACACAAACAATAACAACAACAACAATAATAAATAATAAACGGCACCTATAAAAGTACTTCCTTCAGCAGGGGCTCATGAGCCAGGACTTTTCACAAGCACAAAATTAATTGTAACCCTTCGCAAAGTCTTTGAGGTGCTGTTTATTTATTAACATGCATTTCCAATGTATTGTGATGGGTTGCACATCCTTTAAATATCCAATAGCTTTCTAACTTCTGAAATCTATTTCACACTTTGCAGCATGCCTCTAATAATTCATTTTCTGGATCGCGCAGCAGATGTCTGGAGAAATTGTATATTTTCTTCCATATGGATTATCATTTTACCGAAAAATAAAATAGGATTCAGCACACTGTTCAATTTTCTGAGGTATCACACTGGGAATTCTCCATCTGGGTCTGAGACATGACTCTGGACCACCGGGGGGGATTGCTATGCCAGTAGGCCACGGCAAGCAAATACCCCCTGCCCCACCTGTGAGTGCAGAGGGACCCTGCCTGCAGTAGAATGTGTACAGTTCTGCTGTGTAGGGAAGGGGCAGGATGTGGGAAACCCACCCTGAGGAACTGTGTTCCCTCCATGGGATTTTTTTCTGCTCTGCAGTAGAGATATGGAGCCTAAGCCTAGCCAATGGGTCTACATGCTCCACTGACCAGTCCCCTCAGAGAGGGATGAGGCAGCTCATAGCTACTCCAACACTAGGTTAGAGTAGCTAGAGTGGCTCTGCTGCTGCTCCACAGGTAGGAGTGGGGGAAGGATTCCTTTCTCCCCAGTCTCTAAGAACTCGGAGTGCATAGCCCAACTGCTGGAGCTGGGAACCGGGCTGTGGATCTGGAGGTCAGTGTCTCCAAATGGAGTGCATGATTGGCTTCCAAATGGGTTGGTGCTCCAGTCCTCTTTGTTAGTCTCTAAGGTGCCACAAGTACTCCTGTTCTTTTTGCGGATACAGACTAACACGGCTGCTACTCTGAAACCAGTCCTCTTCTCACTCTCTTTGACTCCCCAGGCCTTCATTACACCAGGGGAGCCATGGGCATGTTGCAAAGAGAAAGGGAGCTGAGTTATTCTTACCTATATCAGTGGCTATTTCATGTGTCTCCATCCTGCCTCCTCTTACTCTTTCCCTTTCCAGGAAATGAAACAGTCCTAGTCTTCAGTCCTATCTCTTATGGAGGCTTTGTGCTTCTTGCCCCCTTGGTAACTCCAATAATTTCCACTGCCTTTTGCTGGGTTCTTTTTCTCTTGGCTTTGCCTCTGTCTAATATAATGAGGCGATTGAAATGGACCCATTCAGAGCAAGCAACTTCCATCCATTTTGTTTGTGACATCGGGGGAAGGGAAGCAGCACACAGAGTCGGTGAGCAGTTGAGAACCCAGTCTCTGTGCAAATATCTCCCCTTTGCCGTAACAAACGCAGTGGAGATAAATACCAGATATCTCAGAAACTCTAGTTACAGAAGGTGATTGTCACAGTTTCCCTGGGTGGTGTTGGTTGGGGATCTTCCCAGCCCCAAATTCATGAGATGGTCCATGATTGCTTTTCCCCAAGGGTCTGGCCATGAGTCTCTACGTCAAAGGGCAGTTCACTGGCCCTGGGTTTATTTCAGGCCTCATGGCATCGAGAGTGCGTGTCTTGCTGTGTCAATATGTGATAATGCTGTGCAAGAGCTGGCACGCGCTGCCGCGCAGACAGTTCTATTGGCAGCATTTCCTGGGGGCAAAAGGATGGAGCACTGCGCCAGGCTTGTCCTTCGTGGCATGGTGAGAGAAGCAGATGGTGCCAAGGTGTCTCGTTATTTTACATAATTAGCCAGGAGTAAAAGGAAGTGTGGGATGAGATATCTGCCGCAATGTGGAGCCAGAGAAACCGGCAGTTGATTGGTTTAAGGTTGTCCCCGGGGACATGTGTGGTCCCACCCCCTTGCTCACCGCAAAGGGCAGACGGGGTGTGTGTATGTGTGGTAGCCATCAGTGGTAACTTCCCCTTGCTACTCAGTCCATTTGAGTGCCTCTCAGGTGGGACTAAACAGATTAATATCCAGGGCCGGCTCCAGGGTATTGGCTGCCCCAAGCAGCCAAAAAAAAAAAAAAAAAAACCCCCGGCCGCGACCTGCGGTGGAAGGTCCTTCGCTCCGAGCCGGAGTGAGGGACCGTCCGCCGAATTGCCGCCGAATAGCTGGACGTGCTGCCCCTCTCCGGAGTGGCCGCCCCAAGCACCTGCTTGCCAAGCTGGTGCCTGGAGCCGGCCCTGTTAATATCACACCTTTGAGAGTTCTTTAGGGCTGCACCATTTCTCACTGTGGTTACAGAGATTGGTAAATCGGACCCCCAGTGACGTGATTACTAGTGGTTGATGTATTGAAAGCCCTTCACGAGCATCTGGGCACTTTATGGGAAGATGGAGAACAAGAATAAAATGCACAATTAAAAATGACTGGAAAAAAGTCTTAGGCCAAATTCATGCTAGGGGTAACTAATTGACTTCGGTGGAGTTACACCAGGGATTAATTTGGCCCCTTGAATAAATTACTTTGAAATAGTGGGTCTTTCTACCAAATAGTAGCTAAATGTATTTATTTTATGTATAGGCTTTTTTATTGCTCTCATCACTATATTATTGTATTGGAGAGCCAAAGGGCACCAGAGATACTGCCCTATATTTGGAAATGCACACGGGCCTCAAAGGCATCCGCACCAGATCATCATGTCTAGATCACAAGTCCCACGTGGGGGCACACCCCAGAGTAAATCGAACTGAGATTAAAATGGACAAGTATAATGGAACTGGACATCACAGTGGACAGCTCAATGAAAACCTCTGCTCAGTGTGCAGCGATGGTCAAAAAAGCAGGCAAAATGTCCATAAAGAATGGGATGGAGAATAATACAGCAAATATTATGCTGTTATTTAAATCAATGGTCTGCTCTTAGTTCTGGTCCTCCCTGTTTCAGAAAAGGTACACCAGGAATAGAGGGAGCTCAGAGACGGGTGACAAAAATGACCAGAGATTGGGAAAAATTTATATGTGATATTAGAGAAGAATTAATAAGAGAGGACATGACAGAAGTATAGAAAATAATGGATGGTAGAGAGCAGGTAGGTAGGTTGCTCCAATTTATCTTCTCTCTTAATAAAAGAATAAGGGACATTCAATCCATGTGAAAGCAACACATTTAAAACAGACAAAACGGAAACACTTCCTTTCTTAGCACACAGTTAATTTGGAATTCACTGCCACCAAGATATCAGAGTAGCAGCCATGTTAGTCTGTATCAGCAAAAACAAGAGGAGTCCTTGTGGACCTTAGAGACTAACAAATTTATTTGGGCATAAGCTTTCGTGGGCTAGAACCTACTTCATCAGATGCATGTGGTGGAAAATACAGTAGGCAGGTATAAATACACAGCATATGAAAAGGTGGGAGTTGCCTTACTAAGTGGGGGGTCAGTGCTAACGAGCCAATTTAATTAAGGTGGAAGTGTCCTATTCTCAACAGATATTTTTGATGCCAAGAACTTAGATACAAAACAGGATGAGATGGTTATATGGCTAATGGAAACACCTACAATTCTATTAGACAGGAAAAAGCTCAACAACCCTCGTGTATAAACACTCCTGCTTCAGGACATAAGCCAACCACTAATTGATGATGGGTAGGAGAAAACTTTCCCTGTAGGGATGCTAATCTGTAATTGTCCACAGGGGGGTTCACTGCACCTTCCCTTTGAAGTATCTAGCACTAGTTGCTGTCAGAGACTTTCCTTGGATTGGATGGAACGCTGGTTTCACCTGGTATGGAAACTCCTACGTAGAGTGAAGAACTAGTAATTTAAACCAGGTGCTAAAGCTAATGGGTAATCAGTGCAAGAAGTCTAAAACCAGGGTGTCACGTGATCATTACAAGAATGGAGGAAATTTAAACAGGATGATCTGCTAAAAGACTCGAGTAACCTGATTGTGAGAGGTGGCTGGGTATCCACCACTACCACTGAAATCAGTGGGAGTTTAGCAGGTGACCAAGCCTCAGTGGTGTGAAATCGCAAGGCCAGGGACTAAATGTTGTAGTCACCAAAATGGTTACATTGTCATGCCTCTGCTGAGGTATTACCAAACGCATAGTGACTTGACTTAGTTAGACAGCCACCAAGGGACGAGAGAGGCAAGTCAGTGTAAAAGTAACATCCACATTCACACTGGCAGGTGATGGGGACCTTGGCCAATTTGGCTAAGAACTGACTTCCTAGTTTAATGATTGGAGTGCTCCATTTTCACAGATGCAAGGGAAGAACACGCAACAGGAATTATCTTGCTATCCAGAATTGTTTGACTGGCAATCAGTGATAGGTTGAACTTCAAAAGATTGGGAGGTTCAGTTTAGGTAAGTGCTCAAAACCTTGAGCCAGCTCCTCAGCTGATGTCAATCCACATAGCTCCGTTGACTTCAACAGACGTACGTTGATTAACCGCAGCTGAGGGCCTGGTTCTTTATGCTTTGTCAAACCTCTTGGGTCTGTCAAACTGAGCTATAAATCTCATAAGAGAGAACAGATATTTTCTTGCAAGATTTCTGGTACCTCTTGATTTCAGTCAGGCCAGAAATACCACGAGAACAGCCTTTTTATCATGGTGTTTTGACACTTCTGCTTTGGAATCAGGCATTTAAAGAATGTCTGGCAATTTGGGTTTAAGTTTTGGTTTGGCTTAATTTGTACTCTATCCAAATCGATTTGCCAATCCCCAATGGATATGTACCCTCCTCTTCCTACCCCTAGTATTACATACCTGAAGGGGGAGCAGCTGGTGAGTCATGCCTTCTCTGCATTCAATATGTCCGTACTCATGGAGATGGGTGAGGTCCAGAGCACTAGAGACGGGTAAACATAGCATCTGACTTTAAAAAAGAGGAACCGGGAATTATAGACCAGTCAACCTAACTTCAGTACATGGAAGGATACTGGAACAAGTTATTAAACAATCAGTTTGTAACCACCTGGAGAAAATAGGGTTAATGAGGAATAGCCAGCATGGATTTATCAAGAACAAATCATACCAAGCTAGCCTAATGTCCTTCTTTGACAGGGCTACTGACCTAGTGGATGGGGTGAAGCAGTAGATAGGATATATCTTGATTTCAGTAAGGCTTTTGGCACAGTCCCACATAACATTTTCATCAGCAAACTAGGGAAATGTGATCTAGATGAAATTACTATAAGGTGGGTGCACAACTGGTTGAAAGACTGTACTCAAAGAGTAGTTATCAATGGTTCACTCTCAAACTGGGAGGGCATATCTAGTGGGTCCCATAGGGGTCAGTCCTGGGTCCAGTACTAGTCAATATTTTCATTAATGACTTGGATATTGGAATGGAGAGTAGGCTTATAAAATTTGCAAGCTGGGAGGGGTGGGTTGCAAGCACTTTGGAGGACAGGATTCAAATTCAAAATGCCCTTGACAAATTGGAGAATTGGTCTGAATTCAACAAGATGACATTCAAAAAAGACAAGTGCAAAGTACTTCACTTAGGAAGTAAAAATCAAATGCACCATTGCAAAATGGGGAGTAACTGGCTAGGCAGTAGTACTGCTAAAAGGGATCTGTAGATTATAGTGTTTCACAAATTAAATGAGTCAACAATTTGATGCAGTTGTGAAAAAAAGCGAATATTCTGGGGTGTTATGCTGGGGTGTCCACACCACACCAGCCTTGAGCGAGGTAATGTGTGCCAGGGGGGCTCAATTAATCTGAGATGCTGCACCTGGAGGGGAACCAGGGATTGATCGTTCCTAATGGCAGATGAAGCCCAGTTTGGGGAGGAGCTGGGCTAGCATTATAAAGCCAGGAAGCAAGAGCAGAAAAGGGCTTCAGGGAAGAGGTTTGCAGTCACTCCCTAGAGGGAAAGGGAGTTGGCCAGCGATAAGGAGGAGATTCAGTGGGAGAGTAAACCCCCGAGTCCTGCCCTGGACTAGAGAGTCTTAGAAGAGGCCTAGAAAGTTGAAGAAGCCATGGGGAGCAGAGGAGTCTCCAATGGTAAACTAGAGACAGGCAAGAAGATAGAGAAGTGGGGTAGGAAGGAGTTCCAGGAAAGAGCAACAGGTCTGAGACTGAGTGGAGCCGGTTTGGTAGTCACAGGGTCCCTGGGCTGGAACCAGGAGTCGCAGGTGGGCCTGCATTCCCCCACCAGCCACTTGCAAAATGGCACAGGACCAGGATTTGGAACAGAAGACTGCCTGAGACAGCATACAGACAGCTTGTGCGGTGGGACTTTGTTACCCCGGAAGTGGGGTGCACTGCATAGTGACCTAGCCGGAGGGTTGAGTCATAAAGAGGGAGCACCCTGGGTCATGGAGAGGGAGAGGGGCCACAGCACAAACAACCGACAGAAGGGGGCACCAGGTGGGGGGAGAGCTAATTCCCAGATCTAGCCTCAAGGAGGCACCACTATGGTGAGTGGACCCCTTTACCAGGTGCATTAACAGGAGTATCGTATGTAAGACACAGGAGGTAATTGTCCCGCTTTACTCAGCACTGGTGAAGCCTCAGCTGGAGTACTGTGTCCAGTTCTGGGTGCCACGCTTTAGGAAAGATGTGGACAAACTGATTTAGAAAACCTGACCTATGAGGAAGGGTTAAAAAAACTGGGCATGTTTAGTTTTGAGAAAAGAAGACTTGAGGGACCTGATATGTCTTCCAGTATGTCAAGGGCTGTTATAAAGAGGACGAGGGCTCAAGTGTTCTCCATGTTCACTGAAAATAGGGCAAGATGTAATGGGCTTAATCTGCAGCAAGGGAGATTTAGGTTAGAAAGTTTTCCCTAATATCTAACTGTTAGGATAGTTTAGCTCTGGAACAGGCTTCGAAGGGAGGTTGTGGAATCCCTGTCACTGAAAGTTTTTAAAAACAGGTTGGACAAACGCCTGTCAGGGATGGTCTAGGTTTCCTTGGTCCTGCCTCAGCGCAGGGGGGCTGGCCTTGGTGACTTCTCAAGGTCCCTTCCAGCCCTACGATTCTATGAGTCTATCAGGAAGAGGGTATAAAGCAGAGTAGCTCATCTTCCTTCTCCTTTGGTAGTGAATAGGCGTATTAATTCCACTAGGACTTTGTGCTTAGCTAGAGGCTGCTGCTTGCACTGGCAGGGCACTGTTGTGAGGAAGCTCACGCTGCTGGAGTCACTGGTGGGGTCAATGCTGCCTGGAAGCTCCCAGCTCAGATACATCTCTCTCCATTGGAGGGAGAATTGCAGCATGTTAGACAGGACTGCCAGAGACGGTGGTATGTGGAGTGGGATATGGAGAGGGCTGAGGAGCAGGAACAGAGTCCGTGTAATAAGAAGAGACAGCATATTAGCACTGGTCTGAGTTGGTGTGTCTCTAAAACCTGATGCCTTGCCAGATTGTGTGTCTGGCAGTGAGCTCCCTTGTCACTTCTGTAATCCCATTCAGGTAAAGAAGAATGGAGAGGAGATTAAAAACAAAGCAGAATGAACCCACTCCATTCCCTGCTGTGGCTTGCCTCTGATGGCACATGCCCCCATGCAGTCTGGGTGTCTGCATGACTCACTCCCCAGTACTCCATGGGTTGGGTAGCAAGGGTACCTGCACCCAACGTGTTATGTGCTGTTCCTCGAGGTGCTGTTGCGGGAGCTTGCAGGAGGGTGCTCTGTTCACCACAGCTTTGTCTTAGATAAAAATGGGCGGAAAGAGGGAGAAGGGACATAACTTTGTGAAGACATGGGCTGATTCTGCTCCTGTTGAAATTAAAGGCATGATTCCCACAGACTTCAGTGGAAGCAGAGCTGGGCCAATGGTAGGTCTGGCCTTCTTTAGCATTTTTGTCAATGATCTAGAAGAGGGAAGATAACAGCATAGTAATAGAAAATTTCCAAAGCTACTGAACTGAGAGATGTTGGGCGGGCAAAGGGACTAGAGAGATTAGAAATGAGGGAGAGAAATAAAACGAGCTCTTAATCTTGCCCCTCATGATGCTCACTTCTCTGGCTTTCTAGGTGTCCTTCCCATCATCTGTCACCATGACCGGCACTCTGATCCCCCTCTCCTTGGACATCTTTGCTGGCTTCTGACTCAGCTCCTAATTCCCTTAAAAATTGTTCTCCTTGTTTTCTAAACTCCCTGGACTCACTCCACCAGACCTCTTTGACCTCATGGTCACTTTCTCCTAAGGCCTGCTCGTGCCACTGCTCCAGTCTTGGCTCGGTCTCACTCCCCACCTTTCCATCATTCCATCATTTCTCTGTGGCTGTAGCTCTCGTGTGACTAAGGAGTTCCTGCATGCCCAGAATGAATCACCACTGAGCACTACACCACAGCAACTCCATCAGCGTTGCCATAGTGTGCCCATCTAGCCATTACTCACTCCCTAGCTACAATCTCCTCTCTCCCTTTACAATCCCCTCCCCTCTTTTCCAAGGGGCGAGAACGGAGGAGGAAGATTGAGATAAAGGGGGGCAGGTTAAATTCTCCCACTGCTTACAGCGGTGCAGTCCCCTTGAAGTCAGGAGCCCTCCAGGGTAACGAAATGCGACCCTAATTCTCTGAAGAGGATGAACTGAGCCTCCACTTGTTCCAAGTGAGGTCTTGCTTCACTTATCTGGTTACGAGAAAGCAACCCGGGGCATCCACGGGCCCAGTCCCGCTTCCATTACAGGCAGTGGAAAGATTCCCATTGATCTGAACAGGAGTTGACTTGGAATAACTTCCCCTTTCTTCCCTAAGAGGTGAGAAAGTATTTAAATTAGCCCAATAGCCTTTCACCTGAGGAGCCTGGGGTTCAAATCCTGCCCGATACTATCACCCAAATGACCCATTGCAGGCAGAGACTCTCCTACCGTTAATAGCTTTTACCAATTCCCCTGAATCCTGCTCTGCAGCAACTGCTGCTCTTCTAGTCCTGGGCTCCCCTCCCAGCCCTGCCAGTGCCCCTCACTCCTCTGTGCCCCTCCAGGCCATATTTAATTGCAGCAATGAATTAACAAGTGTGAGCAATGAGAAATATTAATCCAGACGTCAGGCCTCATTTTCCTTTTAAAAAAAAAAAAAAGAGCGGGAGAGGGGGCTTCATGGAGGAAAGTGTGGCCAGAGAAAGGGGAGGAAGAGATTCGATTAAGAGGAGGCAGAACAAAAGGGAGAGAGGGACTGGAGAAAGAAAAGACGGGAGGGAGAGAATGCAGATGAAATAGAGGAGGGGGGCGAAATTCAATCTTCAGGATTGTTCCCACTTCTTCCAGGGCAGGATTTCTCCATTGGGGAGAGAGAGGGGTGGGGGATAAAGAAAGAAGGGGAAATAGCATGAGAGAAGGTGGGTACATTGGAGATCGAGGAGGGGGGAAAGGGGCCGTGGAGAGACTTGTCCAATGGGATTCCCACCCAGTGCAGTATAACAGAGTGTTACATTTTGCTGTCAGCAAAACCCCAGTGTACATCACCAGCTGTCAACAGCCTTGCAGAGCACTAAGTGGTGCCATTCACAGCTGCTGTTATGCTGGCAAAGGGGCTGGGTGGGGAACCCGTTACCCGGCCTTTCTGCCTCCGAGTGTGAGGTGCCATCTTCGCTGACACCCTTTCCTACCTCTCTCCAAGCCTGAATCCCCACTCTCCTCTCAAGCCTCTCTTCCTCCCTGCACATCTGACAGTACAACAAATGACGTGCTGTCTATTTCCATGCCTGCTTAAGCAAGTGAGTCTGCCCATCACTCCAGGGCATCTGCCATGTGCCAACAAGACGAGCCAGGCAGGTGAGATTTCTCTGACATAACAAGGCTCAGCAGGTGCAGCGCTTTCTGCAGGAAGGGGCATGGAGGCCACTGTATCTGTTGATGTGCCAGCAGAGCCTGGGCGTGTGTCTGTGTGTGTGTGGGGGGGGGCATGAGTCAATAGGCTACATGTAATACTTAAGATGCTCCATCAAAATGGTGTCTCAGCAGCAGTGAGGTGCAGGATGAAAAGGAAATAGAACAGATGTATTTTGACATCTAGTGGGGAAAAAAGTGGCTCTAATCTCCCTGTCTCTCAGGGCTTGTCTACACTTAAAACTTTACAGCGGTACAGCTACACCACTGCAGTGCTTAAGTGTAGACACTACCTACGCCGACAGGAGGGGTTCTTCTGTCAGCATAGGTACTTCATCTCCCTGAGAGGCAGTAGCTAGGTTGATGGAAGAATTCGTCCCTCGACCTAGGCTGTCTACACAGGGACTTAGGTTGGCTTAACTATGTCACTGAGGTATGGATTTTTCAGACCCCTGCCGACCTAATTTTTTAGTGTAGACCAGGCCTCAGTCTCTGTCTTCTTGCCTCTTGTTTTCTCATCACCAGAGACTACCGGCTGCTTGGAGTGGGAGTGGGTGGGGTGGAGAGGGAGGCTGATGTGGGGATAATCCGATTATGCCAAACACAAAAGATAGATTTCTTTGACTGCTGTGAATTCTCGTTGCCTACTTTATTTCCCTCGTCTTTCTCTCCTTTACCCCTCCTTCTAATGCATAGCATCCATTTTACTGTCATAAACTTTGGGCGTCTCAGGCCTTCACCCTCCCTTCCTACTGCTGGGATAGGGCCTCTCTCTAGCCATTTCCTTTTGCACATTTTCTTTCTTGCTCATTCCTCTTCCACACAGAGCATCACTGCCCCTGTCTGTGCCTCTGCTTCCTTTGCTCCCAACCTGTGTCTTGTCTGTTTAGATTGTAAGGAGCAGGGACACTCTCCCAACTATGTTTGCCCAGTGCCCAGCACAATGGGGTCCTGATCTTTGATGCTTTTAGGTGCTACTGTAATAAAATGAAGTAATCGTAACTGAAGGAATTTTTCTCCTAACCTAACCTGCCCTGTCTGCTGGAGGCAAAGCTCTCTGAAGCTCTAGTCTGGGAACCGATTTTGGGTTAGGTTCACCAAAGAGCTATGCCAGAGCAGACTCTAGTGTAAACCTTTGGTGGTAGAAAGCCCACCTAGAACGTGCCTGCAGTAGTATGTCACCCACCAGGAGTCCTTAGGCAAGTTGATGCAACCGTGAAAGTGGGTGTTGTTGACCTCGGAGGGGCTGTGGCCAGGTCACCCAGAGAATGTGCTTACTTAGGGTACGTCTCCATTGCTGCTGGGGATGTAATTTGGAGCTCAGGGGCACATACGCTCACTAGTTCTGATCAAGCTAGCATGCTCCAAATAGAAGTGGCAGAAGGGGCCAGCCACCCAAGTATGTATGTAGGATCTCAGACAGGATCCTACTCGGTGGCTATCCCCTCCCACTGCTCATGCTGCTGCGGCTACGCTTGATCAGACCAAGCATGGTATGTCTACCTGAGACAGAAATTATACCTCTGGCTCCAGTGTAGACATCCCTAGGCGCATCGCAAGACAGCCTCTGCCAGCTGCAGTCCTCTCAGCCCTGGATGAAAGTAAAACTGCCCTCTTCTGGCAAAGGGTGGCAGTGCAAATGTTGTCTGCCCTCCTCTTGTGGCCCCATTGCGGATTGGATTCCGGGTGAAGCTCTCTTCTCTCTACCCCAGTGGGGTTGTGAATAAAGGCTTATCAAATTGTGTTTAATTACAAATAAATAAGTATGATCAGTTCTCCAAACATTTAGTAATTGTTAAAATTAAGAGTACTTTAAATTAGTCCCTAGTTAGACAAAACTCTTAGCTCTTATAGCAAAAGTCACTGGGTGTGTTTAATGTACTGAAACCCAAACCAACACAGCTTTATTTCAGCATAATTCACAAACTGACACTCTGCTTATAGGTGATGAATACTGCATCTTGCTCTTGCTTTTGTGACCTTCTTTTTGTGTGCGATGTTTCTCTCCCCAGCATTCACAAATATACCCTCAAACCACTCTTGATCTTTTCTCATGCTAAGGGGATGGAATTGTCTGTTCTTCCTGTTAACTCATTTGAGAGCTGCAGGTGGAAGGTCAGAAGATTTTTTTGGGAGAACTTAGAGTGTATTTGAGATGGTTCGTAGAGCAATGGATCCTGGGTCACCAGTCTGTAGCTTCTTGTACTGACTTATCTGTCTGTCTGACATCAGTAGAATGTGGCGTGTCAGCCACAACACAAACTCATGTTGAATTGAGAAGTTTTTATTGAATTTAAGGAGAATGTCTGATATATACCTGCAGGAAAACTGTAAAAGCTATGAGCATAAGTTAATCGAAATAAGGAAATAAAAATAAAGAAAAGCAAAAGTTGCATCACATTAGAAGACAAAACAATACTCTTACAATGAAGTAGTGTTCTTCATTAGGCATCAGGGCTTCAGAGTAATCTAGGCCAGAATTTTCAATGCAGCTCCCCCCCTTGAAAATTCCAGCAGTAGTATTTGAGCAGCCAGAAAGTCACATGTTGTTCCATCATTTTGTAACAGGATCACAAATAGCATAAGAATTAGTTAAGGCTGTCAATTCAGCTTTCATGGTACAAAAGAGCTCCATGTCATGCAGCTTCTTCGGAAGTTATAAGGGCTGCAACATCTCTGTATTCTGCAAAAATAGCATGCAGGGCAAATCTTGGCAGATAAAACATGGCAGTTCATATGTCCAAGTGCTATTGGGTGTCTTTCCATCATCATGCAGGAAGACTGACAAAATAATTTCTGTAGCGTCCCTGCAATGTCCTTATCCTCCTTGATTGTTCCCATTGACTCTCTTGCAGACTTTTTACTTCTGGTATTCTCAAATAATTTTTAATAGCTATTTTCTCTTTAAATTTCCTCTTAGCGCTCCTGATTTTCATATTACATTTTACCTGATGTAGCATTTGCTCCTTTCCTTTGGCATCAGTTGTGTTGAATTCCACTTTTTGAAGGGTACCTTCTTGGACATTGCCATTATCCATGTTATGTCTTTTATTGTTTGTTTGTTTAGGGGCATGCAGGCCTCCTCTTGCTCGAATATGCTCTGCTAAATCTAAAGGCATAAACCAGGGTGGGCAAACTATGGCCTGCGAGCTCCCGCTGGGGAGTGGGCTCTGGGGCTTGCCCTGCTCCGGCGCTCCAGACGGGGCGCAGGGTTGGGGGCTGCACCACGCAGCTCCTGGAAGCCACGGCATGGCCCTGCTCTGGCTCCTACACACTCCAATGGGCCCGCTCCAATGGGAGCTGCGGGGGCAGTGCCTGCAGACAGGGCAGTGTGCAGAGCTGCCTGGCCACGCCTCTGCGTAGGGGAACATGCCACTGCCTCCGGGAGCCGCTGGAGGTAAGTGCCACTGAGAGCCTGCACCCCGAGCCTCTCCCCATGCCCCAACCCCCTGCCTCAGCCCTGATCCCGCTCCCGCCCTCCAAACCCCTCAATCCCAGCCTGGAGCACCCTCCTGCACCCCAAACCCCTCATCTCCAGCCCCACCCCAGAGTCTGCACCTCCAGCAGGAGCCCCCTCCCGCACCCTAAACTCATCATTTCTGGCCCCACCCCAGAACCCACACCCCCAACCAGAGCCCTCACCCCCTCCCACACCCCAACCCCAATTTTGCGAGCATTCATGGCCCGTCATACAATTTCTATTCCCAGAGGTGGCCCTCTGGCCAAAAAGTTTGCCCACCCCTGGTTTAAACTGATAAACTTTTGTCTTTAGATTCTGATACATTCCTTCCCACAAAGATGTTGAGCTTAACTATATTGTCACTAATACGTTAGTGGCTCAACTCCTTGAGCCAACTCCTGGGTTTAGGACTATCTCAAGAGTAACCTCTGTTCTCATGTGTTCCAGAGCTAGCGTTTTCCAATCGTTCATGGCATTCTCAGACCTGCAGTGTTTCCTTTTAACTCTCAAAATAGCGTAGACTCATTGAGGTCAAGAGTTTCTCATCTAGTCACAAGTCCAGGCTCTTCTAGTATCTGGCACTTGAAAGAGAACTGCGTTTGTGTTTCCTCTCTCCACTGAGTATATGGTGCTGCTTAGTTCTTCTCACTTTGGTTGTCAAATCATAACTAAGAAAGGGAATTAGGTCATTGCCGTTGTTGCTGTTATTTTCTTCAAAAAGTTCCTTCCCACACCAACTAGTGGCTTTTTTTTCACCAAGTTAGTTGTTTATTATGTGTTTTATGCCTGTTTCCCTTAGACCTACTGCAGTTTATGGTTTTAGGACCTATTAGTTGGTTTTCCAGGGCCAGAGTAAGTTACCAAGACTACATTAAAATAAATGCTGCAAGAATGAAACGGATTGTCAAACCTGGGGTGAAGATTAGAATAGCAGGAGGTTCTAAAGGCGGGTCTGAGGGGGATGGGTACAGCTACGCATGGGTCTCCAACGGATGATACTGGTGGGGATTGAGGGGCATTCGCAGAGCTGTTTGGGGATTCCAGGAATGAAACAGGTGGGATTTGAAGTGGCTTGAATCATCACAGCTATGTGGGGGAAGCTTGCAGAGCCTAGGCCTGCCTCTAACCAACACTATCTGTGGCTCCCTAGCAAGCACTAAAACAGCAATAACAATAATGCAACATTACAAACATCACCGGTGAACATTCTTCACCTTCTCTGCATCCATCAATGAAAGCACAAGTACAACCAGGAAGGTAGGAAGGAAAATTTGTGAAATGACAATATGATTCATACAGTGCAATGTAACAGCATCACAGAAAGATGTCAACAAGTCTTGGCAGGAATTCATAGAAGGGGAACCAAAATGATTAAGGGACTAGAGAGATTAAAATCATGAAATATGTGTATCTTGGCTAAGCGATGATGAAAAGGGATGTGGTAACCATTCTCCGGTACCCGAAAGGTGTAAATACCAGGGAGGGATGGGGATTGTTCAATGTAACCCCAAAGAGTATGGGATGAAATTGACCAAAGAGCAAATATAGGCTGAAACATTTCCTTAAGGTGGGATCTGTGGGTCTGTGGAATAGTCTCTCCAGGGGTGGATGCCTCCTCACTTGAAGAGTCTATTAAAGGTGGACTGGACAAAGCACTGGAGAGTATATTCTAAAATAAAAAATCTGCATTGGCCAGAGGTTGGTGGGTTGAGATGTGACCTCACCTAATTGGCCTTTTCCATCACTAATCGATGATACTGGCTGTAATTGTGCCACCCTCATGTCATTTTGGGATGATCTCTGTGCAGGCGCTGGGGCTGGTGCTTAGACAAACAAGCAGGAATGGGTTCTAACACAGGCACAGCTGCCACTTGCCAGAGGTGCCATTTCGGGGGGCAGGGAGGGCTCCTGCCCCCTGAGTTTCGTACAGGAGGTGTGCTCCCAGGCGGAGCTCTTAACTGCAGCACAGCATGTGTGTGGAATGTGAGTTCTGCAGAGGAGAGGGGCTGCTCCCAGCTTGTGCCCCTGGGGCAGGGAGTCAGTATTTTGTTTACAAACAGAGGCAGAGTGATTAAGATAAGAAAGGGTTGGTAATTAAATCAAGGATTTGGAAGTCGTTAATGAGACTGTAAAACAAAAATCCCTCTTCAGAGGGTGGGGGTGTTGAAGAGAGAATGCAGGGGGCTCAGAAGAAATACAGCAAAACCCTCTGAGCCAAGGTTACATTCAGAAAAGAGGGAGATGTGAGGAGCGTAGGTGAAAAGAAGGGGCCAAACCCCAGGGAAGGGATAGCAGTGGTATAGAGAAGTTCCCACTCTACCTGTGGTACTTATGTGGCCCCATCACCATAGTATCTGAGCACCTCACAATGTCTATTTCTTCTCACAGCCTGTTGGTGAGATAGAGCAGTGCTGTTATCCCCATTGTACAGATGGGGCACTGAGGCACACACAGACTAAAGGCCAGATTTTCAAAGGAATTTAGGCACCTGCTGGTTAAGTGCTTTGTAAACCCCAATAGATGCCTAGCTGCATCTTTGGGTGCCTAAAAACCTTTGAATCTCTGTGCCGAAGGCACTGGCCTGAGGTCATACAGGAAGTCCATTGGGGGAGTAGAACCCAGGTCTCTCAGGGCTGGCTCCCTATCCACAGAACCAGCCTCTTTCTCTGCTGCGTGCTGCAAAAAAAGAGAGCTCTGATAGATGGGAGCAAGCCAAGAAGGCCAGTTCTCTGAGACTCCAACAAACAGTCCCAGGCGCTTGGGAAGGATGTCATGTTTGATAGGATGAAAAGCAGCTCAAAGGATCAGGAAGGATGAAGAGAGAGAGAACAAGAGTCAGATGAGAGGTGATCACTTACCCCCTAAGGGGCAGTGGGTTCTGCCCCAGGCTGGGCTATAGAGCAATGGTTGCTGTGCAATTTTACATTTTACTGAAAACCATTTTGTTTTGTCATTTTTTGTTCTGAGCTTGAGAAAAGGAAGGAAGGAGAAAGTGTCGTATGAGTATCAGATGTGTTTATGCCTCAAATTCCTAGGATTTCAGCTGTATTCAGACCAACTCCAGAACAGAGAACAGAAATTCCATCCAAAGAGTCCATAAAGTCGACAATTATTTTCATGATTTGTATTATTCACTGGGCACCATCTGCGTGCTCAGCACTGTTCAGAATATGCCAGAAAATATAGTCCCTCAGCCAATGCGTATAAGATGTGTAGCGCTGGATGAGATGGTTCAGATATTTAAGTATGAAGTGAATAGTTATTGAGCACATGTTAATATCTATGAGTGGAGATGCTGATGGCAATAGAAGTTTTACTGGATTAAGGACTAGAAGATTTGATCTTCCAACTTTCTTTCAAGAGGAAGAACTGCCCAGAGCTCTTGTGCCTGTTTATTTACCTTTGCTGCCTGCAGTGGCCCTGAAATACCTCAGAAGTGTCAATTCTTTTCTCAACTTTGAAATCTGGAATTTTCTTGGTGTTTGGTTTTAAATATTCTCCTCTGAGAACTGCAACTCGATCACTGTAGTGTTGTGTTTAAGAGCCTTCTGGAAAGTACCTAGCCTTTAAACAGACGTGAAAGCAGTGTTTCATAGATTCTAGGACTGGAAGGGACCTCGAGAGGTCATCGAGTCCAGTCCTCTGCCCTCATGGCAGGACCAAATGTCTAGACCATCCCTGATAGACATTTATCTAACCTACTCTTAAATATCTCCAGAGATGGAGATTCCACAAGCTCCCTAGGCAGTTTATTCCAGTGTTTAACCACCCTGACAGTTAGGAACTTTTTCCTAATGTCCAACCTAAACCTCCCTTGCTGCAGTTTAAGCCCATTGCTTCTTGTCCTATCCTTAGAGGCTAAGGTGAACAAGTTTTCTCCCTCCTCCTTATGACACCCTTTTAGATACTTGAAAACTGCTATCATGTCCCCTCTCAGTCTTCTCTTTTCCAAACTCTGTTGCCAACTCTCATGATTTTGTCATGAGTCTCATGATAATTATTCAAGTATCACATGCGTCTGACGAAGTGGGTATTCACCCATGAAAGCTTATGCTCCAATACACCTGTTAGTCTTAAAGGTGCCACAGGACTCTCTGTTGCTTTTTACATGATAATTATTGTTTTTCTTAAAGCCCCAGCCCCTGGAGTCATGTGGATATGTGGTGATTTCAGCCTGCATTCTTAAAAATTAAGTTTCTAGCCCTCGTGGCTGTGGAGAAAGCTTCAAAAGATGACCCCAGTACACCGTAAAGGCTCAAAAAGCAGAAGGCAAATAAAAAGAACTCCAAATCCATTATTTTTACATAATTTCATGATTTTAAAGCCGATCTCATGATTTTTGGTGAATCTGAATCATGATTTTTGAACATTTGGGGTTGGCAATACTGTGAAAGTTACTTGAAAGTGCCAGTTTCACTCCTGTTTAAAGTCTGTTTCTAATCTCTTATTTGGAGTGAGGTAACACCCCTACACCCCCAAGCAGGTGCAGTATAAACTCATGGCACCTTGCCCTAGTAGGATGTTTCCAAAAGTTAAATGATCTATTCCAAGCTCAGTGAACTTCAAAAAAGTGATAGAAAGTAATGTAGATTTTTCTACAGTTGTTTCAATTATTGTATTCAAGTGTTTGTAACAAAGTAAGAGTTAAAATTTAAACCTATCCAGTGTCCCTTAAGTGAATTGACACAGATGTCAGCAGATGTTAGTATTAGAGCTGAGTGGGTCTAATTATTTAATTTTCTTTCTTTACATAGGAATTAGATACAGTGCTTGTCAGCTAATTTCTATGTTATCTGCAAAAAACTAGAGTTTTCAGGTGCCTAAGTAGCCCCTGGAATCATGGTTAAAGGTGTCCCCCACCCGCCACTTGAGCATCATGGCATGGGAGGAAGGTGGATGGACATGCTCTGCTTCATTTTCCGTCCTACTGAGATTCCCGCCTAGCATAAGGCAAGGTGGGACACCAGAGTGAGAGAGAGCCATTCAGGAGCAAAGATGGACATCCCGTTTTTTCAGAGAGGAAGGTTTGTAGGCATGTCTCTTTGATGCACTGTGCACATATGATTTTTTCCCTCTTGTTCCATCTCTAAGTCTCTCCCTCCTGTGCTAGTAAAAATCCTGTGCTTGTTTTGCTCCCAAATAAATAATTCCATCTATTTTATCTGTCTTAAGCACCTTGGTTCTTATCCAACTTTTCAATCACCTTGATATCTCAGCCTAATAACTATGTCTGTATTTATCTCTCAAATCTCTTCTCTTCCCTTCTGTGGGTGCTCTCTCCTCCCTTGTCTTTTCCCTTATCTCTCTGACCCTGGATTTCTCATTGGCACACTGCAGCTCGAGCTGACATTTTTACACGGCACCTTCTGTCTGAGCAGAGAGGAGGCTGTGCATGATGGACAGTGGAAGTGGATAGAGCTGGTGCCCCGAGCATCTCCTGTGTGTGTGGTGGGGATTCAGAGGGGATTCACCAGGAGCTGAACCCTTTACGTTGGCTTTCCTGTTGCTGGAAACCCACCATGATCTCCTAGCACATGTACTCCCCATGCAACCCACACCTGTCTGCTAGGTTCCAGGTGTGGGTTGAAGCAAAGTCCTGGAGGTCAGGGAGGGAACCAGTGGGGAGTCAGTTCAAATGAAGGAAGGCAGGGTATCATCATGACGGAGGGGTGTGAGAAACACTGTCTGGGGCAGAAAGATTTGTAGGAGGTCAGGGAACTGGAAGGGGTCTCTTATTGCCATGCTCTGAATACTGTGTGGCACTTCAGTGACACACAGCAGCGTAGATCTGGCTAACTGGCCAGCTAAGCCAGGTTTGTGGTTGCTTTGCTTCACCCAGAGGGTACAGAGCAGCCAGAATGTACAGTCTGCCCACTGCTTTGGGGAGCCCTGGGTACATGAAGCCAGGATGACTATTAATAAAACCAATATGTTTCGAAAAGCTGCTGTGATCTGCTAAGACCCTCGTCCCTGCCAGGGAGAGGAGCATCGGTACATTTGCTGATTGGGCCTCATAGTATTGATGAACTGACCTCCATCCCATGGTGTGGCAAAGTGGCTCCTGGCTTTGGGGATGCACAGTAATAAAGAATGATCAGATGCAGAGGCGTAGCGAGCGCCCTCCGACCGGAGGGGGCCCCGCAAGGAAGGGGGCCCCTTAAAGTGGCAAAATAAATACCGCATTCCAATTTCTGCATTGTAAGGGGCCCCGCCCGGACATATGTTCGGAGGGGGCCACCGTTCGGAGGGGGCCACATTCTTTGTTGCTACGGCCCTGATCAGATGCAAATCACTCCCCTGAGATCCTGAGTTCTTCACAGCCAGTGTGTGTGTTTCAGGGATGATTCATTCATGTTTCATTTTGATGGCACCATTTCTTTTTCTCTTGTGGCGAGCTCCGCTCCCTTCCAATCAGTGTCTCATACTGGGTGTGAGACTAATTGTATGTGTGTACGTCTCCATTCCTCAGATAGCTGAGCGAAGAGAGTAAGGATTAGACTGATTTAGCGTGTGTATGTACACCGCTGCCCATTACTGAATGTATTTATCAGTTTGTTGTAGTCTTGCTCTCCAGTGGCTGGCTGTACTGCTATTACTGATAACTAATGGTGATACTCCTTCAGCTCCCTCGATAGAGGCTTACATTTTATAGCCTTAGGTTGGGAGTTTGTCTGTGGTGCAGCCTGTCAGCAGGTGATGGTGCTGTTGGTGAAGTGATATTTGGATGTGCGCCCACACCATCTCTCCTCAGCCCCTCACACCTCAAATGTCTTTCTTTAGTACTCTAACCCCCCCCCCCCAGTGTTTTCTGTGGCTGCCTTTCCTCCACCTCAATCCCCTCTATCCTTCACCGTGGCAGAGAGAGGAGTTCCAGCGTGTTCAGGGCTTGTAAAACTGAAAGGGAAATTGGAAATGTTTCAGCTTTGTGTATGTTTCAAATTTTTCTTGCAGTTTACAGTGCTAGACACACTGGATCCTATTACATAAAGATGTTTCTTGCCTTCGTTCCAAGGCACATTGCCTGTTCTTGGCACCTTCCTTCTAATTTTATGTTCTCCTTGGTGAATAGTTATGCCTACAGCTTTACTCAACTTTATCCTAATAATAACATTTGCTGTTTGACTTTAAAGGAGAAGCATCCCTCTCTGCATTTTGTCTTCTAATTTTATTCATGCCTTGAAACCAACTCAGTCACCTGAAGCTATGGGAACCCAATGACACTTGATCTTCTACTAGTGTTGGGTGATCCTCTCTAGTTTTGTTTGTTCAGCTCAGACAAAAGTCCTGGGGCCAAATTCTGGTCCCACTGATGCTACCTGGCAGAGTTCCAGTTGGCCTAATTGAGACCAGGAAAGGGACCTAGATGCTCATTTTTGGTTTGGAAATGAAGGCTGCAAATATAATGAGAACTGGCTGTTTCTGACAAGGTATTATTTCTGGTCTTCAGTGGTTCAGTCTAAATTAGAAATACAAGATGTTTCAATAATCATGGTATTTCAATACTTCCACTTCCCACCAAAATCAAGCTGCACGTGCGTGCACACGCGCACACACGCGCACACAGACACACACTTTTAAGATGCTAGTTAGAGGAGGAGATGCCTTGTGCTTTAACCACAGTTCTTGTATACAGGTTATCTGGGTTCTATTTACCTTCTCTCACAGACACATTGTGTGACTCTGGGCAAATAATTTCACCACTCTGTCCTTTCATTTGTCCATCTGAAAAATAGGGATAATAATGCTAAACTGTCCCATGTGAGATTTAATTAAGGCTTTTAAAGCAATTAAAGAACTCTGGATAAAAGGGGCTATTGAAATGCAAGGCTTTGTTATATATTACACAAAAAAAAGCTACATTAAACGAACATTATTAAGATTGTGAAGTTAAGCACTCAAAAGTTACAAAAACCCAGAATTGAAGTTGCTTGTGCAACCCTAATTCGCCCCCCTTGTGCGTAAACATTATGATACAGTCTTTAATTACATGATCACATACTATTTTTTCCACAGGACCCCTTACCACATTCAGTGCACAGAATGGATGGAGCTCATTTAATGAGCAGCTATTCAATATTTTGTTTCCTCTTCACTGGTCAATGTGTGGCCCCATGCCCTATTTACTGCATGCTATTTGACCCCTGCTCTGAAGACAGAATTATTGATTTCCTCATGGGCTTTTCTGTGATGCTCATCAGAATAGCCTGAGTGCTTCACAAATATTAATTAATTCATTTTCACAACACCCCTGTGACACCAGGGGGTATCATTCCCTCATGTTACAGATGGAGAACTGAGGCACAGAGAGCTTAAAATGAAAAAATCCACTACATTTGAATGCCCAATTTGAGACACCTAGAACCTGATTTTTTTTCCAGAGCACTTAGCATTATATAGCACTTAATACCTTCAGAGCACACCTTTCATTGACTTCTACTGCAGTTGTGAGTCCTCAGCACTTCTGCAAGTCAGACCTCAGGGTCTCAAGTCAGTCACCCAGAAAGTGCAGAACACACCATTAGGCTATGTCTGCACAGCAGCTGGGAGGTGTAATTCCCCGATAGGTAAACATACACGCGCTAGCTCTGCTCGACCTAGCGCCTAAAAACAACACTGTGCCATAGCGGCAAGGCTGGTGACTCGGGCTGGTTGCTTTGTACCCAGGGGGTCAGGTGGGATTGTATTCAGGAGGCTAGCCCAACCCACTGCCCTCGCCTCCACGGTCTCACTGCTACTTTTAGGGGCTAGCTGGCATGTGTACAACTCTCTGAGCTAAGAGTTTGTGGCAATGAAAGTCCAGACACTGCAAGGGGAGAACAGGGGGTTTGAACCCCAAGAATAAGCAGTCGAATCAACTGATTGTAAACAACGTTATTGTTCTATAAAAATATGTCCAGTAAGGTCTCTTGTGAAAGTTTGTAAAGTTCTAAACTTAATAATCATTGAGATATATACATACAGGCTATGGTTATGAATTTATGTGCTTGTGTATATAGAGAACTGTGCTCATAAACTTTGGCTCTACCTCACAGCAGAACAATGAGCCATCAGACAGGGAGAGGCCCCTCCCAAGCACAAAGTGTTTACACAGAACCAGACTCAAGTAACGATCCATTGTACAACCCAGGAAAAGACAACGTGGGTCATTAAATTTAATGGAAAGACATTGAGATAGCTGGGATTTTTCCCACATTGAATATAGTGACTGAAGAAAAAAACTGCAGACCCTTTTAAAATGGAACAGGTTTGAAGTGAAATCCATCCAGCAATGGAGGGACAGCATCTAGGTGGGAAGCTGTCCATGAATGCTGGATCCTGGGCTTGTCTACACTTACGGGGGATCAACGTTGCGGCAATTGATGCACCGGGGGTCGATTTTAAGACCCGCTAAATCGACCACAGATTGCTCTCCTGTCGACTCTGGTACTCCACCGGAACGAGAAGAATAAGAAGTGTTGACAGGAGAGCGTTTCCCATCGACGCAGTGCGATGCGGACACCACAGTTAGTCGATTTTAAGCTATGTCGACTCCAGCTACGTTATTCACATAGCTGGAATTGTGTAACTTAGATCGACTTACCCCCGTAGTGTAGACAAGGCCTAAGGCTAAAGGGTATGGCTGTGAAATTGTTCCAAGGCAATAAGTAACTTGTATTAGAAAAGGGATTTTGTCTGATATGAAAATGGAAAGCCTGAGGTTGCGTCTTTGTTTTCAGTGTAACTCGTGCATGTTTTCTCTCCCCTATTATTTCATTTTTGAATCTGTGTTTTTTCTATTAAATAATCAGTTGTTTGTTTTTACCCCAAGCAGGTCTCTATTGTGCAAACTGTGTGAAGGGTGGGTGCCAAGATGAATTGATAACTGGGGGACTGGTTTCACATCTTCAGGGATGATGAACCAGAGGGGAATGGTCCAAGTGTCTGGTTCTTAAGAACTTAGGGAGGATGGAGTTGAGGAGACTTAGGCCTGGTCTACACTAGGCTTTTATGTCGAATTTAGCGCCGTTATATCGAATTAACCCTGCACCCGTCCACACCAGGAAGCCATTTAGTTCGACATAGAGCTCTCTTTAAATCGATTTCTGTAATCCTCCCCAACGAGAGGAGTAGCGCTAAATTCGAAATGGCCATATCGAATTAGGCTAGGTGTGGATGGAAATCGACGCTAATAGCTCCGGGAGCTATCCCATAGTGCACCACTCTGTTGACGCTCTGGACAGCAGTCCGAGCTCGGATGCTCTGACCAGCCACACCCCGGGAAAATTTGAATTCCTTTTCCTGTCTGGGCAGTTTGAAGCGCAGTTTCTGTTTGGACACCGTGGCGAGCTCAGCAGCAGTGGCAGCAGTGGCAACGATGCAGAGCTCTCCAGCAGAGATGGCCGTGCAATCCAATAGAAAGAGGGCCCCAGCATGGACGGATCGGGAAGTCTTGGATCTCATCGCTGTGTGGGGAGATGGGTCCGTGCTTTCCGAGCTGCGCTCCAAAAGACGGAATGCAAAGACCTATGAGAAGATCTCTAAAGCCATGGCAGAGAGAGGCTACAGCCGGGATGCAACGCAGTGCCGCGTGAAAATCAAGGAGCTGAGACAAGGCTACCAGAAGACCAAAGAGGCAAACGGACGCTCTGGATCCCAGCCCCACACATCCCGTTTCTACGAGGCACTGCATTCCATCCTAGGTGCGGCCGCCACCACTACCCCACCCCTGACCGTGGACTCTGAGGATGGGATATTGTCCGCGGCCGGTTCCTCCGACATGTTAGCGGACGGGGAAGATGAAGAAGGAGATGAGGAGGACGAGGCAGTCGACAGCGCTGGCACCGCTGATTTCCCCGACAGCCAGGAGCTCTTCATCACCCTGACAGAGATCCCGTACCAACCGTCCCCCGCCGTTACCCCAGACACAGATTCAGGGGAAGGATCAAGCAGTAAGTGTTTTAAATATCTAAACATTTATTTACAACATAACTGGCATATTTAAAATATTAACAGTAGCTAAAGTGCTTTAAAACATGTAAACATTTATTTGCAACAAAACAGGAAGATTGAAAATATTAACAGTGGGTAAAGTGCTTCAAAACATGTAAACAGGAAAGTCAAACAAAAGGGGAATCAGTGCAAAGTGTGTCATGATTAGTCTGTCTTTGGGCGCCTCAATATATAGTCCGAACCATTTTCAAAAAATTGCACAATGTCCGCTTCATGATTATAGTGCCCAAAACCCTGCAGTCATTTGTCCCTCCAAGGGCACCTAAGCCAAGAACTGGTCAATGTAACCGGGGATAGAGGCGACATCCTCCGGGGAGAACTCCTCATACACCTCCTGCAGGTGTTTTTCCAGCCTCATCAGCAGGTTCCTGGGCAGGGAGAGCTTATTAGGCCCCCCGTGGTAGGACACGTTTCCCTGCCACAACGCCAGCAGGTACTCCGGGATCATGGCCTTGCAGAGCAGCGCAGCAAATGGCCCCGGTTTCTGCAGGCTGTCCCGGAGCATCTTCTCCTTCTGGCTCTCCGAGACCTTCAGGAGGGTGATGTCTGGCATGACTCCCTGCTGTGAATTAGGTAGGGGAAAGTTAGTATTGGGACTGCTTGCCCGTCCCTTTACAGAACTGCAACCGCCGGTTTACAGCCACGCGGTTTACAGCCGCGAGGGGGTGGGACAGGGCCAGAGTTCATGCTTGCAGGATTGCTGCCAGCAGAGACTCGCATTGCTTTCTATGTGAAAGGAGGCCAGTGCCACTCTTAAAGTTTTAAGCGGCCACAAGTCTACGGCTTACCATGTTTGCCAGCTAGACAAAGTCCGGTGTCCAGCCCTGCTCCTCAGCTCGCCACAGCAAGACCGCAGGCACGGTAGGCGAGGGCCGAAAATTCGACCTTGTCCTCAGTGCGCGTGTGATAGGTGCTCTGCATGGTCTTGTTCACAGAGAAAGACTATGTTCTCTGTTCACAGATACATTGCTCTGTCTCAGGAATTCACTCCCTTTTTCCAATTCCCACAGCCACATCTGCCCAGAGGCTAGCGCACATTAGGAGGAGGAAGAAGAGGACACGGGAAGACATGTTTGCTGAACTAATGGGATGCTCCCGAGCACAGGCAGCCCAGCAGACACAGTGGAGGGAGAACTTGTCCCAAATGCACCGGGCAAACATTGAACGGGAGGAGAGGTGGCGACAGGAGGACAGGCAGGCTACTCAAACGCTGCTTGGACTAATGAGGGAGCAAACGGACACGCTCCGCCGCCTTGTGGATGTTCTGCAGGACCGGAGGCAGGAGGAGAGAGCCCCGCTGCAGTCTCTCTGTAACTGCCCTGCCCCGCCACCAAGTCCCATACCCCCCTCACCCAAAGTCCAAACACGGAGGGGTGGAAGGGGCCGTGAAAAATTTCACTCCACCCCTGCGGACTGCTCTACCACTAGAAGGCTCTCATTCCCCAAAATTTGAAAAGTCCTTTCCTACCCGCCTCACACAAGACCCCGTCCAAGTTTCACCCCCCCGTTCCATGTGCGGTTGTTAATAAAGAATACGTTTCTGTTCATTTCTGTTTCCATCCTCTTCTTTTGGAGGGGAGTCTGTCTGAAGGGGGGGAAGGGGCTTGGTCATTGGACAGGACAGTCACCTTTAGCAGGGGGCAGGTGCAGCAGCAGGGCACATATACAGTGCAGTGACTAGTTATCCTGGTCAGTCTGGGAGGTGGTTTTCATGTTCTGTGTGGTGGGGGGGGGTGGTGTTGCTCTGTGACTTGGTGGCGGGGGAGGGCAGTTACAGATCTTATGCAGCGGTCCTTACCCTGGATCACAGAGCCGCGCAGCAGGGGATCTGTAACCCTCCTCCCCCTGCAAGACAGTCACATAGCCGACACATACACGCAGTCCCGGCCAGGAGGGCTGGCAGGCTCCGTTGAAACAACCAGTCCACCACCGCGGAGCCTGTCATTCCTGGAGTTTAGAAGCATCATTTGCATCACAACACTAAACCCGCCCCCCGCCACAGTCTGCGTCCCAGGTTTAAAACATTCCCGCGAAAACAGTAATAAAGACAATGGTGTCCATTAACAAAACAGAACAGATTTTATTTTTTGGGAAGGGGGTGAAGGGGGTATGTGATTGGAGAGGATAGTCGACGGCAACTGGGTAAAGAAACGGGGGCAAGTTCTGCTTCTGTGTCCACAAACTTAAAAGTCACTGGGTACCCTGCTCAGCCTTGAAACTGGCTTTCAAAGCCTCCCGGATGCACAGCGCGTCCCGCTGGGCTCTTCTAATCGCCCGGCTGTCTGGCTGGGCGTAATCAGCAGCCAGGCTATTTGCCTCAACCTCCCACCCCGCCATAAAGGTCTCCCCCTTGCTCTCACACAGATTGTGGAGCACACAGCAAGCTGCAATAACGATGGGGATATTGGTTTCGCTGAGATCACAGCGAGTGAGTAAGCTTCTCCATCTCCCCTTGAGACGGCCAAAAGCACACTCCACCACCATTCTGCACTTGCTCAGCCGGTAGTTGAAGAGTTCTTTTTCAGTGTCCAGGGCGCCAGTATAGGGCTTCATGAGCCAGGGCATTAGCGGGTAGTCTGGGTCCCCGAGGATCACTGTAGGCATCTCCACATCCCCAACAGTTATCTTGTGGTCCGGGAAGTAAATACCTTCCTGCAGCCGTCTAAACAGACCAGAGTTCCTGAACATGCGAGCGTCATGAACCTTGCCCGGCCATCCGACGTAGATGTTTGTAAACCGTCCCCGATGGTCCACCAGTGCTTGCAGCACCATTGAAAAGTAGCCCTTTCTGTTGATGTACTGGCTGGCCTGGTGGCCCGGTCCCAGGATAGGGATGTGAGTCCCATCTATAGCCCCACCGCAGTTTGGGAATCCCATCGCGGCGAAGCCATCTATGATGGCCTGCGCGTTTCCCAGGGTCACTACCTTTGACAGCAGTACCTTGACGATTGCCTTGGCTACTTGCAGGACAACAACCCCCACGGTAGATTTGCCCACGCCAAAGTGGTTCGCGACTGACCGGTAGCTGTCCGGCGTTGCAAGCTTCCAGAGGGCTATGGCCACTCGCTTCTGGACAGTCAGGGCTGCTCGCATGCGGGTGTCCTTGCGCTTCAGGGCAGGGGACAGCAAGTCACAAAGTTCCAGGAAAGTCCCCTTCCGCATGCGAAAGTTTCGCAGCCACTGGGATTCATCCCAGACCTGAAGCACTATACGGTCCCACCAGTCCGTGCTTGTTTCCCGGGCCCAGAATCGCCGTTCAACAAAATCCACATGCCCCATTGCCACCGTGATGTCCTGGGCGCTGGGGCTCGTGGTTTCTGACAGCTCTGTGCTACTCTCCGACTTCAGGCCCTCACGGCGGTGCCGTAGCCTCCTCGCCTGATTTCTCTGCATCTGCCTCAGGGAAAGGTGTATGATAAGCTGCGAGGCGTTGAGAACGGCCACAACTGCAGCGATGGTCGCAGCGAGATCCATGATCGCAGTGCTGTGGCGTCCGCGCTGTCACTGATCTAAAAGTGCGCGAACTGATTTCCCGCCGGCGCTTTCAGGGAGGGAGGGAGGGCGGTAGTGACTGACGGATGACGACAGTTACCCAAAAGCACCCTCGCCACATTTTTTTACCCAGAAGGCATTGGGGGCTCGACCCAGAATTCCAATGGGCAGCGGGGACTGCGGGAACTGTGGGATAGCTGCCCACAGTGCACTGCTTCCAATGTCGACGCTTTCCCTGGTAGTGTGGACTGACAAAGTCGAATTACTGTCCTTAGTGTGGACACACACGTTCGACTTTCTAATATCGATTGCACATATTCGATTTAACTAAAATCGAACTACTCTCGTAGTGTAGACATACCCTTAGAACTGGAAGGGCTGGTGGTGTCTCTCTGCAAGGAATAACTAGGCTGGTGGAAGCCAGGGTTAGATCTTGTGCTTGTGGGTAGGCTGCTGGTGTCAGGGGATTGAACCATAATGGCACAGAATAAAGGCCCCAAGGTTACAGGGCAGGAGGTAGCAGAACCCTTTACCAGTCTCCATGGTCCCCAAAACATCACAGAATTACACCTCCCAGCTGTTGTGTTAATGTACCCCAAATGACCACCTGTGAAAAGTTTGGGTTAAGAGACTTGCCCAGCATCACACAGGAACTCTGTGGCAGAGGTGGTGATAGAATCCAGTTCTCGAGCGCAGCTTTCAGCTGTCACCATGAGACCATCTGTGACTCATGGCCAGAAAGGGTTAAACATCCTGCAAAATAAATAACCCTCAAAAGACGTGGGGAGATAATGTTTGTGTTTTTGTGTATTTACATATATATGAGTAGGATCAACGATGTAATCAACGGTCCCTGTCTATGCTGTATTCTGATAGTTCAGAGATCAAAAGAACATCCTAGCATTTAAATGAATTGTAAACACGAGATATCTCGGTATTCATCTCTCTTTGAAATGTACTATGAATGGTGGAGGAACAAGCAAATTGCCTTATGTTAATTGGTATAGCTAAGTACCGGTGCTGGACCTCCGTCAAAGTCATGATTATTACCTTTTGTTCCCTGAGGAACTCCAACTCGTTAAAAAGACATGAAATTGTATAAAAGATCCTGGGGTCCTGATTCTGTCATGTCAGATCTGTATAGGCTTCATCAGGGGAAATTTGAGTCGCAAGTCTGACGTCCCAGTTATGCTGGTATGCCCTGAATATGATATTTGGACATTAGACTATAACCTATGAACTAGTTCTGAAAGAACTCTTGCAACTACAAAGCTCACCATCTCTGCTATGAATCTGAATCTTAAGAATTGAACTCATGTCTGTATATATATTGATCTTTTAACCATACTCTCTCTCTTGTTTTTTTAATAAATGTTAGTTTAGTTAATAAGAATTGGCTGTAGCGTGTATTAGGCTAAAATCTGAAACATTCATTAACCTGGGAGGTAATGTGTCCAATCCTTTTCTTTTATATCAGGGGTTCTCAAACTGGGGGTCGGGACCCCTCAGGGGGTCACGAGGTTATTACATGGGGGGTCGCAAGCTGTCAGCCTCCACCCCAAATCCCGCTTTGCATCCAGCATTTATAATGGTGTTAAATATATTAAAAAGTGTTTGTAATTTATAAGGGGGGGCCACACTCAGAGGCTTGCTATTTGAAAGGAGTCACCAGTACAAAGGTTTGAGAACCACTGTTTTATATGATGAAATAAGATTTTCAGAAATCATCATATTTGACATAGGTACCTGGATGGAGGCCTGAGGCTGGATCACTTTAAGGGAACTTTGTTGTTTTGACTTCTGAGTAACCAGTAAGGTAATAAAGAAGCTATTTTATGCTGGCTTGGTAAATCTAAGTATTGGAATATCCAACAGCTTTTGGGGGATTGTCTGCCCCATTCTTTGCAGTTCACTCTAATTGAGTGACCACAGCTGACTCCCACTGGGACCCCGGTCACACCATCCTTTCTCTGCATGCAGTCCCCTGCCTTGTTCACCACACAACTTCCAACTTCTGCAACAAATGTGGTAGGGGTCCTACGGACAACAACAACCTCCTTCCGTATACAACCTGATTCATCCTCACAACAGGGCTATCCTGGTTACTGAATCAGGCAGTGGTCCTATGGAAAAAGGCTGCACAGCTGCCTTAATTCTGGCGTTGCTTATCTTCTGAGTGCTTGACACCACAACCGTAATAATCATCTTTTAGTGTAGTTTGTGCTTGTGCAATTTCTTGGTTTTTAAAAAAGCAAGCTGAAAAAAACAAATTGTATCATGTGGCATCATATTGACACCTGCAAGGGTCTTCAGCGGGGTTGGAACCTTTAGATCCATTGCATAGAACTCTACCACTTGAGCTAACAGAGTTACAGATACCAGTGGCAGGTTGTCATCCTCTCTGTGGACCAGAACTAGAGCGAGGTCAGAGACACATTTTTGTAAGTGGGTTTCACAGATATTTGCAGAGGAATGGTTAGACTCATGAGTCTTAGGATCCATTCCGGGGTTTGCAGGGGAGTGTGAGTGGGCACAGACTTTTTTGCTCTTCCTCCTACCCACAAGTTTGACTCCTTCTGCCTTGTTCCCTCCCACCTGTCCCAACTCTGTCTCTTTGGCACCCCTCGCTCCTTGGCCAACTCCTATTCTTCTACCCTACCCAGTCCTAGTCGTCACCACTCAGGCTTCTTATTCCAATCCCAGTCTCCTTGCCCAACCAGTCCCCCCGCCCCAAGTCCCAGTCCCAGTTTCTCTCTTTCCCCCAGTCCTAGTTTCATGAGACTCCTTGCCTCAATCTACTCCTTTCCCTCCCTCCAGTACAGATTTTGTCCCCTCTGCATTTGAATCAGGGACCATCCTCCTCCACGCTGTATGGGTGCCAGCAAGGGGGCTGAGTCAATGAGAGCACGAAAGACAGTTCCACTGCCCAGCCCCACACAAGCCTGGAGCAGTGATTACAGGAAAAAGTCCTTCTGAGTCCCAGTGACCCTGGACTGGAGCATGCTCAGTCACTCTGTGGGGATGACGTATGTACAGTCTGATCATATGCAGGAGATGGAGCATGCTCAGTGAGGACAGAATCTTTAGAAATTTTAGCTGCAAAACTCTAACAAGTCTTTACTGAGCATGTGCAAACTTTTTTTCCCTCCAAAGGCTTATAACTTGGTCAAATTCTGGCAGATTTCATGCGAATAATAAAGGCACATCCCTGACCCACAGACAATCCCTATGCCAAATTTCAAGTCCCTGCTCCAAAGGATGAGGACAGTAGAGCAGTTCCACATAACTCTCAAGATTCTTTTAACATGGCACAACAACATATGTTTCCAACTTGCTCTCAGAAACCTCTGAACTGTCTTGGCTGAAATTTTCCATAAACAATCAGCCTGAGGCAGAAACCAGCCATGGGTAATTTCAGCCCAAACAGTTAAAATTTGGAAAATTATAAGCAACTGAAAACAAGATGTTATAATAGGAAGTTTTGGGTAAGTTCAGTAATAGGCAACACTACCAATCCCACCTATAATTAATCCTAAAGTGTAAAACACCTCAGAACTTGCCATTTTCGTAAGGGCTTTGAGGGTTCTCTGAGGTTAGCTGTGGTAGGGAGGAAGGAGAGTCTGTGGCTGTTGTGGGGAGGGCTATGTAATGTTTGGTGAGTGTTCGGGAGAGAAGGCACAGCACTTTTATGATCTGCATGAACACGTAGGGCAGTCTGCTCAAACCTCTGGAAACAGCGAGCTCACGCTAAACATGCTCAGAGTCAATACAAGCCATCCCTGTGCTAGCATTACATCATCCAATTGGCATAAATCGTTCCCATATTAGTAATTTATACCTATGCTTGCAAAGCTGGCAATACTGGTGCCTGTAATGATTCTGCTGGCATTAATATGGTTCTTTTCTCTGTTCCTTGGGGAATCAAGCTTTGGCCTCTTTTCCCTGTATTAATGGGTATCTGGTTTGTCTCAAGCATATCAAGTAAGTATTAATGATTTGTCTCCACAGCAGAACTGGTCCAAAAATTTCCCTCAAAACTGTTTTTTGATGAAAAATTGGCATTTCGATTAAATCAAACTTTTCAGGCCAAGTGTCTGCTTTCCACAGAAAATTTCAGTTTTTTGTTTAAAAAAAATATTTTGATACCTTAAATGCCGCTGCGGTGTCTCCTGGGAACAGTAATTTGATTGCCTCATGTCTTCATTCTTCTCTATGGGCTCGGTTCCCCTGCTGGACTTAATCTCCCATAGTACACCCGGGCCATGAGACTTTCATGGTGTTTCCCCTACCCAACAGGGGAGACCATGGTGCATCGTGGAAGGTGTCTAACTAGGGAGCCCAGCCTATAGAGGAGAATGGGAGCATTAGGCACCTGAATTGCCAGGAGGCACCATGGCAGCATTTTGCAATGTACATATGCCAGTTTTTTGCCAAAAAGTCAAAAATGTACAGGGGGGTAAACTATTTTCCGACCAGCTGTTCTCCTCAGTACGTGATTGGGTCTCTGCTCAGGGGTAAGAACTTTATTTGGCTTCCAGTTGTTATTGTCTATTTTCAGCCATGCCCCTTGCCTGGCAGTCAGTCTGAATGATGGTTTTATATATTACAGTAAAATTTTGCTTTATTTTGCCTTTCTTCCAGCTCTATTTGTGAGTCTGGTGTTTGCTTGCGTTTGGATAACTGTCTTGTGGGAAGAAAAGTCCTGTTTGTCTAATCATTAGCATCTGTGCTTTGGAAGCTAAGCCTTCTGTTGGTGTATTTCTAAAATCCAACGGGGGCAGATGTGGATCTTTATTGTCAATTCTAGCTTCCTTTAAGGGATTTTTTTCACCATCTGAATAACTCTTTCAGGCATTCTGTAACTCATGTGTATCTGGACAAGGAGGCAAATTGTGCAAATTAGTGGGTCTTAGTGAAATCCTAAAATTCCATAACTGAAAGTTGGACTCCCTTCTTGGTAGTGAGACCCTTGCAGTGAACTATTGTGTGTGTGAATCTTCTGAGCAACCCTTCAAACCCTTGCTCTTTACCTGCATTTTCCAATATATGGATGACTTGTGTATTTTAGGGAACCATTTTTTTCTAAGCGTTGCTGGAGTAATCAGTCTCCTTTTAGCAAAATGTTGTCCTTACTAGTAGTTTCTTTTCTAAGTGGCCAATGGGACCACAGTTAGCTTCTGTAATACATCTTTGTAAAATTGTTAATTTTGATTTATGCAAAAGTGGGCCTCTCTCTGAGTCGCTTGTTTGAACTTCTGCCAGTTTGGACATAGCATGCCTCGCTAAGGGTGAAATCCACTCCTATGCAGAGAGCCAGCACATGACTTACGCTCCTCTTCAATCCCACAAAAGCCCTCAAAATAAACACTCAATATTGCTGTTCCCAAGCCTTCGAGAATAATGTGTCAGGCCCCCAAAATATCGAGATTGCCTTAAAAATAATGAGATTTAAGAAAAATAAATACATTTTGGATTTTAGTTTTTGAGCAGCGGCAAATATTGCAAGACTTCCAATAAAATTGTGACAGTTAGCAACACTGCAAATAAGCCGGATTTAAGTTCTATGTAGTCCTTACATTGGCTGTCTGTAAAAGGGTGAATTTCTCCTTACATGAATTTCATATTCATGAATATCACTTTCAGGTGCTGTTGATCTGCTTATTGGTTTGTTGAGGGTATCTGCCACATGTGGGTCCTTGCTTGACTTATATTCCACCTGGAAATGAAAGGCGATTTCCCCAGTACCTTGCACTGTGGTGTAGTCACTTACAGTTGTGCAAAGCGGATGTATTGAATTACAGATGAATCTTTGTAGCTTCAGCGTCAGATGTCGGGTTCTGGGTGGTACACAGTGAGCATGACTTTGAGTGCATCTGGAAGCAGGCTGACATTTCTGAACTTGTAATTTTTATTCTGTGAATCTGGATGTATTTTGAACACTTCCAAGGTATTGGATGATTGCTTATTATTGTTCCATATTAAAAGATAGACATAAAATAAATGAAGGCAAAGGATATTTTTAAACAGTATTTCAAGTAGTTTGTGATCATTTAAAACTTTCCCCCTCTCACGCTGTGGTGGAATGTAAGACAGCCAAGCACAGTTGCCAGCTTCCCTTTCTCAATCTGGATGTAGTTTCTTTTGGCCCTGTGTCGAGTGCAAATACAACTGGCTGCTGTTCTTGCATGAGTAAAGCACCTTCTGTAGTCCTCTGGAAAATACATCTGCCTATCATGCAACTGACTTAGTTCAATTAAACTTTAAAATGGATGGATTGTCGATCAGTATATTTAACTGCCTCTCTGCCTGTTTATGTCTCTCTAACCAGTGCTAGGCAACGTCATATTTCAGCAGTTGCCTTAAATGTCTATTGACCATAGGTAGATTTTGAATGAATTTTGCCCAGTAGTTTTTGCCCAGTTACATACATTTCTCTGGATCTACTTTACATTTGAGCATGGATGTTTAATCTGTTGCTTTTATTTTATCACCATTAGTCATTAAGCTACCAGTGTAAATCCAACCCCCATACAAAGGGGCAGTAAAAAGGCTGGGGGTTCAGGGGACTTTGGAGGGTGTGCCTTATCCTCCCCTGGACCCTTCAGAATTCCCCATGGAAAGGTAAAACAGACCGAGACATTTTGGTGCCATCCTTCCCTACTTTGGAGAACTCCTGTTAATGGAGAACTTGGGACCAGCTGGGGACTTCCTGGTAGCAAGGGTGCTGGAACCTTTGCAGAAGTGGGTGGGGGCCAAAGCCAAAGTAGGTTCCTGCACCCCTTCTCCCCTAACCCCTGCACTCCCTCCTTGTGCCCCCTTCTCCCCTAAATCTCCCTCATGGCCCTAGCACCTTGCACTCTCTCCCTGCGTGGCACCTCCTGCCCCCCAAGACACTTGGTGCAGTTGATCTCCTACCTCCAGCAGCTGCACGGAGCTTGTGGGGAACCAGCTGCGCAGCTTGTCCTTCTGCCCTTTCCACCAGCCACCGTCCGGCACCTGCCGCACCATGGTCAGCTCCCCTGCCACAAAGCACAGCCCTTGCTGCTGCCGCTCCGTACCTGCCCAAGGCTTGCAGTTTGGGGAGGCAAAGCCCCTCCTGTCCCCCAAACTACACCCATGTTAAAAAGTGTGGGGGCATGCCCCCCATTCTGGTGCTGGTGCCTGTTGGCACAGCTCTGATGGAGCCAGGCGCCCCAGTAGCAGCCTAGCATTGAAGAGAACTGAGTCCAGTTCAGGGTGCCACACTTTAGGAAAGATGTGGACAAATTGGAGGAGTCCAGAGGAGAGCAACAAAAATGATAAAAGGTTTTAAAAAACCTTATGAGGAAAGAGCTTAAAAAATGGTCATGTTTAGTCTTGAGAAAAGGAGACCTAAGGGGGGAACCTGATAAGTCTTCAAATATGTTAAGAGAGGTGATAAAGAGGATGGGGATCAATTGTTTCCATGTCCACTGAAGCTGGGACAAGACATAATGGGTTTAATTTGCAGCAATGGAGATTTAGGTTAGATATTAGAAAAACCTTTCTAACTGTTAGGACAATTAAGCACTGAAATAGGATTCCAAGGGTGATTATGGAATCCCTATCTTTGGAGGTTTTTAAGAACAGATTAGATTGGGCTAGATAAACTCTCACAGTCCCTTCCCGCTCTGCATTTCTATGATTCAGATGCTACATGTACACATTCAATTTTATATTTATTAGCATAATAAGTGTGTGTGTGTGTGTGTGTGTGTGTATATATATATATAAATTTATTTGCATCCACATATATGAATGCATCATCTCATTGAATTGGTCATGGGTTTTAAGTATATACTGTAATTATTCTTACATATCAATATATGCCTATCTGGGAGGGCAAATAGTTGCTATTTCCTGAGTGAAGATTAAAAAAAAGTCATACAAATACAGATACATATTTGTATACATAAGGCATGTGGAGTTCTGTATGTAGCAGATAAGAGTGTGATTATTAATTCAGGTATCCAGGAATCGGGAAGGCGGGGGGAAGAGTGAAAGGCATAACTCCTCAGGGAGAAAAGTGAATAGGACCATTCTGGAGTTTGTAGATAAAGGGATATATGAAATAGAATAAACCATAAAAAGTTAGAGGGATTTTTAAAAATGACAGAACACTTTAAAATGTGAGACATAGTATCCCAAAAACTGGGTTTCTGAATTACCTCAAAGTCAGTGGGAAAATTCTGAGTGGTGGCAACATTGGACATGACAAGTGTGAGGACTTTTGTTGTTTTTTGGGTTGTTGGGGTGGGTGTGTCAAAATCAACCTTAAAACAGGAGTATTTAACTATGGAGAGGTGATGGCTCGCTCCACAACATAATTTTATTTATATATATATATATATATATATACACACACACACACACACACACACACACATACCATTTTTAACTCAGTTTGGTGTCTCTCTCTCACTCCCTGCAAATCTTGCTAAAGGGCACAGTTCACTCCATGGTACTCCAGTCTTATGTCATTGTGACTTCGTTTAAATCAGTGGAGTCACAGCATCATAAAACTGGAGTAACACAGTGGGGAATTCGCCCTTTTTTGTCTTTAATTGTTCTATTTAATGTACTTAGCTCCAATTAAAATATCAACCATTATAAATTCATCACTTTGTAATCCCAGTGCAGTTACTCTTTGCAATACCTTGAGAGAACTAATACCAAATGCATACCATACTTAAGTTGGCCTTTCAGTTACAACCACAAAATTGATGTAATTATAGGTTGTTCTACATTTCCAATAGCCCCCAGTTTTTCCATATTATAGAATCACAGGGTTAGAAGGGATTGCAAGGGTCATCTAGTCTAACTTCCTGCCAAGATGCAGGATTTGTTCTGGCTAAACCACAGGCACCAACTTTCCAAGCACCCCCTGGCTCTGCCCCAGGCCCCACCCCCACTCCACCCTTTCCCCCAAGGCCCCACCCCCACTCCACACCGACCCCACCTCTTCCCACTCCGTTCCACTCCCTCCCCTGAGCGCGCCACATCCTTCCTCCTCCATCCTCCCGCCCGGAGCCTCCTGCACACCGTGAAACAGCTAATTGCGGCGGGCGGGAGGTGTGGGGAGCTGCTGAGCAGCGGGGCTGCAAGCGGGTGGGAGATACTGGGGGGAGCTGATAGGGGGATGCCAGTGGGTGCTCACCATTTTTTCCCCTGGGTGATCCAACCCCAGAGCACCCACGGAGTCAGTGCGTATGGGCTAAACCATCCAAGACAGATGGTTATTCAGCCTCCTTTTGAAAAACGACAGTGAAGGAGCTTCCACAACCTCCCGAGGCGTCTATTCCATTGTCCTACTGTTCTTACAGTTAGGAAGTTTCCCCTGAGATTTAATCTAAATCTGCTATGCTGTAGTTTGAACCCATTGCCTGTAGCAAGAGAGAACAACTTTTCTCCATCTTTTTTATGGCAGCCTTTCAAGTATCTGAAGACTACTACCATGTCCCCCCATAACCTCCTCTTTTCCAAACTAAACATACCCAGTTCCTTCAGCCTTTTGCTCATGTGGCTTGCATTCCATCTTTTTGATCATCTTTGTCTCTTGCCTCTGGATCCTTTCCAGTTTCTCTCCATCCTTTCTATACATTGGTGACCAAAATTGGACACAGTACTCCAGCAGAGGCCTAACCAGCACCGAGTAGAGCGGTACTATCACCTCCTGTGTCTTGCACGCTATGCCTCTGTTAATGCAACCTAAAATTGCATTTACTTTTTTTGCTGACTCATGTTGAGGTTGTGATCCACCACAACTCCCAGTGCTGCTGCCAACCCAGTTTTTCCCCCCAGTCTGTATTTGTGCATTTGTTTTTTCTTCCCTAAGTGTAGAACCTTACATTTGTCTTTGTTGAATTTCATTTTGTTGTCTATAGACAGGTTCTCCAATTTATCAAGATCCCTCTGAATTTTAGCTCCATCCTTCAAAGTGTTAGCAACTCCCCCCAGCTTTGTGTCATGTGCACATTTGATCAGTATGTTCTCTATTCCTACATCCAGGTCATTAATAAAGATGTTAAACAGCACTGGACCAAGAACAGATCCCTGTGGAACCCCACTTGAGACCTCCCTCCAATTCAACATCATTCCATTAATAGTTACTCTTTGTTTGTGGTTGTTTAATCAATTATATATTCAATTATGTTTATGTATTCAGTTCTGTGAATAGGAGTCTGCCTTGTCCATGACAGAGCACATAGGCCTTGACTGAGCACTCAAACATACACTCTTAGTGAGGTTTGACTGTAGTGGTATCTCAAAAACAGTAACACATCATAAATTAAGCTGCTTCTTCGAGGTTGGCTATGCCTAGGGTTTCTCCTCCAGGGCTAATAGTGTTCTAGCTTCTTAGTACCCTCTGACCCAGTATCACTCCCACTTCCTTTATATCCTTCTTGAAGGTTATTCAACCCTCCTGCCAGATTCAACAGTAATTACTCTGAATCCTAATGGAGGGTTTTAGCAAATGAGGCTAAAGGCATCTACACTGCCAAAAAAGGTGTGTTCTTAACTCTTGTTAGCTAACCCATATTAGCTAATTTGAGTTAAAATAGCACTGAAGACCTGGTAGCTCGGCTTTTAACTCTGGTTAATGCTTATAGGGGAGCTGGGTTGAACTCAAGCTGCTAACCCAAGATAACAGCCAAATCGCAGGTTTTTAGGCCTAACACAGGTGGTACATCTATCTGCATTTGCTAAATGGAAAGTTATTATGAAATGATATTGGTTTTTAGGGTGAGTTGTAATAGTTAGTTGCCCTTGGATTCGTACTCTGTTTCCTGAATAAGAAAGAAATTTTGCTTTTGTTTCTGTACATTTCCCTTAGTTACAGTATTTATTTTCTTTTGGAATAACACCGCAATGTGCTCTAGTGCCCAGTGTAAAAGATACAATTCCACTGTTATTGTTTAGCTGTACTTGCCAACCTGAAGCAATTTGCACTGCAGTCTCTATCGCTACAAAGAGATATGGATCACTGCCTTGTTCGTCTCCAAGCACATGGCTATAACTCTGCCATATTGAAATATGATTTATTTATTGCATTTATGGCATAATTGATCAAATGCTGGACCTTTTTTGGGCTCATTCTCAGCTACATTTAGTGCCTGATTGAGCTGCTGCTGCAAATCAGTGGGCGAATCTTGCCATTAACTTCAATGGGAGGTAGATCAGGCTGCTAATATTTCCCTGCAGAATAAGATTTATATCTGTTTTGATTGTTTTTGGTTTCCTTCATTTCTAGGATTTTTTGTTTGTTTTGTTTTTCTTTTTAAAATTATGTTGCCTGAATTAGCTGCTCATTCTCTATTGGGTCACAGAGTTCAGATCTGCATTTCACCAGATATACAAGACTTCTGTGGTTCAGATTAAGGTGAATCCAGCTTCCCACAGCATTCTGTGACTTGCTGAGTCATTTTGTGTTCCATTTATAAATTTAATCTTTTATTAAAAAGTCACATAGTTCCTCAGATTCACATGTTGGAGCTTGAAGTTTTAAATCAGTCACATGCATCAACAGGTTCATCTTGCCATTGATTAAAAATAACAAACAAATGTCTCTCAGAAGTAACTTTTTCCCAGGGGTCACGCTGCCTCTAAATTTATCTGTACTCTGTCCCTAATCGTCTTTATTTTCCTCTTCCTTTCTTGTAAAAGCATTATGTACCTGCAACATGTCCGAGCCCTCCATGTAAAGAAATGTCACTGTCTGCACATAGGTGCTTTCTCTGCAGCCCCTGTGGCAATTTCAAATTGTTGCTTTCAAATGTCATTTTTTGGTGAGGTTTCTTTGCAAATCCAGGATAGCTGACGAATGTAATTGCTTCATCTTTGGCAAGATATATAGCTTCTTGCAACATGTAACGCTCAGTAGGTACTCAGGAATCAGGCTGGATGGGCAGAAGTTATGGCACTTTTAGTAAATGCACAAACACTTAGCTTGGTTTTAGTCTGCTCCGGCTTCTAGAAACATCTGGCTCACAATGGGCATGATCAGAGGCTTATCATAGGCCGTTGGGAGGGATAGTTGCTTCCATGCTAATTATGCATACACTAATTGATATAATCACTCCTATGCTAGCACTTTACATATCCTTATTGGCAGGGCCATCCCTAGGGAGGTGCGGGGCCCGGGATAAATCAGCATCCCCACTAGTCTTCTCACCATCCGCCCAGCGTGCCCCCACCCCGAGTCCACCCGACCACCGCTCTCCTCCTCGCTGTCCGCCCACCCACCTGCCTCCTCTCCCTGCTTGCCCGCCTCACCTCCCTGCCCGCCTCCTCCCTTGAATATCGGGACAAATTGCGTCCTGATCAGACATCGGTCAGGACACAGGACAAAGGGCTAAATATTGGGACAGTCCCAATTTTATCAAAGCGTGGGGCCCCCCAAAGCCCGGGGCCTGGGGCGGTCGCTCCGATTTCCCTTTCCCAAGGGACCAGGGTGGGTCTCAAGAAAGGAGTCACTTCTGCCCTGGCCTGCCACCCCTCAGTGCACACCAGACCTCTCACTGTGCTCTCCCTTCCCTTCTTGCTGGGTTCCTTCTCCCACAACATGCAGAGGCCAGTGGAGCAGGTAGATTCCAACTCTTGTGATTTTATAGTAGCTCTGGTGATTTTGGGTTGTTGTTTTTTACTTGTCTCATAAAAACATGATGAAAAGCTGCCAGCTCTCAAATCTTCATTATTCAAAATAGCCACCACCACCTGTTACTGTCAATGGGGCTGACGCCAGCAAAATGGCTGCCATTTCCCTACTGTCCACCTGCTTATGGAAGTGAGGCTAACCTTGAAGTTGGCTGCCATCTCCCACTGTTATCAATGAGACTGAAGCCATGCCCACAGGCAAAATGGCTGCTGCTTTATGGTCTAGGGGGTTGGACAGGACATGGAGACTGTAGGGAGAAGGAGAGACATGTGAAAAGTGGATGGGGAGCATGAGTGGGGGGGCAGGGCAGGGGGGGGGTTAATGGGGGAAAAGGGGTTGGGCCCCCCCCCCCCCCCCCATGGGCGGCGGGTATAATAGGTAGGGTTGCCAACTTTCTAATGACACAAAACCGAACACCCTTGTCCCACCTCTTCTCCAAGGCCCCGCCCCCACTCTACCCCTTCTCTGAGGCCCCATCCCTGCTCACTCTCCCCCACCCACACTCACTTTCACTGAGCTGGGACAGGGTGTTGGGGTGCGGGAGGGGGTGAGGGCTCTGGCTGGGGTGTAGGCTCTGGGGTGGGGCCATAAATGTGGGGTTCAGGGTATGGAGGGGGCTCTGGGCAGGGGATTGGTGTGTGGGAGGGGGTGCGGATTCCGGCTGGGGGATGTGAGCTCTGGGGTGAGGCCATGGATGAGGGGTTTGGGGTGCACGAGGGGGCTCCGGGCTGGGGCAGGGGGTTGGGGTGTGGGCTCTGGGCGGTGTTTACCTCATGTGGCTCCCAGAAGTGGCCAGCATGTAGGGTTGCCAAGCGTTCGGTTTTTGACTGGAATGCCCGGTCGAAAAGGGACCCTGGTGGCTCCAGTCAGCACTGCTGACAGGGCCGCTAAAAGTCTGGTCGGCGGTGCAGCAGGGCTAAGGCAGGTTCCCTGCCTGCCCTGGCTCCGCGCAGCTCCTGGAAGCAGCCGGTATGTCTAGCTCTTAGGTGTAGGAGCCAGGGGGCTCTGCACGTTGCCCCTGCCCCAAGCACTGGCTCCGCAGCTCCCATTGGCTGGGAACCGCGGCCAGTGGGATCTGCGGGGGTGGCACCTGCAGGCGCGGGCAGCGCACAGAGCCGCCTGGCCGTCCCTGTGCCTAGGAGCCCGAGGGACATGTTGCCGCTTCCTGGGAGACGCCTGAGGTAAGCGCCACCTGGAGCCTGCACCCCCTCCTGTACCCCAACCCCGTGCCCCAGTTCTAAGCCTGCTCCTGCATGCCTAACCCCTAATTTCTGGCCCCACCCCGGAGTCCTCACCCCCTGCTGCCCCCCAACCCCCTGCCCCAGCCCAGTGAAAGTGAGTGAGGGTGGGGGAGAGCGAGCGACGGAGGGAGGGGGGATGGAGTGGGCGGAGGGTGGGGTCTCAGAAGCAGTGGGACAGGGGCCGGAGCAAGGGTGTTCGTTTTTGTGTGATTAGAAAGTTCGCAACCCTACTGGCATGTCCCTCCGGCTCGTAGGTGCAGGGGCACCCAAAGGGCTCTGCGTGCTGTCCCTGTCCACCACGGACGCCACTCCTGCAACTCCCATTGGCCGTGGTTCCCGGCCACTGGGAGCTGCAGAGCCAGTGCTTGGGGCAGGGGCAGCACATGGAGCCCCTTTGGCCGCCTCTGCACGTAGGAGCCGGACATGCCGGCCGCTTCCGGGAGCCACACTGAGCCAGGGCAGGCAGGGAGTCTACCTTAGCCCCACTGTGCTGTCGACCAGACTTTTAGCAGCCTGATCAGCACCGTCTCTTTTCGACCGGGCATTCCGGTCGAAAACCAGATGCCTGGTTACCCTAATAATAGACCAGGAAAGGCTAAGCCTCCCCTAAGCCAAGCCCCGGCCCCGCCCACGCTGCTCCCTCTCCCCCAAGCCAGCGGCAGCTCAGGTCTGGCCGGAGGCCAGCAGGTGGCTGGGGCACGCCGGCAAGTGGCCCAGCGCTGAGGCCAGCCAGCAGCCCAGGGCTGTTCACCCAGGGCTTCTCCAGCCGTGGTGGTGGGGAGGAGGAGGGAAGGAAGGGGGCGCTTGGGGCTCTTGCGGGGGCTTGGGGCAGCGGGGGGGGGGAGGGTCTCAGGTGGAAGGGGTGGGGCCAAGTGGCTAGCCTTCCCAAAGAGGGGGCTCACATACCGCCCATGCCCCCCCAGCAGTCTTTAGGTGTATGTGTGGCTCCTTTTCAAGCCAATTGGTATGACTGAAGGTGGTACCACCAATGACGCATCACCCTCACCAGCTCCGCCACTACTCAAACCTGGCTTCACTGTGAGAGTAGGGCATTGGGTGGAGCAGGAGGCAGATTTCGGGGGTTCAGGGGAATGAGGTCCAAGAGGATATTGGGGCAGGAGGGAGGCTGATGGGGGTGGGAGATGGCAGGGATTGGATGGCAGTTCCCCTATCCTGGGGGTGGGGGTAGGGTAAGGGAGTCCCCTCCGAGCAGCCGCGGAGAAAGCCGCGTTGCAGTGTCACTGTGGCCAAAAGAGCTAATGTGATCCTGGGATGCATAAACAGGGGAATCTCAAGAAGGAGTAGAGAGGCTATTTTACCTGCATATATGGCACTGGTGTGACCACTGCTGGAATACTGTGTCCAGTTCTGGTGCTCACAATTCAAGAAGGATGTTGATAGATTGGAGAGACTTCAGAGAAGAGCCACTATGATGATGAAAGGATTATAAAACATGCCTCATAGTGATAAGCTAAATAAATTGAGCTCCTTGAGTCTAACAAAGAGAAGATTAAGGGGCGACTTGATTACAGTCTATAAGTACCTACACAGGGAACAAATATTTAATAATGGGCTCTGCACTCTAGCAGAGAAAGGTGTAACATGATCCAGTGGCTGGCAGTTGAAGCCAGACAAGTTCAGACTGAAAATAAAGTGTACATTTTTAACAGTAAAAGTCAATAAACCATTGGAACAATTTACCTAGGATTGTGGTGGATTCTCCATCACTGGCAATTTTAAAATCAACACTGTATGTTTTTCTAAAAGATCTGCTCTAGGAATTATTTTGGAAAGTTCTATGGCCTGTGTTATACAGGAGGTCAGACTTAGATGATCACAATGGTCCCTTCTGGCCTTAGAGTCTATGTATCAGGAGTCAAGAGATTTTGCCAGCTGCAGGAGGAGCTGTCACAATGACATGAGAGGCTCCTCTGAGTCCATGATTTAGGGCTGGACATGTGGGCAGAGCTCTGTGTGAGAGCCTTGGGGCTAAGGCCCCAGACTTATCCTGCCTGAAATGTATGGCTCTATAGGAGTGAGCAGGCCTTGGGGCAGGGGAGGGGGGAGTTGGGGAAAAGCTGCTGCTGGGTCTGAGGCCCTGGATTCAGCAGCAACACTTCCATGACTCCTGTTGCCTTGGGACTTCTCCTCTAGTTGATATCTGGGCAGAGGAGAAGCTCTGCGGGGCAGCAAGGCAGGGGAGATGGGGAGTCAAGACAGTAATAGGGGAGCTGCCATACATTTCCTATCTTGGGGGTGAGGAGAAGGTAAGTGGAGTCTCCATCTGAGTAGCCAGGGAGGGGCATGCATTTGTGTGGGCATTAAAGGTTGACTCTTCAACCTGAGATTATCCCACGCACACTGTTAGAAGAGTAGAGGGGAGTTAAAAAGTCAAAAGACAGACTAAAAAACATGGTTTGAAGTTTTAAAAATCTCATGATATTTTATCTCTTGAGGTTGGCAGCACTGGAAACTTGACACAGAAGCCAAAGAGGTTTAACGATCTGAGATGTGGGTGGAAGGGAGGAGAGAAGAGGCAAGACGGTATTGTGAGGCTGATGGCCTGCTGTGAGGGGATCTCCTCTCATGGTGCTGGAGAGCCGTGAGAGCATTCCTTTAACAGATGGGGTCCATGGAGATATGAAGTGCAGGGAGGGAACTGAAAGATAAGGAGAGAGAAGCCTTGTTTATTCAGCTCCCAGTTCTTGCCTTTGCATCCTAAAGGTGAGTATATCCTCCTTTAGCACTCAAGAGGTCAAACCAAACTTTTCAGATTCCAGCATTTAATAACCACAACATTGGTCTTCCCAAAGGACAAGTAGACAGTGTTCTCCAAGGGAAACTCACCCTGGAGGGACAATGATAAAACAGTGGAAATGCGAAAGGACATCTCAGAAGTTCTGTTTGGGAATTCACAGCCCCACTGATCCCTTTGCCTTACTTTCTGTGCTGTGTTGATGTCACTTCCATGCTGCGATGTCACTTCCTGTGCTGGGATGAAGTCATTTTCTTTCTTAAAGGGGAAAATGGATGTGTTCCCTTTTCATACCACTTTTCAATTATCTATGTCTTTTCTCCTCAAGCTAGCTCTTTGTAATAGGCTTTGACAGATGCCCCCACAAAACCTTCTCTGCTAATTGACAGAAATATGGCTGCTTCAGCAGTTGGGCAGGAACGAATAAGATTGTGAGGAAAAAAACCCTAGTGGCATTCTTCTTCTTCAAAGAAACAAAAGAATTATTTTAATTTTTTTAATCTATGCACCAAAGAAAAAGGAGAACAGAAAATAGAAAGCATTAAATTCCACACCGAGGAAGATACTGGCTTGTTCCTCTCACTATGTATAATCTATAATTAAACCCAGAATAGAGCAATGTGCTAGAGGAGGGAGGTGGGGTATGGGACAAAGTGGGAGGGGGCCGGGTTACTCACTTCAGAAACACTAACTCCAGAAATAAGTCTTGCGCTCGCTCGCTCTCTGAGTTTGACAGAGGGATTTGGTTTTATTCTCTTAGTCACATTTTTGGCTTTCCCCTCTTAGAACCTAAGAACGGCCATACTGAGTCAGACCAATTGTCCATCTAGTCCAGTATCCTGTCTTCTGACAGGGCCTATGCCAGGTGCTGAAGAAGGAATGAATAGAACAGGTAATCATCCAGTGATCCATCCCCTGTCGCCCATTCCCAGCATCTGGCAAATAGAGGCTAGGGACACTTCAGAGCATGGTTTTGCATCCCTTTCCATCCTGGCTAATATCCAGTGATGGACCTATCCTCCATGAACTTATTTAGTTCTTTTTTGAACCCTGTTATAGTCTTGGCCTTCACAACATCCTCTGGCAATGAGTTCCACAGGTTGACTGTGCGTTGTGTGAAGAAATACTTCCGTTTGTTTGTTTTAAACGTGCTGCCTATTAATTTCATTTGGTGACCCTAGTTCTTGTGTTATGAGAAGGAGTAAATACCACTTCCTCAGCACCAGTCATATCCCCCCTTAGTCGTTTCTTTTCCAAGCTGAAAGGTCCCAGTCTCATTAATCTCTCCTCATACAGAAGCTGTTCCATACCCCTAATCATTTTTGTTGTCCTTTTCCAATTCCAATATATCTTTTTTGAGATGGGGCGACCACACCTGCACGCAGTATTCAAGCTGTGGGTGTACCATGGATTTATATAGAGGCAGTATGATATTTTCTGTCTTATTATCTATTCCTTTTCTAATGATTCCCAAGATTCTGTTCACTTTTTTGACTGCCGCTGCACACTGAGTGGATGTTTCCAGAGAACTATCCACAATGACTCCAAGATCTCTTTCTTGAGTGGTAGCAGCTAATGTACTCTCTTCCCCCTTCTCACTCTCATATATCATCATTGTTATTATCCATTTATTAATCTGTATTATGGGGATGGTTAAAGGTCTGAGTTGAGATTGGGTCACCCACGGTGCTAGGCACTGTAAACACAGAGCAAGAGACAGTCTCCCTTGCACCTTGCTGGGCACTGTGGGGAGGGGCAGCCCACGATGGGTCTCATCTCGAGCTGTGCTGCTGTTTTACCAGCTCTAATTGCTCCTGTATTTTCACTCAGGTTTTTCCTTACTCCCTCTTTCAGCCTAAACTTCCTTTCTTTCTCTATTTCCCAATCCCAATCTACATCTCCTTTCTTTCTGGCACTTCTCTTTTCCCCTCTTCCTCCTCTTTTTCTCGCATCTTCTCCTCATTCTGCTTTCCCGTCTTTTCCATCTTCATCTCTTACTCTTCGTATGCTCCTCTCTCTTTATATTTACCCTGACCCTGATTCAGCAAAGTATTTTACCACATGCTTACCTTTAAGCATGGGCAGCGGGTATCATAGGCCGGGAGAGGCTGTGCCTTCCCAAATAGCCAGGCATGGCTCTGCCCACGCTCTGCCCCCAGACTCTCTCTGCAGCTCCCCCTGTGCGCCACTCCGGGGGGGAGGGGGCAGGGCCAAGCCGCAGTGCTCTGGGGGGGCCGTGCCACCCACCCTCCCAGTGCCCTGGGACTGGGGGCGCTAGCCTGGGGCAGGGGTTGGTGGCCACAGTGGGGTGCTCTGGGCTCCGGCCGGGCGTGAAGAGGTGGGATCTCAGGCAGAAGGGGTGGGGCTGGGGGGTAGCCTCCCCCAGCCAGTGATTCACACACCGCCCATGCCTTTAAGCGTGCGCATAAGGTTAAGCATGCGCTAAAGTGCTTTGCTGAATATGGGGCCTCAGGTACCCACAGTGTACTGGGTGCTTTCCAGACAGAAAAAGGTGTAATACTTGTCGTGGTGAGCTCACAATCTAAGGACAGAGAAGAGATAGAGGGAAGGGATGAAACAACTAAACAGTTGTTAACAAATGTAAATTGGGCAAGAAAATTGTACCCATGGTACTTTCCCATTCCTCCTTCTTTTTCATGTTCTGCTTTATTCTCTCTCCCTTCCCTTCCTCCCTTTTATTCTCCCTGTCTCCCTTTCTGTCTGTTTTTCTAGGGCAGCATAGTTATAACATAGCCACAAGGTAAAGGCCAGCAGGCTTACTAAGGCAATTGCTTTGCAAGAATGTGAGAAATTCAGGTTAATTGGATGCAATGAGGTCAAAAATTTAGTTAATCTTCCAGTGGGTGCACGTGTGTGTTCAAAGAAGGTTTGTGCATGGTTTTGGGGTGACCCAGGTTTATCAATCCCAACCCCTCGTGAGGACTAAAATCCACTCTGAGTTTAGGAAAATGATTATAGCTGGGCCAAGTGATGGGACTGTGAAAGCTGCTTCTGTTCAGAGAAACTTCTCCCTTGGCTGGCAGGAGAATGAGGCTGCCAAATCCTAGAGGAGAAATGGCAGCAGTTGAACTACATCTAATAAATGAGAGTAAGAGAATAAGAGCATCTGTGCTTAGGAAATGCGGGTCGGGGGTTATACTGGCATGAAAGATGAGGGGAAGGAATATTCTCTCCAGTTGCTTTATTGATTCTTAGTAATGAAGGAATAGGGTTAATTTTGCAAAGCCATCAAAGTTATTCAATTGCGAGATGCCCATTGGTGCTAAATGCCCGGCTGAGCTGGAAGGGACGGGGGAGGCTGAGATGGGAGAAGGAGAGGGAGGAAAATGGGGCTGCCAGTTTGAGAAGAAAAACTAACCTTTGTTGGGCTTAAAACATATTCAATGATGTATCCCATTCTAATCTCCTACTGGGCTGTGGCTGGAATCATTCAGGGCACTTGGTCCTGAGGGGAAGTGGAATATGTGACAGACTTACCCCGGAGGGTATGGTGGGCAACTGAGAGGGGATCAAATTTGGCTTAGCAAAGCAGTGAGGGGCTCTGCAGGTGAGCTGGTGGTTTAGCACGAATGGAGAAGGGCTTGGCAGCTGGGAGAGAGGTCAGGTTCTTGTTTCTAGTCAGGGGTGGGAAGGTTTGACTGCTTGGAGGGGGTCAGGTGAATGGTCACTTTCTCTTTGAGATAATACCACACAAGGGAGCTCTGTGCAAACATTGTTCATGTTATGTTTAAGTTGAAAATTGCAACACCCAAAATAAGCAAATATCACAGTTGTGGTACTTTCCATATAGCAATGTTAACTCGGACACATTGCGGATACAGTATCTGAAATTAGTGGAGCCAGTTAAAATGAATGGCTTACCATATAAGGCAAGATTCATGCCTGGGGTAACTCCATGGACTCTCTGGGCCGGATGCGGCAATCACTAGGAGAAATTCTGTGCTACGGAGGTCAGACTGGATGATCACAGCAGCCCCTTTGGTCTTAAAATCTAATAATTTGTATCTGGTCAATTATAGTCAATGTGGCTGAGAAAACCTTGCTGTGGGAACCTTATATTTGGAATCCCTTCACTTTTGTGCCTTTAAATTCAGAATCCTAATGTGGTGTGACAGCTATTCCATGCAGACAGTGGAAGTTTGGTTCTGCATGTGCAGCTCTCACCGTCTCCAAGTGGTGTAGCAGAGCAGTTGTGCTTTTGGTTAGTGAAAACGTGACCTTTGGTAACAGTTTTATTTGTGTTACTAGTTTGTGTGGGTGGTGTGGTGATGTGAAGTGCAAATTTGGGTCTGACTTATTTATCTCTGTATACACCTTAAGTATGCTGTAAGTGAATGAGAGGGCATTTTCTATGCAGTTTGAATGTGGAGGAAATAGAGTGGAAACTTAGCAAGAGAAGTAGAAAGAACATGTGGGAAGCAGCCATTCAGAATGGCAAGCGGAATATCCCTTCATTTGAATTCAGGGGTATAAAACATTCATGATAAGAGGTTTAGGAGGATTCTAGAAAGGAAGGGTTCTTGAGCTAGACTGGGAACTGAGACTGTGGGAACTGGAGAAAACGTCTAAGAAGCTGGACCTGTGGGGCTTGTGCTGTATCCTGACTTGACTTCAAGAAATTAAGAGTAATCCTTGTTTTGAAACTCGGAGGCTGGAGTTGTGGGAACTGTACCATATACGTATCATACCAGGTGGGAGGAGGGAGCTTTTAATGCCTGCATGAGACCTTGTGTACTCCAACGTTAAAGGCAAGGCCTCATGTACTATGTGGCAGACATTATACCTAAATTATATCTAGGTGTAATGTCTGCCATGTAGTACATGTGTAGTGGTATGGTATATGTGGAAGAGCCTCTTGCTTTACACAGTCTGCTATGGCATTGACAAAATTAGGTGGGTGATAAATTGCCCCGTAGGAGGAGCTTTGGTATCAGTGTGGAGGAAAGCGGGCTGCAGGCAGGTGATGTTAGTTGGGAGGAAGGGGGTGTCCGGGAGGAGGAGCAGTGACTATTAGGAATAGAGGTCTACAGTGCTAGAGGGAGCAGGGGGAGTTTTGCTGGAGGGGTAGTCCGCCATTGAGACATCCTAGTCATGTTGCTGGATTAGAATTCTTAAAATAATGGTGGATATGGCACTGCTCTCTATCCCACATCCACATGGGGGGGTGGAACAACCATCTAAAGTCCTTATTCTGCACCTTAAGACATTGGTGTGGGGGGAGGCTCCCCAGTATAGGGGGCAATGTGACACCAACCATTTCTGGGGTGGGGAGAGAGCTTAAAGCTCAGGTGCTCCATGGGAGTTCAGCTTCAGGCACTCTTCTTCCTGTGCCGCCGCCGCCTTCCCCAGCTCCTGACGTGAGGAGAAGGAGAGACGCGGGTCCCACACAAATGGAGATTCACCCGGCACCTCGACAAGAAGGGAGATTACGTGTCTTGTGGGGCTGCATGATCGCATTGTACACATAACCTTGGTGGAAGCATTACACACACACCTTCCTCTGCGACTTGCTAACTGCATGTGATTATTTTTAATGCCAGCTATTTACAACAGTTGAAGTGCTGCTTTCTGGGCACGGCCACTTGCTTTTAATTAACCACGCACACCTGTGCGCAGTAAAATCCTTCGCCTACTCAAAGCAAGGGACAGTAAAATAGTTTTATAGGTTTTGCACCGAGCCCTCTTTCTGAAATGCAAAACGGAAGCCAGTGAGAACTGCCAAGAGCCACAAGTGGTACAGGCCGTTTCCCTGGAAGTGGGAAGAGAGGGAAATGGGGGGTGGGGGGTGTTCTGCATCCTACATCTGTGCTGTTCCTTCACTGGCACAGAATTCTGCTTGTGACAGCAATGACCAAGCCGCTGTGATACCTATGTCCCATCAGCCTAGAGGGTGTCTCTGGGGATTTCACATTGAAGTGATACAAGCTGTGCCTCCAAAACCATTCCAATTTGATCATTTCAGTCCAAACACCCTCTCTTGCTCCCCCCCACTAGTATTTCCCCCATCACACGCACACTCTCTTCCCCCCTGATTACAAGCACAGTTTGTCAGATATACTCATACAATATGATATCATTTTATTTAGTATCCTTCGTAATAGTTGTATTTCCAAAATACAGGGGACTGAATTACTTGGAATAACACAGATGCAAACTTTAATAATAGCATGGGGAGGGGAAATGAACAGGCAAAAAGCAGGAGAGAGAGGCATTTGCAGCTGAGATTTTTAATGGTCGTGGAACTGAACTGCCTTCTCTGCTCTAGGCGTGGTCCTTCCAGGTCAGTGCTGAGGCACGTGGGCAGGGCTGTAGGGGGAAGCTTGTACGGCTGCTCCCTATTAAATGAGTCGGAGCGTGAATATAGGAAGGAGGGAATTGCCATGCTGGATCAGACCCATGTCCCGCCTAGTCCTGTATCCTGTCTCCGACAGTGACCAATACCAGATATATCCCTTCTAAAATGAGTTAGTATTAACTGTTATATCTCTGGATAATCCAGTTGTACGTATAAATGTCCGACCCCTTGTTGAATCTTGCTATGGTTTTGGCCTCAATGATCTCCTGTTGTAACAGGTCCTACAGTTTAAATACACACGGTGTGGAAAGCATATTGATTTTGCCACCTTTTAACATAATTGCATGCCCCCTTGCCCTTGTGTGATGAGACAGAGAGAACAGAAGCTCTGCTCTACCTCCTTGATGCCAGTCATTGTTTCATAGACTTCTGTCATGTTGTCCCATTTCATTTGTCTCCTTTCCAAGAGTAACAATTCCAATCTTTTTCCTTCTCTTGTCATTCATCTCTTTTTCAGGCCCAGGATAATTCTCATTGCCATTCTCTGAACCTCCTTTTTGAGACTGGGTAACCAGCCTTTTGTGGGGGAGCTTTTCAAAAGCCTTTTGGAAACATACATAAATTATGTCCACCAGTTTTCCTTTATCCCCTATTTTGACACATTTAAAGAATTCTAAGATTAGTGAGACACAATTTTCCTTTGCAGAATCACGATCATCCTGATGTTTTGTTGTTCTGTTTTTAATTAGCAGTTCAGCCGGTTTTCCAGGGACAAATGTAAGGCTTACTGGTCTATAATTCCCTGGATCTCTTCTAGAGACTTTTCTAAACATAGGTGCAAAATTTGCCGCTCTGCAATCCTCTGGTACTGTAGTTGTTAATGAGAAATTGCTTGTTTTTGTTAGCAGCTGAGCCACTTCATTCTAAGCTCCTTCAAACCTCTTGGATGTATACAACTTGGGCTTGATGACTTATTGGTTTTTAACTTATCAGTGTAGTCCATCACCTCTTCTTCTGACACCTCAATCTCTGGTAGTGCCTCACCTTTATTATCAGAAAAGGGTAGAAAAGTGATGAGAGAGCAAGCCTAAAACAGAGGGAAACTCTGAAGTGGAATATGAAATGAAAGGCAAGCCAGTGGAGTTGTTTGAGTGCAAGAGTGATGTGGTGGCTATTCTCTGACTATGGGAAGAGTTGGGCAGCAACATTCTGAAATCTGGATTTTGAGGAAGCAACAGAGAAGAAAGTCAAGGCAAGCAGATGTGAAGGTCTGGATGCAGATTTTGACACAGATGTTTAGTGGGAGGGTGAATCCTGGGAAAGAGTAATAATTAATACTTATCAGCTGTATAACACTTTCCATCTACCTATCTCAAAGCACTTTTGATGTCTGGCTAATGCTGAAAGAGACCGATAGGTACTAATGGACAGTAAGTTAGACATGAGGTTGCTAAGCAATATGTCAAAAGAGAAGCGCAGTGCAATTTTGAGCTGTACACATAGAGACATATCACAGAGCTGGGAGGTAACAGTCTGTCTCCGCACAGGGCTGATGCCACCACACCTGGAAGATTGTGTTCAGCTCTACTCTCCTCATTACCAGAAAGAGCGAGACAAGCTGGAGGGAGTTCAGAGAAGTGAAAATGCTCAGAGGGCTTGAAGGATCGATTTTGTTTGTGTGTGTGTGTGTGTGTGTGTGTAAGGAAAATTAAATACAGATGACTTGGTTTAGCAACAACTGACAGGGAACAAGGTTGTGGTGTGCTGAGGACTGTTGGAATTGCAAGCTATCTCTTTAAGGGTTGGGGTGGGGTGTTCCTGGTCCTGCTTACAGGCTAGGGGGGTCTGTAAAGAAGTGTTTGGGAGCAAGAGACAGCAAGCAAGGTGTGCCTCTCTGCTTGAGGAACAGCCTTTTCTCTGTGTTTTTGGATATTATCCTTCTGAATTCTAAGGGCATGGCTACACTTGCAGATGTAAAGCGCTGTGAGTTAAATCAGCCCTCGGAGACCACACCAGGGAAAGTGTTCACACTGTCAGCTGTCAAGCGCACTGGTGTGGCCACATTTGCGGCACTTGCAGCGGCATTGGGAGCGGTGCATTATGGGCAGCTATCCCACAGAACACCTCTTCCCATTTTGACACTGTGGCTTGTGGGAAAGGGGCAAAGGGGTGCGGGGCATTCTGGGTCCTGTCCCAACTCCCCATGATGCATCGCTTCGCATCCCAGGAATCCCTGTGCTTCCGTCCACATTTGGCACCACCTTTCAACGTTTTTTGTACTGCGCACTTGGTCTTCCCTTTCAGTCTGTGGGAATGGATCGCGAACTGCTGAGGAATATGCTGATGGGTCTTGCAGGCACATCACGAATTGCAGTCGAGTTACTCCTTAAGCTACAAACTGACAGTGAGGAGTCCGACAATGATGTCGACTTGCATAACACATATGACACGAGATTGCCTGGGGCATTCATGGACATGCTCAACACAATGGAATGCCACCTTTGGGCTCGGGAAACAAGCACTGAGTGGTGGGATCACATCGTCATGCAAGTCTGGGATGACGAGCAGTGGCAGCAGAACTTTCGGATGAGGAAAGCCACTTTCATGGGACTGTGTGCTGAGCTTGCCCCCACCCTGCGGCGCAAGGACACGAGATTGAGAGCTGCCCTGACGGTGGAGAAGGAGGTGGCTATTGCAATCTGGAAGCTGGCAACTCCAGACAGCTATCGATCGGTTGCTAACCAGTTTGGAGTGGGAAAGTCGACCATTGGAATCGTGTTGATGCAAGTTTGCAGGGCCATTAATTGCATCCTGCTCAGAAGAACCGTGACTCTGGGTAACGTGCATGACATTGTGGCTGGCTTTGCACAAATGGGGTTCCCTAACTGCGGAGGGGCGATAGACGGCACGCATATTCCAATTCTGGCACCAGCCCACCTAGCCTCCAAGTACATTAATCGGAAGGGATATTTCTCTACGGTTCTCCAGGCGCTTGTGGATCACCGTGGGTGTTTCATTGACATTAACGCAGGCTGGCCCGGAAAGGTGCATGACGCACGCATCTTTCGGAACACTGGCCTGTTCAGGAAGCTGCAAGCCGGGACTTTCTTCCCAGACCAGAAGATCACTGTAGGGGAAGTCGAAATGCCCACTGTGATCCTTGGAGACCCCGCTTACCCTTTAATGCTGTGGCTCATGAAACCCTACACAGGGAGCCTTGACAGCAGCAAGGAGCGGTTCAACAACAGGCTGAGTCGGTGCAGAATGACTGTGGAGTGTGCTTTTGGCTGTTTAAAGGGCTGCTGGCACTGTCTGTATGGGAAGCTGGACCTGGCCGATGACAACATCCCCACAGTTATATCCGTAGGCTGTACCCTCCATAACATTGTGAAGGGAAGGGTGAAAAATTCACTCAGGCATGGACCTCAGAAGTTCAACATGTGGAGGCTGAATTTGAACAGCCAGAGAGCAGGGCTACTAGAGGAGCCCAGCGTGGGGCTGCAAGGATTAGGGATGCCTTGAGGGAGCAATTTGAGGCTGAAAGCCACCAGTAATGTTTGGTGTCCTGCACGGGAGTGAAGTGCAGTGGTTCCAATGTTAGTAGGAATCTGTGTTTGCTACGTATGATGCTCTGACTTGCAGTGCCTGTTGCTTTCCTGGACTACGGTATCTTGTACTTAATGCAATAATAAAGAATGTTTTCAAAACCAAAAAATTCATTTATTGAAAATAAAATTCATTTATTGAAAAGAAACAGAACTGCTTGGGAAACAGAAAGGGCATGACACATCTGTACTGTTTGGGACAAGGGAAGGGGGTGGGTTGGGACACGGGACAATCACAGATTTGTGTATGTCCTGTTATCATAGTCAGCCTTGCTGTCTGGAGTGCCATTCAATGAGTGCTGCACTTCAGGCTGGCTAAAATGCTTGGTGATGGGGGTTGAGTGCAGTGGGTAAGGGTTGTAGTTTGCGGGGCTGGGTGGTGAAGCTACAGCTGGTTGGAGGCAGCTGGTGGAGATAAGAACCTGGATGTTGTAGAAAGTGGGTTGGCGGTGACATGGGGGCACAAGGGAAAGAGTTTTGGGACAAGGGCTGCAGGGGGGTGCAGTCGCGGAAGTGCTCCGCCTGTATTGCTACGAGCGCCTGTATCAAGTCTGCTTGGCGCTCCATGATGCTTAGCAGCCGCTCCGTGCTTTGGTGCTGGTGATCCGCATTCTCCTGGCAGACCCTCTTTTCACTCTCCCGCCACTCCTGCACTTTTTGATTTTCATTAAGGGACTGCTGCATGACTTCATGCAGCATGTCCTCTTTGCTTCTTCGCGGCTGCTTCCTGGTTCTTTGGAGTCTTTCCGCCGGTGATAACAAGCATGGCTGGGATCTCAAGGTTGCATCTGTAAAGCCAAAATGCAACATTTAACAGAGGCAGGATTGTTCACACCAGACAGAGTAATGATTTGGCCATACTTAAAGACAAGCACAGTGTTACACAATAGCAGAAATTGCCCATCCCAAAGCAAGCGCACATAACCCACAGGAGCCCCAAAATGGTGAGTAAGCACAGGGGCAAGGGGGACTGATTGTTTCACGGCTGTACTGTCCTCTGGGGTTCTGTGCCTTGGGGAGAGCCAACAGCTGCAAGGGGCCCCTATACTGAACACCGTCCCCACATTTTCCACAGGATGAGTTCGTCCTGGAAGATATCTCGCTGCTGAGGGTGACCTGGGAAGCAAGGGAGGGTCTTCTACTACAATGCGGCTTCCGCCCTGGCCCATATGCAGCTTGCCTGTGTGCAGCAATGGTCCCCCTGCCCGTCACAGCACAGTGGCGCAGACATGTTAGCCTTACTGGGACAAGAAGCACAGTAGCTCTGCCAAGGAACTTGTGCAAGGGCATTGCCCAGCCTCTGCATGAGACCTTTGAAGAGATCACTGAGGCCGATTACCGCGATGTGAGAGAGCACATCAATGCCCTATACCGCATCTAGGCATGCATGCAGCCCTAACCCTCCTCGCTCCAAGAGCCCGGACTGAACAACTTCCTTCCCAAAATAAAAGCTGCTTACCGGGCACCTCCTCTGGTGTTTGTTCTTCCCCAAGCACCGTCCGCTGCGACTGGCTACCTTCCTCCTGGCTTGAAAACAGCTCCTGGCTGCTTGCATCTAGGGATGCTGGGCTGTCCCCCTCCTCCTCAGCACCCTCACTCCTGCTTTCCTCCTCCTCCTGCCTTGTTGAACTGGGCTCTTAAGTGTCCATGGTGGTCTTCGGAGTGGAGGTGGGGTCACCCCCAAGTATTGTGTCCAGCTCTTTGTAGAAACGGCAGGTCGCGGGGGTAGCACCGGAGCAGCCGTTTGCCTCGCACGCTTTGTGGTAGGCATTCCGCAGCTCCTTCACTTTAACCCTGCACTGCAGTGCGTCCCGGTCATGGCCCCTTTCCATCATGTCCCATATCTGCCCGAAGGTATCGTAATTCTTACGGCTGGAGCACAGCTGGGACTGGACAGCTTCCTCCCCCTAAACACTGATGAGGTCCAGCATCTCACCATTGCTCAATACTGGGGATCACCTGGCGTGTGGAGGCATGGTCACCTGGAAAGATGCGCTGAGAGCACTCCATGCCTTGCTGAGCAAACAGGAAGGGGATTTTCAAAATTCCCCGAGAATTTAAAGGGCGGGTCTGGCAGTTGGTTACCTGACGGCAGGACAGTAGAGTTCAAAGTGATGACCAGTGTGACTAGAACAGGCATTGTGGGACACTTCTGGAGGCTGATCAGAGCGCATTAATAGACCAGGGCATCCACACTGGTGCCGCGGCACTCCAGCCGGGGCGCAGCAAGCGTTATGCTTCTTGTGGAGGTGGATTACCAGGAGCGCTCCAGCCGTGGAGTCCGAGCGCTCTACGTGCCTTGCCAGTGTGGACGCATCGTGAGTTAGGGCGCCCGGGGCTGCTTTAATGCGCTCTAACTCGCAAGTGTAGCCAAGCCCTAAGAAATAAAGTAGTATTATGTTGCAACCTTCCAGCAAGAGTATTTGTTTTTATCTAACTTCTATGTATATGCTGTGAACATAACAGGGGAAACTGGCACTGAGTATGGGATTTAAAAAAAAAAAGAGGAAGAGAGAAAAGATAAAATGGCTAAATATGGCAATATGGACAGTTTCCAAGTTAATGAACAAGACGAGGATTTTGCAACTTCTATTCAGAGACTTGAGCTGTAAGAGCCTACAATATGAAAGGTGTAGCTCTCAAAGAGGGAGAAGATTTATTTAAAATAGAACAACGGCTAGGGACTTGTAAAAGAGTAAAGAGATGAAATAAAAGGAAGATTTTGGCTAAATAGTCTAATGCACTTCCTGGTTGTGAGATGTGTCACGTTGGTGGAAATTCCACTGCTTGTGACATTTAAAGTAGACTGGCCAAAACAAGAAAATGTGCAGTGCACCGGCACCAGGGAAATGGACTGGACAGTGTAATTAGCCTTTTCTGCCTCTAACTTCTGTGTTTCTATGAAAAGAACAGTGGGTCAAGTGTTGAACTGAGGCAGAACATAGGAATTGTCATATAGGATGAGACCTGAGGTCCTTCTAGTCCATTATAGTGGCCAGCACCAGATGCTCTAGACCACCACAGCAGGCAGGGGTATTGGCAGAGTTACTGGTGCAGAGGTGGAGTTATCACCAGAAGCAGATGGAGCAATGGAACTGCAACAAGAAAAAAAATCAGAGAAGACATCTACAGAGCAGCAACAAGAGACACCTGCGCAGATCTCTGGGAGGATGGAATGATTCAGTGGTTAAGGTTGCACTAGCGAAGGAGAATGAAGAGAGAAAAGAATCCCTCAGCAGCAGAGGATGAGATCATTACACCAAGTTGCTTCTGTGTTGTGGCTCTGCCGGAACCCAGCCTCAAATCAGTCTAGGATATTGTCTTATGGAAACCAAGAGGGGGCTACTTTCTTTAGGACTTTTCTGAGAAAGGGAAAGTTAGAAATAGGGTCAGACTAAGTGTGCGTCAGGGTGAACAGGAGGAGAGTGAACACTGACAGATTTTAAAGAGTCGAGGAGAAAGTAACAGAAGAAAAGAAATAGTTGACAATTGCAATAATAGGAGGGTGGAGGGAACCAAATTATAGCAGTGAGGCACAAGGACCTAGATATGAAGAATGCTCCAGGGCAAGAAGGAAGAAATAATTGGTTGGGAGGAGTAAAGGGAGTTGTTGGAGGAGGCAATATTAAAGTGAATTAGAGCAATCTTATATTGAAAGGAAATGACATGTTTTAGCCATTCAGAAACAAATGCACGCAAGCTTCAGTTACATTACATGTATACACACCTCTCCTACTATATGTATTAATGAAGTCAGTAGGAGATTAATCAGGAATAACAGTGCTTTTGAAATTGGCTGCTGTTCAATTAAAAAAAAAAATCAAATGCTCTCCCTGGACCACAGAACTCTTTGGCACTGTAAAGGGGTCCACTCACCCCATATGTGCCTCCTTGCGGCTAGGTCTGGGAATTAACTCTTGTCCCATCTGGTGCCCCCTTCTGTCGTTTACTCACGCTATGACCCCTATCTCTCTATGTGACTCAGGGTGCTCAGTCCTCTGGCCAGGTCACTATATAGCCCCCCCACCCTCTTCTGGGGTAACAGAGTCCCACTGGATAAGCTGTCCAAATGCTGTCTCAAACAGCCTTCCATTCCAAGTCTCCAGGTCTCCTTCCAGGTGCAGCCAGGTACCCTAATTGGCCTCTCAGGCCCACGTTAACCCTTTCAGGGCCCATGTGGGGTACGCACCCCAGCACAAGGCTTTCTGCTTCTGATGTACTTAAAGAATCTCTTGTTTTTACACTGTTAGCTATTGGCTCTTTGAATGTCTTTTTGGCCCTTCTCATTTCACTCTTACTACCAGCTGTAATTTATTTTCCTGTTTATTGGCATCACTAGGGTCCAGTTTTCAAATGTAGATAGATTTCTGTTTGGCTTGAATAGCCTATCAAAGCTTGCCATTTAATCATATTGACTTCTTTCTTTTTGCTCAGCAGTCTGCATGTCTTTTGAGACTCTATTATTGTTTTCTTAGCATCATCCAGGCCACCTTTAGGGATTTTACTTCCTTTCCTTTTAACTTTAGGGTCTTTTTTGACTAACTTTCTCATTTTAATGAAATCTCCCTTACTAAAGTTTAGTGTCACTTTGTAGTACGGTATCTGCCCCTTGTATGTTGAACCTAATTATGTTGTGGATTCTATTAAACAGTAGCTCACTTCTTGAATTTGCTCCTGTGTGTTACTTAAGATGAAGTCAAGAACAGTCTCTACTGTGTGCTGTAGAATTAGCTGTTCTAAGAAGCAATAATGTAAAGTGTTGAAAAATTGTCATGCCATTTGAGCATTTATAGATGGGTAGTTCAACTCATATTTTTTAGTTAGATTTTACTGCTGCTTTGATTTTTCACCGTTGTGCATTCAATTTCCTTTTCTTGATCTGGAATTTGGGCCTATATTTACATTCTTATAGTTTGGGATTGGTATCCGTATAGATTCAACTGTGTGGTCTTCTTCATTCAGAATTTTTTATCTCACTAGATTCAATGGAATCTTTTAAGATGCAGCACTACTTCGGCCTAGTCTGTCTTTCCTGTATAGTTTGCAACCAGATATTACAATATCCCACCGGTCTTTGTCATTTCACCAAGTTTCCACTTTTCACAAAATGATCACTCCATATCTGACCTCTCAGTCCTTGTCCTCAAAGGAAACCTGCACAACACCTTCAAAAGACGACTCAGGGAGTGGGAACTTAAATTCATAACTTTGCTAGCTACTAAAAATCATGGACTCAATAAAGACACTGGATTTATGGTTTAATCCACGAACCTCCCTTTTTTGTCCATGACTGCAGAAGTGTTAATGGGCCACTTCACCTTGAATGGTACTTTGTAATTTGTTAACACTTTATGCTTAATCTGAAGAGCTCTTTGCAAGCTCAGAAGCTTGTCTTTCACCAACAGAAGTTGGTCTAATAAAAGACCACCCTATACCGGAAACCTACTGACTGCTATACTTACCTACATGCCTACAGCTTTCATCCAGACCACATCACACGATCCATTGTCTACAGCCAAGCTCTAAGATACAACCGCATTTGCTCCGATCCCTCAGACAAACACCTACAGGATCTCTGTCAAGCATTCTTAAAACTACACTACCCACCTGGTGAAGTGAAGAAACCGATTGACAGAGTCAGAAGGGTACCCAGAAGTCACCTACTACAAGACAGGCCCAACAAAGAAAGTAACAGAATGCCACTAGCCATCACCTACAGTCCCCAAATAAATCCTCTCCAGCGCATCATGAAGGATCTACAACCTATCCTGAAGGACGATCCCTCACTCTCACAGACCTTGGGAGACAGGCCAGTCCTCGCTTACAGACAGCCACCCAACCTGAAGCAAATGCTCAGCAGCAACTAAACACCACACAACAAAAACACCAACCCAGGAACTAAACCCTGCAACAAACCCCAGTGCTAATTCTGTCCACATATCTATTCAAAGGACACCATTATAGGACCTAACCACATCAGCCACACCATCAGGGGCTCGTTCACCTGCACATCTAACAATGTGATATAAGCCATCATGTGCCAGCAATGCCCCTCTGCCATGTACATTGGCCAAACTGGACAGTCTCTACACAAAAGAATAAATGGACACAAATCTGACATCAGGAATCATAACATTCAAAAACCAGTAGGAGAACACTTCAATCTCTCTGGTCACTCAATAACAGACCTAAAAGTGGCAATTCTTCAACAAAAAAACTTCGAAAACAGACTCCAACGCAGAACTGGAATTAATTTGCAAACTGGACACCCTCAGATTAGGCCTGAATAAAGACTGGGAGTGGTTGAGTCATTACAAAACCTAAACCTAATTCCCCCAATACTAATTTCCCCCTACTGTTACTCACACCTTCTTGTCAACTGTCTGAAATGGACCACTCTCATTACCACTTCAAAAGTTATTTTTCCTCCCTTGGTATCCTGCTGTTAATTGAATTGTCTCGTTAGACTGACCTCACACTTGGTAAGGCAACTCCCATCCTTTCATGTATTTATACCTGCTCCTGTATTTTCCACTCCATGCATCTGATGAAGTGGGTTCTAGCTCATGAAAGCTTATGCCCAAATAAATTTGTTAGTCTCTAAGGTGCCTCAAGGACTCCTCATTATTATTTTTTTTTAATAAAAGATACTACCTCACCCACCTTGTCTCACCAAGTTTCTATCATTCCTATTGTATCCCTAAATCACCATCTATTGGAAGGCATTCCAATTAATCTAGAAAGCAGCACTGTCTGAGACATAAAGATAGACTAGGCAGAAAGCAATGGAGATTACAATGTATAGCCATCTCTCCATTGTTTGGGAGAATATACAAGTTGTCACCTGATAGGTATTTCCCATCTCTGATTTCTATGAGCCAGTCTGTGTGTTTTCTTAGCTGGGCTTTATCAACCAAATGTTTTAAATTTTTATCTGCTGAATTTACTGCTTGTGAAAGAGAGAGTTGGAGACAGAAATACTGTGAGGCAGGGTCTGTGCTAGTTTCCCAGAACCCCCAGCCATCTCTCCCATACAGTGCTGCCTAAGCAATGCAAAGATGACCTATAAATCCTCTTGCTGTTCCAATGCCAGCATTACCATATAGCTCTAACCTGCATTCCCCCTCCTTGTTCCACTCCTGTGCCCGCCTCCTTTCAGTTTTTTCCAATGCACTTCATTTATGGCCAGCAGCACCTGTAGTTATTCCAGTCCTGGGATTCCCACACAGCTGTGCCACTAAATCTTAGTCCTTCCCTGCAGTAGTCCCTGATATTCTGTTCCTGGGCTCTCCAGACACAGCTCTGATACTGCACCTCAGGCCTGCCCAGCATTACTCCCTGTCCTCCCCTCTTTTCCTGCTTTACGTTTTTACATTCCCAACTCTTCCTGCTGTGTAGAATGTGCCAGGGCTGAGCCATCCCTGGAATGAGTTGACTTGGGCTTGCAGAAAAGCTGTGTACATATCCTTTCTGCTCCTCCCCACTCCAATCCTCCCCATTCCTCGAACTACCTGCTCCCTTGAAGGACAATCAAACCTGCAGATGGGGAGGAGGAAGGGATTAGTGAATGTCTGGTGAATGGAATAGCTGGGGCTTGCTGTGATTTTTTTCCCCTGTGTGGGGTCAGTTTCCTAATCCAGAAGTGAAAGATTGTCCGTCCCTTGCTGCAGGAAACATGATGTTGGAATTTCCCTTTCACAGATTAATCTGGTTACACTGTTCTTTGCATCTCCCTTTAGCATGGGAGGTGAGAGAAGAGTAGGTAATGCAACCCACCATAACTTACAGTGCTCTGCATGAACCTCAGAGAACAAAGAAAGAAAGCAACAGAGAAAAAGGGACACAACCCAGATAACATCATAATCCATCTATTTATCATAAGAACTCTGAGATGTCTATTGTGGAGGTGTCTAAGGTCTGAATAGATTGGTCAGAAAACACTGATTTGACAAAATTGAAATATTTCACAGAAACACTCAGATTTCATAGAAATTTTCAATGAGAAATTAATGAAACATTTCAACCTTATCAAAATGAAATAATTTTGGAATATTTAAATACGCCAAACTTTTTATTTCAACTTTTTGTCCAGAATCAGAACGAAATGAAATATTGGAATTTCCTGTAGAATGGAAATTCCATTTTGTAACTGGCTCTTGATTTAGTTGGGGATTGGTCCTGCTTTGAGCAGGGGGTTAGACTAGATGACCTCCTGAGGTCCCTTCCAACCCTGATATTCTATGATTCTAGCTCTGCCGTAAATAACAGTAGTTCAGCTCCCTACGGTTCAGGGCTTCAGCTTACCATGGAAGTGCCAGAGCCAGCAGTAACAGCATTACCCATTCAAGGTTAAGAATATCCAAATGACTGTGAAAAATATGGCCTTTCCAATGGCACATGGCAGGATCTTCAACTCCCAAAGTTGAGGAGTCGTCTTTGGCCTGAATATTTAGACAAACACTATATCCCAGAGTTTAATGGAATCTTGTGCTGATCATAGGTGCTGGACTGACAGTTTTGAAAAAGATTGCTTAATGCATTCCTGGAAGGGGCTCAGATACTACCGTGATGGGCATGGTATAAGAAGCTGAAGAGATAAAATATAATGTCTCTCTTTCAACCTCCGGGCACATACATCAAGGACGGTAGCAGCATAAGCTTCCCACCACACTGGCGTCTTGTCTCAGTCTTGACCTGGAAGAATTCACTTCTAAGGTTGTTCAGTGTCTGTGGCCCATTCAATTCTTGGCTTGCCTGGGCCTTTGTTTTTGAAGGGATCTGTGATGACAGTGGTAGGGTTGGTTTATGGGGTGTGGACACCTTTCCCAGTAGGAAATGGTCATAGACTTGTCTCATTTCACAACAAGTAAACCTTCAAAAACCTATAAAATTCCTGGCCACTCCTTCTCCATTTCCAAAGCTAACGTTGGGTTTTTTTTTTTTTTTTTTTTGAGCTTTTATAATCTCTCTTGAATGGACGAGCTCTTTGTTCTTCAGAGCCTTCGCTTCGCTTCGCTCCTTCGGTATATTTTAAATACAAAATATTTGATCATAAGTTCGTATTGTTACAGGGGAGATGTCACGGCAGGAAATAAGGCAAGGATGAGCACATCATGGCCTCCCACTCATTCTCTGTGACTGTTTCTGTGAATGGAGAAGGCAGATAGGTGAGTCCCCTACTGGGAACAGGACAAGCCTGCACATACCAGAGTCTGCTTTTCCTGCTTGTGGTTGCTGTCGAGGGGGTGGGGAGTGGTGGTAAGATGAAGGATGAAGGTCCCATGCAGAGACCCACACAGGATATACTAGATCTCACTGTTTGTTCCATCAGCCACTTCCATGCAGGAATTGGGGAAGGAGAGGGGAGCAAGACAGAACATGCCAAACTTCCTGAATGTAATGTGGAAGAGAATTAACATGCCACCTGAGATTCCAGCGATGTGCACTTCCTCTCAGCAGTGCCCTGCCAGTGCCAGCCAGGAACTCTGTTACTGTTCTGATGGCAGTGCAGGGCTGCATGGGCAGTGCCATCGGGGACTCCAGTTGGGGCAGAACAGCGCAAGCTCGCTTTCAGGGCTGGAACGCTGCAGGGAGAAGTAGGAGTAATGGAAATTGAAATGCAAATTCTTCTGAGTGGAGAAAAGGCCCCATAAATCAGGAGTGACAAGAACACAAAGACACCATCAGGTTGCATTTGCACAATCAAGGGATATTTCATATTTCAGAGAAAACCCAAGCTCAGCCTCTGCTCCTAAAATAAACCAAATCCATTTTTTTCCTCATTGTAGAGGCCTTCTCTGAATTTCTCTGTTTTATAGAGCAACAGTTAGCAGATTGAGTTAAATTTCACCCAAATGTGGCTTGTTTTCTAACCCTGACAGGATAATATTAGTTATAAAAGAATCACTTAGAAAACCAAACCCAGCAACCTTTCTTTGATAAAAGATTTGAAGGTCCATGAATACTTGGTACCCCTGCTGAGTGTCAGGATTAACCACCCCCCAAAAAACAAATGCATAGTTTTAAAACAAAGTAACTTTCATTGAAAGGAAAGACAGCTCAAATACTTGAGCACTAATTCTGACGCTAGGACACAGGCAAAGTGAGTTTGCTGCTCTCAGCCATAGCGGAAATTTCTCATTACAGATGCCACCGTGCAACCTGTCAGTCTCTGCTCAGAGTGCACATGACTGGATCAGCAGGACGTGCTGCTGGACAAGATGAAAATGCAGCTGCTGCGCTGGGGAGCAGGACTGGAATAGCAGGGAGCACTGCCAGTCAGAAGAGGCAGAGCTGGGGCAAGGAAAAAGGCTTTTTCCTGCCTGCATTGCACCCGATTTCAGCCAGTGCTGCCATCCCCCTCTCACTGTCACAAGAACCAAATCCATGCCATTGTTAAATTCCACTTATCTCGGTGTCGTGGGTATTAGATTTGGGAAAGGCCTCTAAGATCTCCCAGCCAGCACCGGATTGTTCCCTACAGGACATTTGTCTAGTATTTTGTCCAGTTTAAGATTTTCCTAAGCACTGGGGCTTCCGTCACGTTCTTTCGGCACGTTCCACAGCCTAACACATCCTCACTGTCAGAAAATAGTTTTGCCTACACTCTGCAGTGTATGTAACATCTCCAACTCCGCGAGAGAAGTCAAGAATGATCTCTGCAGTGCAGGAAGTGGGATTTACATCTATGAAGGAGGTGTAATGGACTGAAAGCTGACCTGGCTGGAGGGCTAGGCCACGGAAGCAGCAGTTTGGACTGCTGCAGAACCAGGACACCAGGAGGGCTAGAGTGGATGAGCCTCTGCAACACTGCTTCCTGACTCAAAGGGGGTGCTGTGGCGGTGAGTGAACCTCATAATAGGGATCCATAAGAATGACCTAAGATAGCTTTCCTATGCGTAAACATTTCACAGCTTTAAAGTTTATCTCCAGATATTCCACAGGTAGAAGCGAGCATTGAGCACTATTGGAAAAAGAGAAATTTCCTTTTTAGTGGAGTGGCAATTACCTCCCTATACTAAAGGTTTGCAACTAAGTTTCCATTATAAGCCCAATTGGGGCCTCCACTCTAAAAATCCACAAACAAAGGAATATTTGCCTCAAAATTGGCAGGTTAGGCGTGGGTCTGTGGTAGAATTTTTCTACCAAGTGCAAAGGAATTGGTCAAAGAATTTTTGTAATATGGCACCCAAAATGTGGCATTGTTCACCTGAGTTCTGGAAGTCATCTAACCTTTCTTTACCACTCTGTAACAGAAAGGGAAAGGAGGAGGTAGAATGTAGCTCCTGAACTGGAGGCGGCAGATACAAGGCCCGTGTTGCCAGAGCTGGTTGGTTGGCTCCAGCAAGGAGAATCTTGGCTTACCATTTTTACCCTAACCCTAGACAAATAGATTTATACTGATGCAAACTGCTCACAAAAGCTGTCAGGACCAATCACTTCTAATGATTCCCCCCTCCCACGCCATACCCCAACTTTGTATGTATAATGAGCCGATTAACCCTGGGCCTGTATCCTAAAGAATTGCCTCCCCAAAATCCTCAGGCTGCCCGAGCAGCATGAAGGACAAGGTTTGGCCATGTTTGGAGGGAAGGCAAAAAATTGGTTTACAGTCCCATCCCAAAATGCTAAAGCCAGCTCTGCTAGTTAAAATTTCTCTGGGCCTGGGGCGGAGCAGCAGTTGCTCTCTCAGGGCCTGATCTAAAGGTCATTCAAGTCAGTTGAAAGTCTTTTGATTTCAGTTGGCTTTGGTTCAGGCCTTCAAGGGAGCTGTTGAGGCAAGGTGCATCCCTCCTTGCTGTAGCAGTTGCTGCAAGAGGAATATCCCTTCCATGTTACCCATCAGCATCTTTGGGAGTGCCTGGGGTGCTCCTCTCCTACAGACCTCATGAAGTCAGTACTAAGGGGGAATGGCTCTCCAAGCCCTTTTCTGTCCCCCAGCCCATGTTAGCACTAACTAGAAAAACTAAGGAAATTCCTAGATACGAACACACACACCAACCAATTTCATTAAGCAGAAGTTACATTTGTGAGTAGGTTTCACTAATTTAAATTTAAAATAACTAAATAACTTTGTAATTAACAAACATATGACCATAAAAATGCCTGGAAATTCCAGGTTAAGGTTAAACATACAAGCAATCAGAACTTTAGAAAGTATGCCAGTTCCCAGTGAAAGTACAGCTCATACGGCTGAGCTCCATTATCACATGCTTATTGCCTCCATGTAGTGTATGTATCTTTTGTATACAAGATATCCTCACACAGACACATGTTATATATCAGAGTTGTCATGTGACAGTCTATAATGGGACCAACGTAGTTTAGCATTTCTTTTTATGCATCTTCAACAAAATCCTGAAAGGCAGCACTCAGGGGGCTAAAGGGAAGAATGTGAAAGATAAGTGCAACTGCTAATGGTGGGGGGAAAGGATCTGTCACAAAGGCGGGGGATAGGGGGAGGTCCATTGAAATGGTTTTAATGCACAGGGAGACGGATAGGACCTGTAAAGAGCTTTGTAAATGATAGCATGGTCTACATAATAATTACTGCTTTGAAATTTATAGTTCTGTAAGGCTGGAAGTGTGTTTGAAAGGTCAACAGAACTAATTATACTAGGGAAATGAAGCTGGGTTTAGACAAAAAAAATATAATAGGGGTCACTACACACACGCACACAAATTGGTGAAAATTCTATTTTTTCCCCCTCCCAATTCTTAGGGTCAGGCAGGTGGGAAAGGCGGAGTGTGGAGGACGGGGAAAAAGTCTTATCAGTCCGGCGCAGTGTGCTGGGTTTTGAATGTGCGGCTGACACCAGTACTGGGCGCTAAGCAACCGGTCTGGTTTCCAGCTGTCAACCTGGCCAGCAGCTGTCGCCTTGGCAACACTTTCTCAGTTCCTGAGGTATGTGCAGGACCTTAGCCATCTGGCCATTGGCTGGTGATTTGTCATGTTCCATGATGGCGAGGAGGGTTCAGATGCTGAGCTGGCTTAGGGGACAGGCTGTTCTTTCCGGGAAAGAGCCGGCAGCACTTTGCTCTCATCCTTTAAAGATTTACTGCTGACTATTCAGTGTCTGGCTTCTCCAGTGCATGCCAAGTCACTCTTTGCCATCCTGACCTGAGTGCTAACTTTGCTTTCTCTCCGTGTGCTGTCATAAATAATGTTAAAGGTTTCTAAATACAGTGAACTGAAATGCTTAGCACGGATTGCCTGAGAGCAGAATATGTTTATGTGCTGTGGGGATACACAAAGTCCATTCCAGAGGGCAGTTCCATTTCAACCCTCCTGCCATAGGACATGCCCAAGGACTCTATTCTAGCAGAGGTGGCAGTACTGAAATCCAGATGGGGTTTTTTCTCCTTCCATGGGGCTGCACCCATTCCAAGGTGCCACAAAAAGCCAGGACTTTCTCCCACCTTCACCTGGAATTTAGCAGGTGAAGCTAAGAGAGGTAAAATATTTCAGTCCTCAAACTGACTAAAACTGAAATAATTTCCTTCACCACTTTCCACAAAGCCCCATAGTAATGGACTTGTGAAATGAATGACATCCTGGCTGCAAAACGAAAGATTGCTTGGGACATTGGGTCGCTATAGCACCCTCTCAGGCCTACCTCTTTTCCTGACTTTCAGTGATACAACTGTCCATCAGTTCTTTTAAAAGTTATCTTTTGTGCCTTTCCATGTCCCTTTCTTCTCCTCTTCCCAATCCCTGCCCTCAATGGGGGCAGGGAGCAAGGAGAAGTGAGGTGGATCAGAGGCTGTGAGGCCTCACTATTGAGAAATTTTAGTTTGACCCCTGTGTAGAACATGAGCACCACATAGTTAGAGAAAGGGACTCTTTTCCAATTATTTTGACTGGTCTCTCGCTACCTTCTTCAACTTGCCCCATTCAAGTCCAGTAGTCCCTTGCTGATGATGACAATAATTAACACCTACCTCTTAGGCGATGACGCATTTGGTAATGTCAGCCTACCTCCCTTACGTCCACAACCAGATGGCCTTCAGGATTAGAGCCACGTCCACCTGTGCAGACATGTGAGGTTAACTGCTTCTGGTAGTCTCCACTCTGTGTGCATAGGCTACGTAAGTGTGCAGTGCAATTAGGCTATGGAGAGAGGAGATTATTCTGTCATCCAGAACATAGACAGCTGGATGTGTGATGACCAGGAGACTGTAAAATAATTTGGCCACTGGATACAAGGGTGTCAAATGCCACAAGACATGTAAGTCTCTTAGGCCATGTCTACCCTGAAAAATTAAGTCAACCTAACTTATGGCAGCATACAGCAGTTGCAGTAATTACATCGCTTGTATGGGTCTACACTTTGCTCCTTGTGTCAGTGGAGTGTGTCCTCACCAGGAGCGCTTGTACTGATTGTACTGTCAGTGTGGGGCATTGTGGGATGGCTCCTGAAAGCCAGTAACACAGCAGTCGACATAAGCAACACCATGTTGACACTGTGTTGACTTAACTTCGTCGACCGTGAGTCTACGCTGCTTGTGGAGGTGGAGTGATTAAGTTGGTTTAGTGGGGCAGTTACATCAGTAGGAATTTAAGCATAGACACTTCCGTAGTTAGGTCGACGTAAGCTGCCTTGTGTCGACCTAACTCTGTAGCACAGACCAGACCTTAGGGACAGCTGGGGAGAAGTCGGTGATTATGGTATATTTTAGTAACAGTGATGTACGAATCTGTAGGAGAGAGGTCTTGGAAATGTAATCTACATTATTAGCAAGAAAGCCTAAAGTCAAGGCCTCACACTAGCCATTTCTAAAATACTATCAGCCTTATGTTCTGAGTCATCTAGGCAGGAAGAATTAAATGGATGAATGAAAAGACAGGGTAGAGAAGAGGGACCCAAGTTCTATTAGGCACTGGTGAAACTTTTGGGAAAAGGAGACCCTATTCTTAAGGAACAGCCTCCACCTTACATAGGAGCATAAATTTGCCATGCTGGATCATACTATTAGTCCACCAAACTTAGGTATCCAATCACTGATACCTCAGAAAATGGTGAAGGTGACCACCATCCTTCATGGACCATCTCAGTGATACAGTGCTGTATAAGGTGACCTTTGTGAGCCCTATGGTGACTGTGTTACACCTAGTTGCCATTATCTTAGCTTGCATAGTTGCAAGTGTTATTGATGTTCTTTTATCTCTTTAAAGTCCAGCCAGGCTATTTGATTCAATGCCCCACCCCCCCAAATCAGGGAATTCCAGAGATAAAACATTCACTGCATGAAGTAGCTTTTCCTTTTCTTGGTTCTACATTAACTAGCCACTAGTCACCATGTGAATGCGTCTTCTGGGACAGGGCAAGTAGGAGACAAGGTTCAGTTTTCACTAGACCTTCCAGTATTTTTGACAAGCCATTGCCTGGCTAAATATTAATTTTCAGTCCCTCCTCATATGTAAGTCATTTCATTCCTTTAACCAAAAGGGAAACTGACTGCTGGCATTGAAAATGTATGTGGATGGGGGTGGGGTCTTTAAACTGGGGGATTTGGGGAGAGAAGGAAATCTTGGGGAGAGTTGACTGGTCCTGAAGTATGTTCAGATCAGTCAGTGAAATCTGCTAGAGACAGAAGAAATTCAAGTGAAACTTTAGTGCAACATTCAGTAGTTAACAAGTCAGAAGTTGCACTGATGAGAATGAAGAACAATCCAATAAGGAAACAGCTCCCATGGAGTCACATAAAAATATGCACAGCTGTTAAAAATAAAAACCACCAGTAGCTGTACCCCCAGTGAACCTCTTAAAATCAAAAGTGGAACAGCAGGAATGGCGTGCGTGGAGAGGAGGGTTAGATGTACTGTAATGTGATGGGTGAGAATAATCAAAAGATTACCATAAACTCTGGCTATATACTATATGGTGAAAATAGGGTTTGTTGTGGATATGAGGGAGAGGGTGTGTGTTTCCAGAGACAATGTCAAAAGAGAATTTCTAAATAGAGGGTGCTTAGATTCTTCAGTGGTGGAAAAACCTTAGATAGTTTGTGAGGCAGACTCTGTGAATACATACAGATACCATAGTGGTCGTGTACTACCACTAGCTCCCAAAGCTGAACCACGGTGATGAATGCAGAAGGAAGAAATATCAGAGGTAAACAACTGTAGCATATTAATAAGAGGTGATTTGCTGGTTGATAAACTGGTTGATTGTCATACTGGCACATAGTGTGCAATAATATTTTTTGTGTGGATTCTTTCATTCTGTAGACTATCATGACAATAATTTGCACTTTATAATGCACCTTTTTATTTGTGATCTCAAAATGCATTAGAAAGAAGGTAAATACTTTACAGATGGGAAAAACTGAGACATGTAAACTTAATTGTGCTCTGTAACTGAAGGTGGAATTTGGCTGTAAGTTGCTCACTTAAGATCATATAGCAAGTCAGGACAGATGAAGGGATGGAACGCAGATCTCCCGATTCCCAGTTATCAGTATACTAGACACTTCAATAGCCAAAGGTGAGTCTGAATGGGAAATGAAGCACTGACTGCCTTATGTGGCCCTGCAAATAATAAAATCAAGTGCAGTAATATAAATGCAACTGACCAGCTGCAGCTGTAAAATGAAACATGTAGAGTTCACTGGAAAGATTTATATGGGGACAATGCTTTCAGTGTCCCCGTGAACATAATGCATTCTAGCGGAGAGGGAGAGTGATCTTGTGGTTAAGGCACTGCAGTACAACTCAGGAGACCTGCGTTCAACTCCTCGCTTTGCCCCAGACTTCCTTTGTGACCTTGGGGAAGTCACTTCATCTCTCTATGCCTCGGCTTCTCATCTTCAAAATGCAGATGGGAAGTATTACAATCACTCAACCTTTGTCCGTCTTGTTTATTGAGATTCTAAGCTCTCCGGGCAGGCACTGTGTGTTTACTGTATGTTGGTACAGTACCCAGCACAATGGGGTCTTGATCTTGGTTGAGGCCCTCTTGGACTTACTGAAATACAGATAGCTAATAATAATGAAAATAATAAATAATAATAATAATAATATGTGCACCCACTGTAACTTAAACTAATTGCTGAAACAGTCCCCAGCCCTTTCCAAACAGAACAGTGGCCATTATTATGGAGGCTTGAGCATGCTTCACTTTGTGATGACACTTTTCTTTAGGGCTGTGTCGGCCCTCAGAGGAAGGCAGTGTGGTCTAGTGAATATGAACTGGAAGTCAGGAACACCTGAGTTCTTATGTTGGCTTTGCCAGTGACTCACTGTGTGACCTCAGGTAAGTCACTAGGGACAACACTTTTGAAAGTGAGCTTTCATTTTAGGTGCCTTCATTTTTGGCTGCTTAAGGCTGAGGCATTTGGGCCCTGATCTTCAGAAGTGCAGAACCTACCCACAGCTCCTGTGGGCTTTGTTAGAGCTTGGGGTGCTCAGCACTTCTGAAAATCAGGCCCTACCTTTCGCATCTTGGATACCCAAAATCAGAGACCATTTTTGACAGATTTAGGCTTAAATCTTCCTACCTCTTTCCCCACGTGTAAAATAGGGATACTATTTCCCTATGTCATAGGAGGTGTTGTGAGGGTTAGGTAATGTTTGTACAGGACTTTGAAGGAGCTGTAGATGACTAAATATTATCATTATTATGTGTCTCTAGGCCATGCAGCCCTATTGCTGTGTGCTGTAGGGGTTGGCAGAGAGACAGAGATGTAAGAGGAGAATACCAGTATGTCGATTCACTCTCCAGGCGCTCTTTTCCCCTCCTTACACTAGAGCAAGTTCAAATAAATTAATGTGTGTCTGTCTCCCCACCCCTACCCCTTCACATTATCCATTTCCCTTTAGGGAAGCTGTTCTTTACCTCTTTGTGTCCCAATGGAGTGATTAGCTGCTGCAGGGAGCCTGAGCAATTATGAGCCTGCCGTAGTTCCCTGTTTCCCGTTGCCTGCTGAATCAGATTTGCTCACTTGGTTGTTCTTCCAGACCCCAGGCGTGTGCCCCATACAACACTGCCAATTCCTGCAGCAGGTCCTTTGGGAACAGGAGCACAGGATTCTGGGATGCATCTGAGAAAGATCAGCTACAAGTGTTAGAACAAGGGGAGACAGCGAGAAAAAAGGCTAAGACACCCCTTAGCTAGAGAGAGACATCTAGAAAGGCTGAAAATAAATATGTTTTATTCAATGACAGTCAATAATGAAAACGTATTGAAACAAATAGCAGGAGCTGGTACCAAGCCCTTTCTGCTTGTTCCCAAGCATTCCAGGTAGGTTGTGTGCAATTTCTTCAGTGTAATTGAATACACAGTACACCCTTGATTTTATCTTTATTTACATGATATGTTCTTCCCTATACTGAATAGTAAACGCTATACAGAAATATGTGGTAGTGTAAGCACTATGCTCCAGATTCTGCGATGGCTCTCGCAGGTGGCCCAGCCCAGGAGGTGGCTTTATTCCATCTTCGTACTTCCCTAATCCTGGACTGCTGCAGGGATGGGTGTGGCTGTGATAGGGTATGCAAACCCCACACCAGCTGAGAAGGGATTGATCAGAGCAGGAGAGCTCGATTAGCCCCACCTTGTTACACCTGGAGGATGTGTCAGGCTCAGGGAGAAGTTGAAAGGAATGGTTCAGAATAATTAGGGGAAGCAGGAGGAGACCTAGGAGAGAGGTGGTCAGGAGTTTCCTCTCTGTGGGAAGGGCCTGACAGGAGCCAGGCAGAAGGAGAACCAAGGGAAAGCTACAGGAATTAAGTTAACTTCTGTGGTGGGTCTTGAAAAAGGAGCAAGACTCCAGGAAGGGCAGCCCTGTGGGCTGGCACTCTGTGGAAGAGCAGCGAGTTGGGGAGAACCGAAGATGGACTAAAGGCTCAGGCCTTGGGTGGGCAGAAGTTGCTTAGTTTGTATTTCGTCGGGTGGTTTTGTTTTGTTGAGGGACGTCCGGGAGACACCCTGGGATTGCTGCTCTGCAAAAAGAGTGAGGCTGAAGAGAGCCCAGGCGGGGCAGAAGACATTGTGTTGATGATGATTATTTTGTCTGACATTTGTTGTTCGGAACAATGGCAGCGTGGAAGGGGTGGAACTGTAGTGTGAGCTGGCCAGAGAGCTAACTCACCATTGTACCAGATCACTGAAGTGCCGAGGAGGAGGTCGAAGCAGAGTTGCTGAAACACCAAGTCATGCCACGACAGGGTGCTCTGGGAAGGTGAGTCTACAACAGTGGCACCCAGTATAAGTTAGCCCTGGGAGCTGCTCTAATTGATGGGTGTCTGAGGGCTGTCCTGCAGCACACAGTCACTGGAGCAGAGTGTACTCTGGCTACACCCCTAGCCCAACCTTACACTGAAGCCTGTACTGGAGGGCAGCATAGCACTATCTACACTGCCCCTTTGTGGGGGGTATTGCCCAGCGTGGAGAGTGTGACAGCCCCTTCATGCTGCAGCAGGGGTCAAAATCTCTCCCTGGGTGTCATTACCGTTCTCTCAAGGGGGCTTCAAAATGTGATGGCCTTGTTACTGAGGGTGGGCAATAGCCTTCCCTTTAAACCCATTCAAGCACTGTGGAATTGAAAGTTCAACTTGGTTCATGTTCTGTTTACTTGGGGGATGGGTGGAAAGAAGCAGAGAAGAAAAAAATCTGATAAAAGTTAGGAGGAAGAATGGACTAAAAAGAATGAAGACGAAACCGAGAGAGACTGGGGCAGGTGAAAAGGGGAAGGGGGAAACACCTAATGAAAAAATAAATGTTGTATATGCAGTAGTTCCGTGTGCCATCCGAGTGCTTATGGGGCTTCTTCTAGCCCTTAAGTCAGTTTCTCCTTTTCAGGCGGACGAGTCCTTTTTCAAAGGCAAAACTTTCCATGATGCCCTTACATTTACTATAAAAGCCAAAACTGTATAAACAACAATAAGCCTGTGCCATTTGTGTGTTGTGAGAGGCTGAGAATACTTGAGCTTGAAGGGTAAGGATGTGCAGAGAGTAGGGGAGCAAGATTTTCTATGCTTTAGATTGTAATATAATTTTCGACGTCTCGCAGTCCCCCTTGATTGCCTTTCAGAATCCCCCGGGGGGTTGTGACCCACTGGTTGAAAAGCTCTGCATTACATAGCTGCTTCCCATTTGTGAGAGAGGCTTGGTGTAGGTTTTTAAAAACGGAATAATCTTTGAATAACGTGTCAGGGTTAAATTACAGGAAGAAAGGTTCATAACTTCAAATTAGCTACCTGAACCTGGAACACAGAGAGGGGTGCACGACTTCAGACTCCATGAGGTTCCTCTATCCCTACTCATTAGCTCTAAAACCAGCCAGGCCGCCTCGAGCACAAGCTCAGAATTTCCCTTCAGGGCAACAAAGGTGCCTTAATTCCAGTAACAAGTGAGCTGACTAGTGATGGTAAGATAGCCCTACATGCACATGCTTTGGCGCAGCCTTCATGGACACACATGACCCCCTGGCATTGATTCAACCCCTTGTGCAGGACCAGTAGTCCTGTTGCTGGCTCTAGTTTCTAATGCTCTGATCCCTCTGTAGTAGCAGATACATCCCGACAGCTTCTTTCCCAGGTGGGGTAAGCTTCAGTGGATTCTGGAGTACTTCTCCTCCCACCCCCTGCCATAGATTATAAGGGTACCACTGGTACTCCTGTGAGTGGAGGGAACATGAAGTAGGACCATCTCCTTTTCACCACAGTGCCCAGCACTGCTCTGTCATATGTAACATCCCTACAGACCATGCTGGTGGCTTGTGCATTTGGCTAGCAGCACTGACATTTCAGTCTGCTATTTCCCAGCTTCCTTCCTGCTTTCTGTCCTGCATATCACTCTCATTACCTTGTGCTGCTCTCCCGCTGCATGTGCTTCTCTCTGTTTTGCTTTCCCCATGCAGCGGGCTCCCTTATGGATGCTGGGAATTTCTCGGACATGGGGTGGGGTGGGGGCAGATTTTTAAAGGTATTTAGGTGCCTACAGATGCAGACAGGTGCCAAGATGCTTTTAAAAATCCCCCTAGGTGCCTAACTGCATCTTTAGGTGCATAAATACCTTTAAAAATCTGGCCTTGGCTGCCTGCCTAAAGGAAGAGCAGCTTCTCTTCTTCTTTACACTGGTTCCCTTCATGCAGCTTCCCCCGGGTTGAGGGGAAGGAGAGATTGAAAGAGACAGAGCAGAAGAGAGGTTGAAGTGGGGTGGGTAGAGAGAGAAGCATCTAAATGAAAGAGGAGAAAAAATAGGATAAGGGGATAAAAATTACTGTAAATTGTGTACAGGAAAAGATTGAAGGAAAAAAACAGAGAGACTGAATGAGAGAGAGAGAGAGAGAAACCTAGGAGTGCTGACTAGGAGGTTAGGGTTTTGAACTTGGAATTAAGAGACCTGGGCTCTGTTCCTGTTCTGCCACTGACCTGCTGAGTGACCTTGGGCAAGTCAGTTTCCCTCTCTGCCTCTGTTTCCCCTACCACCCTTTGAATGTCTTGTCTGTTGAGATTAAACTTTTTGGGGCAGGGACTGTCTCTCACTATGTGTTTGTCTAGTGTCCATCACAATGGGATCCTGATCTTGTTTGGGGCCTCTGTACACTACTACAGTACAAATAGTATACAATAATAGTGTCCAGGATGCTAAACTTCAAGAAGTGGGAATTGAAAATATTAAGGCATTAGAAATGGACTGAAGGGAAAAGCTAGGAAACTTAAAGCCCATAGAGTCATCATGGAGACTGATAGAAACCTAATTAGGGTCACATTCCTGTTAAACTTGGCTGAAATCAACAGAGTTACCCCAGAGTTGAATGTGGGCCTCCAAAAGTTCCTTAAAAAAAAAAAAAGGCAAAATGGAGGGAATCCCGTTCATTAATTTAGATCCCCATGTGCAGCAATTTATTCATACCAAAAATTGTATCCTTTAAACAATGAAATCCAGCATAAGAAAGGCTAATAGAAGGAACTTAAACTTTGGCAGGTAAAATGTCCAATGGAGATTAAGAGGCTAAGAAGAGACTTGAAGAGCAAATAGCAAAGATATTAAGACAGATAATAAGAAAACCTTTAAATACACTAAAAGTAGGAAGCCAGTACCAGAGTCAGGATCTGCTAGGCCACCGGGGTCTGCAGAGGGCAGTCGTTCACAGGGGAGATAAGCTGGCTGCAGAGAAATGAAATGATTTCTTTGCATTGGTCTTTACCACTGAGAAGGATGGGAGAAATATCTATTTCAGGGTTAGTCTTTCCAGATAATAAAGCCAAGGGGAGGCCAGGAATGCAGGGATTTGTCCCTACCCCACTGACTGAGTTGATTGATCTTGAAAAGCACCTGCTGTTTCTTCTACCAGAGGAGCCGTGCAGATCCCACGGGCTAAGAATTCAAATGTTGTTCCTCAATTCTGCCCACACGCTTTCTAATAATAATAAGTTAATAATATATTATATCCCACATTTCTGTAGCACCTTCAGCCCAAAGCATTGTGCAATGTTTATATACTGATCATGACCCACCACTGAACTGCAGTTAGCTCTGTGGTGCAATGTAGCAGCTGTTTAACAGTGTATAGCTTTCCTACACAACCATTTAGCACAAGAAGTGCAGAAGAATATTGTATTCAATAGAAACCACACAAGGAATTTTTAGGCCAGCAGAAAGTAATTACCTAAATCTGAATTTGGGGAGGATACCAGAGCTAATAACCGTATTCATGGAAAAAGGACTGTAGGGTCTTTTAATATTCTCACAGGGTGAGGACCTTGATTGCATGTCTCATCTGGCAACATAGTGCTCTAACACTATTCTAGAGGGCATTGGTTCAGTACTGACTCACGGAAAACAGCACCTCCTGTTGAGTCACAAATGTCACTTCCTGCAACATTCTGGCTTTCTCTTGGAGGCCCCCATCCAAACACTGACCCAGCATCATGTTATGAGATTTGATGGGCAGGGCCGGCTCCAGGGTTTTGGCCGCCCCAAGCAGCCCAACAAAAAAAACCCGCAATCGCGATCTGCGGTGGCAATTCGGCGGGAGGTCCTTCACTCCCAGCGGGAGTGAGGGACCGTCCGCCGAATTGCTGCCGAATAGCTGGATGTGCCGCCCCTCTCCGGAGTGGCCGCCCCAAGCACGTGCTTGCTAGGCTGGTGCCTGGAGCCGGCCCTGTTGATGAGGTCACAGCTTGAGGTGATGTGGCTTCAGCTCTGAACATTATGCCACCGTAGGGAAGTGACAGCTTGTGTTCTCAAAGCTTCTAATGAAATGGGCACAGCTACAGGGTCACCATCTTCTTCCCCTTGAAGTGGGGAGGAGAAGGGACATCAGTGGAAAACCGTTGAGCCAGAAACACAGACTTGAACTCTAGATTCTAGATCCGTTATCGATCTAGATTTGAACTTCATGGACCTGATTCTCCACACACATCAGTAGCGAGGCATTGACTTCAATGAAAATACTCTTGATTTAGACTGAATGAGACTTCTCATCTCAGTGTGTGTGGGGGAGGGGAGACGGAGACAGATAGGGACCAACCTCTGATCTGAATACTCCCAACATTTGGTTTAAAACCCAATTGCGTTCAGAATTAGTGTTCATGTGTTAGAGGTAGATTTGAACTATAAAATCTTGATCTGAATCCAGATCTGTGGTTTTCGGTCTGACCAGTCTGTAGAAGTTAGAAAATCCATTTCGACATGGTACTCTATTCAGTGTTGGAATCTGGCCTCTGATGCTGTTGCTTAGTTGGTTCTTTGATTTTATTTGAACTTCGTTGTCTCCTCTTTTATCTAATAAAAATAAGTGTTCAATGAAAAATGCAGTTTCTGCAAAAGTGAAATTTTCTGCAGGAAATTTAATTTTGTCAAAATTTTTCAATTTTCCATCAGCAAACCTGACCAAAATTCTCCCCTATAAGCCAGCCATATACTGTATCATAAGTCACCTGATTGAGTAGGCTGACTAGGGAGTCCAGCCTAAGGGAAAGAATTAAGGCACGGGGCACCAGACTATAATTCCCATAAGGCACTGTGGCATCATAGGACAATGCAGTGTCTAGTCATACTGACTAGAAACCGAATGTTTCAATTCATGTCAACAAACTGAAACACTTCATTTCAGGAATGTCAGAAGGTTTCATTTAGATCAACAATGTTGAAACGTTTCAACATTTCCAATTGGAAATTTTTGGAACTTTTCATTCTGTAAAAAATGTTGACTTTTCTATCCAATTTGAGATGAAAAAATTGGTGAAATATTGGAATTTTCAATGGGCAGTAGATTCTGATTATCACTCAGCTTTGCTGGTGAATCAGACTTGCAGATTAAGACTTAAGGGAACTGTGTTGCTGCTGCTTTGTTACATGCTTGTCCTATAGAAAGAGAGCATGGAGCAGAGAAAGATGAGTGAGGATAAGAAAAAAAAGGGTGAGGAGAACAAGAGTAGACACCTACCCAATGGCAAGTCTGCAAAGGGAAGACAGAAGGAAGAGAAGGGGGCAGTGCAAAGAGAGAGAGAGAGAGAGAGAGAGAATTTCTTTCCCTGGAGCTACTGGTCTCTTTATCCTTCATAGCACAAGTCACTCCTCCCACTATAAATGAAATATTAACAGTCCTGCGGCAGCCACGGGCATCCCGCTGCCTCCCCAGGATCCTACATTAGGGGCACGTAGAGAGAGAGAGAGTGAGCCAGGGAAGAAATGCAGCTCTGCTCTCCAGTCCTGAGCAAGGCTATTTAAAGGGGAGGGAAGGAAAGTATAATCATCAGAAATCTGACTGATTGAAATGAAGTGGCTGTGAACCAAGCAAAAAGATGGTGGGGAGGGCGGGGGAGGGAGAGAGAAGCAGGGAAGAGAGGATGATGCTAAAGTGATTCTCATCTAGCTGGCAAAGTGCTCACAACTGCCTCCATGAAAGTCAGGGTGGCAACTTCTCGTGAGTGCTGGCTGACTGGCAGGAATTCAAAGTGAGGAGGGGATGGGACTGTGTGTCACTATGTGGTGCTTGGGATGGGTTGCACGTGTCTCTGTGTTTTGGATTGTATGTCTCCATGGGGCCTACAGCTTCCACTACTGTTCCAGTCCGAGAGCAACTCTGCCAATGTAGTGCCCACTGTTATCATTGTAGAATCCCTACAATCTCCTTTTAGCTAGCTTGTTCTTCCCATAGGACTGGAAAAATTCAGTTACTGTGGCTGGCCAGTCACTGGAGCTAAATTTCCCTGACATAATCCCAATAGAGGTCTGCCAAGGATGAATTTAGCCCAAGAGGTTTTGGGAGTGGGCTGACGCAAGGTATATAATGGGGAGAGGGCTGGAAGTTTAGCAGGACATCACCCCAAGGAGCATAGTGTTCTCCATGGAAACTTATCTATATTTTAAATTGGCTGGGGTCTCAGCCAGTAGGAAACTTTCTGGGTTTGATGCTCTCTCATGAGCTATAAAGTGGACTCTGGTTTAGGGAGAGCAGTGAAGTGGGCCATGCCTGCAAAATGCATAACACTTAGACTTCACTTAGTTTTGTTTTTTGTCTAGGAGAAACAGAAGTGATTGTGGCTGATAGTAACCCATTTTGGGCCACATTTTCCCTCCTATTGTTACTTGTCCTATGGGAATTGAAACCAAATGATTTCCCAGTGTCACAACATTGCCATGTTTTCAGTTTCATCTCATGGTCTCACATGGTGTGTTAGTTATCATCGTGTATTTTCATGACCTACAGATGCCTAAAATAAATGAAGATGTCTTTAATTATCCCACACACTAAGTCTTAGAGGACTGACCTGGAAAATCCAGGAGTGGCGCCAGGGTTTTTGCCGCCCTAGGCGGCAGCGCTCCTCCTCTGAGCATTCGGTGGCGGGGGTCCTTCCGCTCCGCGTCTTCGGGGCACTTCGGCGGCGGGTCCCGGAGTGAGTGAAGGACCCGCCGCCGAATTTCCGCCGAAGACCCGGAGCGGAAGGACTCCCCGCCACTGAATTTCCGCCGAGGATGGCAAAATGCCGCCCCCCAAATCATGCTGCCCTAGGCGACCGCCTAGGGTCGCCTAGTGGAAGCACCAGCCCTGGGAAAATACAAGGTGTACCATACTTTTTAAGACAGGCAGTGATCCTTTTATAGCCCAAGTTGGTCTCCTATACGTCCAATGTAGACTTCAGCTTCCCACTTCCAACACCACCCTGACTGGTTGAGAGCAGAAGTTAAAGGACAATTAGCCATTTGGCCGATGCTCCAGAGAGTGCGGGCTGTCCAGCTGCTAGGAAATCAATAGATAAGAGGATGAGGGAAGGAGATAGATGACTGGCACTGTGAATTGTCACTGAAGTTGAAAGCCAACAAATGTAGAACTGATAAAAGGGACATACTTCTCAGGCAAAGCCTAATAAACCTGGATCTGGAACCTATAATAGGACTGGCTGCTTCCTGAGCGCCCCCTTGTGGCCAGAGGTCACTGTCTGGCATCCTGCCTCTCTTTCCTCCTCTTCAAGGCCCCTGAATAATTTACTCAGTCCAAAGGTAATCAAATCACTCCCCTTCTGGGGGTCCAATTTATTTAGTCCTCTGGGTACACACTGGCTCTTCAGGCCCTAACCCCAGTTCAGTGTCTCTCTCCCCTTAGGTAAGGAAGCATCCAGCCCTTCTTCCCAGAGATGGGTCCCAGTTCAAAGGTCTCCTCCCAAGTAGGAGTTTGATGCCCCCAAACCCCATTCAGTGTCTCTTTACTCTTAAGTAGGGAGTTCCCAGCCCTTCTTCCCAGAGCTGGATCCTAATCACAGTCACTTGGAGGCTTTACCTGGCTGGAGTTCAGGCTCCTGGCTCTGGTTACTTAATTCCCCTGGTAGGAGCCTTTCTCACTCCTTGAGGTTCCTCTTTCTGTGTATCTTCCTGCTGCCCTCCATCAGGCTCCATCCAGGCTGCTAATGTGGCACAGTAGGGCTGTAGCAGTTTCTTCAGTAATAGGGGTTGGCTGCCCTCAGGCCTCCAGCCCATAAGGGGCAAGCCATCCTGTTACAGAACTCATGCTACAAGACAGCGCTGAGGCCAAGAGCTTAACAGGATTCTGAAAGGAGGAGACAGTTATATGGCTAATGAGAGCAATCCATGGGTATGGGAGACTGGACAAAAAAAATTTAAATGAGCGATATAAACCCTTTAAGTTTCAGGGTATGAATCAACTGCTAACTGACAGTGGTTAGGAAGAAACTTCCCCTGAGGGCAAGTTATTACAGAATTGTTCACTACAGGTTTTCTTGCACCTTCCTCTGAAGCGTCTGTTGCTGGCCTCTGTCAGAGAGAGGATGCTGGACTAGACATAAAGCTGATATGATCCATTTTGACAATGTCTGTGTTCCTGTTTTCATTTCCTAAGCCCACCTATGGCGACAGGCCTTGTTGTGAAAGTGTGTTGTCACTTCTCCATCCCTTTGGGATCCAGAACTCAGAACGAGAATGGGAGCAATGACAGGAGAAGGAGGGATTGGAGCAGAGAGAGAGAGAGGGGTGGGAGAGGAACAGCTAGGGAAAAAGAGAAATGGGTGGGGGAGAAAGAGGGAAAATTCACTTGTAATTAGAAGACTTGAACTTCAAAAAAGTTAATTAGTAATGAAACTTCTGACTGAATGATGCAGATTTTGAATACCAGCTTTGTCAGCAGTTGAAATTAATTACAGGCTCAGGCGCAAGAGAAGGGGAGAGAGCAGAGAGGGAGGGGGAGACGTTGCAGAAGTGAAGATTATAAACCTGGTTCTAGGCTGTTGCCGTGGTGACTGGAGACAGTCCTTGTGGCTGACAGTGGTGACACATTGAAGGCAGCAGGTAGTTATAATTACCCCCTTCCATAGACTCAAGTTGACAGTGACCCCTCCCGATTCCGAGCGGGAGATGCTCCATTTTTCTCATCAGACTTTCTCTCTCTCAACTGCAGCTACAATGGGTCTTTTGGAGACCCACCTGCACTGAAAGGAAAACTACAGAGTGACAAGGGCGGGAGCCTTTTTTATGTCATTTTAACCACAAGGATGCTCAACAATGTCACCAGGGAAACCTGGATGGCATCTACAAACTTTCAGAGAGCCAATTTCTAAAAAGGGGAGGGGAAATCTAGTATTGCCAACCCCAAGTGTCCAAAAATCAAAAGTCAGGCCTCAAAAATCAGGTGGTTTTAAAAAATAACAGATGTGGGGTATTTCCGTAGGCACCGACTCCGTGGGTGCTCCAGGGCTGGAGCACCCATGGGAAAAAAAATAGTGGGTGCTCAGCACCCACCGCCAGCCTCCCGATCAGCTCCTCCCCATCCCCCGCAGCGCCTCCCACCTGCTGCAGATCAGCTGCTTTGCGGCATGCAGGAGACACGGTGGGGAGGGAAAGGAGCAAGGGCAGGGCACGCTCAGGGGAGGGGGCTGGAAGAGATGGGAGCAGGAAGAGGAGGGGCAGGGGTTGGGGCTTGGGGGAAGGGGTGGAGTTGGGGCGGGGCCTGGGGCAGAGCGGGGGTCGAGCACCCCCCAGGAAAGGACAAAGTCGGCACCTGTGGGTATTTCTATTTGCCTTCTGGTGTTTGGGTCTTTAGGGTTCATATTTTTAAGCTTTTCTCCGCAACCATGAGGGCTAGAAATTTTTTATTATTTATGAAAACTGAGATTCTCATGTAATCCATGGCTTCGGGAACTAGGGCTTTAAGAAAAACACCAAATATTGTGAGATCACAGTAAAATCACAATAGTTGTCAAAACTGGGGAATCTATCGGTACTTAAGTGGCCCCATCAACATAGTATTTGAGCGTCTCATAGTCTGTTCTGTGTTTATCCTCACAACATCCCTGTGAGGCAAGGCTGTGCTATTATCCCCTTTTACAGCTGGGGAACTGAGGCACAGGGGAAACTAAATGATTTGCCCAAGGTCAGAGGAGGAAGGCCGGGGTAGAGCAGGGAAATCAACCTAAGTCTGCCCAGAATCAGGCTAGCACCCTAACCACTGGACCAGCCTTCTTACACCATTATAGAGATGTAACTGTCCAATTGTGGGACCAGTGATTAACCCATCTTGCCAATGGAGGGCACTATTCTTCTGTTTAAAAGTACAAGCAAACATTTACCGGGTGTCAAAACAATATAGAGCCGTCTCATTAGAATGACCTGGCTGAAAGCAAAGCTTGTGGCTCCTAGTAGCTTGGCCAAAATGGTGGGGGCAAAAGGGGGCTTCCCTTTGATTCCTTTAGTGAAACTACTGCTGACACCCCCACAACAAGAGCACCCAGTTCCAGCCTCTAGTGCTGTAGTCATCTACCTTTCAGCCAGTCTTATCCAGAGGGATGCCCATGCCAGAGAGAACACTCCATCTCTTAGCAGGTAGAGAGCAGGGGACAGTTCAGCTGTAAACTCATGCTATATATGCAGTTAAATAATGTCCCTTGCTTCCAAAATGCCCCCATGAACCACCCAAGATCAGCTGGTCAGAGACAGATGTCATGACTCATTCCTATCCTCTCTTCTGGATGGGCACCAGTCTGTCGTAAATGGACCCAACTCCTGGGCCTGTGTGCCTCTGAGCTGCCCTGGGTCTGGGTAGTGACTGATTACTGTTCCTAGCTCTGTCTCTCTCAAGCACATGCCCAGGTGCAGGCCCCATGTCCGCCACACTTGTTGGGCAGTGGGACCCTGCAGTCCAGTTACCTACACCCCAGAACTGGTGTCGCATCCCTCTGTTGTTTAGACATGTTTACCCCAGAGTCCACCTGGTTGTGGGTGCTCTGGTTTCTAGTCAAATCCTTCAGGGACAATGTGGCAGGAAAGCAAGGAATACAAGCTCAACAAAAGCACACTAGAGAGTTACAGATCTATTCAAAACAAACTCCTGAATGCAACCCCCCCCATGTCTGATTTCACCCATCCTATGAGCTCTGGGTTTGGTCCTAGTCAGGCAGACATTTTGGCCTGGTCTTGGTCTTCTTTCATGTCACCAGTGTCTGGCCTCGTGCTTAGAAAAGAACCCCTCTTTTAAAACAGTTTCTATCCCCCTTTTATGCATGTGCTTCAGGCAGCAGAGTTCTGAACTCCAGCTTCCTTCTCCCTGTCTTCTGTATAGAGAGACATTCAAAGTCAATGGCCCTACCCAGAGAAAACCCATTGTTCCCGTAGGGGAGAGTCATTCAACATTGCTGGCTCTGTCATAGCGTCTCAGACAAAGACATTCCACTAGATGTTAAGCCCCTCTTACAAAATGGCTCCTCTAATCCACAAAGGAAGTTGCAATACAACATGAAGGTCACAATACAAAGTAGAGCCCCTGAAACAAAATGGAACCTACAGTTCGACACAGACACGTGTCATAATGGGTTCCTGGTAGAGAATAGTTTAGCAGATGAGAAATGAGAAAAGTCCTCATTTCCTTGTGTATGCAGGAGCATGTTGTCTTCAAGGCCATGAAAATGGAGGGAGAACCAGCAAACTGTGGAGACGCAGCTGAATGACAAACAACCCTTTCAACCCTCACCGCCTCCTTCCAACAAAGTACAAAGCAATAACAAACTGTTTCTGTCTGCAGCAAGGGCAGACTGGGGGCAAAATGCAGGACAAGGCATCTCTGGCTTAGATCCATCTTAGCACCTCCACAGGGGGTGAAGATAGGCATAGCCCATGCACCAGGGTGGTGAGTAGGAAGAGAAGTGGAGACTATCCTAGAAACAAGGGGAGGGAGAGAGAGAACTAACCCAGGAAATGGACAGATGCCAATATAGGAAGAGAGGATTGGTGGAACAGAGAACAGGGATGGAGGAATCAGGGATAGGAGAGGGGCAAAGAAAGGAGATGTTGCACAGTTAGGAAAAGGGGTGCTTTTCAAAGCAAAGGTGGGTCAAGAGAGTAGGAAGATGATGCACAAGAAGAAAAAGAAAAATGGGAGAGAATAGGGCTGATGCAAACCCCATTGGAATCAATGGGAATCTTTCCATTCCATTCGATCGGGTCCTTAAAGAAGTGATAGGGAGAATAAAAGACACACACACTCAGAGTTGACAGGGTGAGTGTATTTGATTCATGTCCATATACTTTATGTTTGCAGTGTTGGTTCCAGGATATGAGAGACAAGGTAGGATAGGTAGTTTATTTTTTTGGATCAGCTACTGTTGATGGAAGGGACAAGCTTTTGAGCTTCACAGAGCTCATACCTTCCACCAACAGCAGCTGGTCTGATAAAAGAGGTTACCTATTCTTCCTCATCTCTCTCATACTTCATAACATTTTCCTGGCAAGCAGGCAGTTTGTTTTAAAACTTGGTGCTAAAAGAATCTGTTCAGACAATAGTAAGCAGAAAGGACCTTCCTGATGTGGCTGTGAGGGGTGGGCAGGCAGGAGCCAGTGAATGGTGGGGGGCAAAACTGGGGAAGGGACCAAGTGAAGCTTAGGGAGGGAGCTAAATAGGGCCCTGTGTGCATTACCTTCTACTAAACCTGGTGCTGGCCTAGGGTGACCAGACAGCAAGTGTGAAAAATTGGGATGGGGGTGGGGGGTAATAGGAGCCGGTATAAGAAAATGACCCAAAAATTGGGACTGTCCCTATAAAATCGGGACATCTGGTCACTCTATGCTGGCCTCCCAAGGGAGCATAGGAGGAATGTGTGCTTTGAACTGCCTTTGAGCATGATTGAGACACAGCTCAGCCAGTGCCCTTGCTGAGCATTTGTCTGATGTCATGACAAAAGGAAGCTGACTGCTGCTCCTGTTCTTTGGTGAGGGCAGTGGAGGAGAAGGAAGGGAATTCATAGTCCTCCATCACAAAGAGTGCAGGTTTGATGTGCTTCACTATCACATGTCAGTCAAGGAAGAGCCCCACAAAACGAACTACAGGGTTTGAAATCTTCTTGAGACGTGACAGAAGTCTAGGCCACCATTTTGCGTTCACTTATGTAAGGACTGAGAGACACCACGACATGAGATTGCTCTTTAATAATGGACTTTTCAGCTCTGGTAGTTAAAAGAAAACTATTTGGTCCTGTTGATGCTGTAGCCCCATGTCCTTGCACCCCTTGGAGTCTGAGCAAGGTGTCACCAGCGCATCCTGGCTCAGTTTTCCATCTCTCAGGTACAAACCAATACAAAACAGACTTTTGTCCTTTAAAGCATGCCTCAGAGCCTCATTTATTGATAACAGAAAATGACATAAGTAAACCTGACTCTTAGAAACAGTCTCCAGTTCCTTCTGAACTCTTGCCCCCTCCACGTGGGATCACACTCTGGTTTCTTCTTTAGGCGCTCCTCTTTTGGAAACCATCTCAAGCCCTTGCCTTCCGGGTACATCTGTTCTTCTCCCTTCCAGCCTGGAGAACACTCACTCCTTCAGGTTGCCTTTCAGGCATCTGTTCCCTCCCTGGGAACAGCCTCTCTCACAGTTGCCTTTTAGTTACAAGCCAAGCTTCTCCTCTCTAGCAGCACTTTCTTTTTCCTGTCAGCGAGCCTTATAGGAAGCAGTTGCTCTACTGCTAATTGTCCATTAACCTGTTACTCCCAGATGGACTTCAGAGAACCACCATGGGCAAGTGAGGCCCTGATTTCCCTGGATTCCCCAGGCTCTAGGACTCTGTGAGGTGGGAAGGTCCCAGAGCACAGATTCCAGCCCGAGCCCATAAGTCTACACAGCGATGAAAAAGCCTCGCAGCTTAAGCCCAAATCAGCTGGCACAGGCCAGCTGTGGGATTTTCTCGTTGTGTAGACATCCCCTTAAAGGATTGACACCCACTATAAAGGAGGGTTAGTACAAGTGAAATCCAGGCCCTAAGTCTGTTTAGTTGGGAAAGGAGAAGAATAAAAGGAGAGCGGTATATAATTCTGAAGGGTATAGAGAAGGTCATTCAAGCACTCCTGTTTACACTGCCCCCTAATGTAGAAATGGAGCAGTACTCGATAAAATTAAAAGACAATTCATTAAAAACAAATAGAAGGAAACACTTTTTAATGTAAAGTATAATTAGCCAGCGTAACTCACTGCTGCTGGCTATTATTGAAGCAGATATCTTAGTTTAAACAAAGGATTCAACATTTTTTATGAATAAGTGTAGCATCTGCAGGGACACCAATGTAGCTAAGAAAACAATTACAAGGACTATCAATCCTCATGCTTCTGGGCATAAACTGATCACCAGCTGGGGTCAGGAACACAATTTTCCCCTGTGGTGATAGTATAGCACAATTAGGCACATCATGGAAGTTTTATCCAACATTGATCACTGTTGGAGGCAGAATAACAGATTAGATAGACCATTGATCTGTTCCATTATGTCAGTTCCATGTTTCTAAGTTCTTATCAAGGAGAGAAAATGATTTCTAGGCTTTGAAACCTTAAGTTGTACTCTCCCCAGGAGAGACTCTTACTTCTAGGTTCCACTCCATTGTGTTGGATGAACCTGCTCCTCATATGCTGAAGACCTTTGCAGCTTTTGAGTGGAGGGTATGATGGGAAATCTGTTTCTATCACACTTAAGTTGTAACAATTCAGCAAACCACTGAAACAGGAAGTTGGTGTGTGTCTGTGTTTAACAATGGATGTTAATTTGCATAAATAGCCCACAATGCTTTGAGTTACTTGAATCTGTCCCCAAAATGAGTTTCAACTTGGTTTTTTTCCTGGAATGGAATGGGAGAAGGAGGGTAAAGGATGGAGACAGAAAATATAGGGATCGATGACTTGGCTATTATATCACCTGGAATTTTGTTTTCTTTAAAGGTGTCTATTTTGTCATCCCAAGTTTTAGGTCAGTTGACCCTAGCTGAGTTTTCCTTGACTCTTTATTTTCCTTTGCACTTGGTTCGAGTGTGTCAGCATGATGGTGATTCTACTGAACTGTGTTACCCTGGGGATGTACCAGCCTTGTGATGATATGGACTGCCTCAATGACCGGTGCAAGATCTTGCAGGTAAGCAGTCTCCTGCCCCTTAATGGGAGAAGGTGCACCATTGGCTGAGGCTCAGGCCAGTGTTCTAATTGTTATGTCTGACGTTTCCCTTCCATCTGCACTTAGCTTTTTCTGGAAAAGGGTGGCAAGGACCAGGGCTGATTGGGGGGGAGGAAGAAAATCGGGGACAATTGTACTGGGGCCCTGAGCTCGGGGCCCCACTCCCAAACATCTGTAAAGTCTGTTTAAATAAAGTGAAATGGGAGTGGGCGGGGCCCCACAAACATGGTGTAGTGGAGCCTCAAATTTCTCTCAACAAGGATACCCATAGCAACGTACTAGCTTGCTTTAAAAAAATCACAAGAGTTTGCCAGAGAGAGAGAGATTGAATGTAGTCTCTGGCACAAGAATACAGATAGTTCACTTATACTCTATGTATTCCTATTCATCCAGCCATGTTCAGAGGCAAGTTGTCCAGCACCTCCACTGTCCAGCACTGTCAGTCACTCATTTTTGTGCACACTGAAATTTATATTCATCTACACACTCTGAACTATAGACCAAAAGGGCAGTGAGCACTTGTTAAACTTACCCTCCATTTTCCCTGTGGCTCCTTCAGGTATTTGATGATTTCATCTTCATCTTCTTTGCAATGGAGATGGTGCTGAAGATGGTGGCCCTTGGGATCTTTGGCAAGAAGTGTTACCTTGGAGACACCTGGAACCGCCTGGATTTCTTCATTGTGATGGCTGGGTAGGTTAACTGTTTTCTGTGTTTTTACAGTGTTGGAGTGCTGGAGTGTTGCATGCAGTTGGGACATGGTCCCCATCTCAGCGTTGTGGCAAGCAGGGGAGCGTAGCCTGGAGCTGGAGCGCCGAGCAGCTCCGGAGCAGTGGAGCTGCAGGTTTTTGCCTGGAGCTGGAGCTGGAGTGGAGCCAGAGCACAGCTCCAAAGCCCTGGTGGCAAGTGCTGGAAGAGAATAGAAGGTTCTTGGGTTTTTTTTTACGCACAGGAACAGATTCAGCTCCCATTTACTTTAGTGAAAGGCCAGCACAATTCCGGTGAAGTGAACATTGCTACTCTTGATTTGCCCTGCTGTAATGAGAACAAAACCACCTGAGGTGTTTGTGGCTGTGTTGCTTTGTGGGCATCGTCCCTGAGAACCTGGAATCACGCATGTGCTCAGTTCAGCAGGATTGTGGAGAAACAAGTAGACAATGAGGGCCAGACCTTCCACTTCTGTGAATTGGTGTAACTTCCTCAGTGCAGGGGAGCTAAGCTGATTTACATCAGCTGAAGCTCTGGCTCTGAAACCCAGCAACCTTTTTTTAACATAATTGGGCCAATGAGGTGTTGCCTTGGCCCAAATCAGTGCAACAGCTCTGCTTCCACTAGCTCAGCTTTAAGATTAAAAGCATCCTTTTAGAAACTGTGGGTTTCTGCCTTTGCATCACATCAGTCCACCCCACAGCACCTTAGGGACAAGTTGACATTTGAGCATTTTTAACAACAAAGTTGCTATGGTGAAGCTCTGATTTCCACTTCCCAAGCCTCTGCGCATGCACAGCCAAAAGCCCACAAGGATTGCCACTTGAATGTGTGGTGAAATTTCACTCCTTGCACTGGTGAGTGCAGCTTGTTTTTAATCAAATTGCCCCATGGCAGAAATTTTGCTGTTTACAGAAGAAAATATGTCTGTTTTTTTTTTTTTTTTTTACAGCGAACAAAACACAAATAGCTCCTTTCTAGAGGTATCCCCACCTCCCTTTTCCTCCCTGCAGGGAATAGCCAGCTTTCATTGTCATCTAGAACTCAGTATCACTGGTTGAGCTGGCAGAGCCGTTCAAGCTTACCCCACACAACTGTTCCCCAGGGTGAATAATAGGAACATCGTTTACATTTGTTTTTAATACACCTGTCTGCAACAAGGCTTGAAAGATGTTTCCCTTTGGGTGTGAGGACAATTGTTTCCTGATGCACTAAACTGAGACCTTCAAACTCATTTAATTTGTTGTCTGAGAGATGAAGGTAGGTGCCCAGTGGGGAAATCGGCCTGTACCTAAAAGAGAATGGAAGAAAATGAAAGATCCTGTGTTTCAACACTGAAAGCAACGTGGGTGAGATGGGAAGAGCATTCCCATCTTCCAATTCCTGAGCCTGGTGTTTCAGTAGCTAGGATCTTTAATTAAACTGGCCCCACATTGTGGTGAGCAGGAGGTAATCGATGGAAAATAAGTTAAAACAACTGAATCATGTTGCATTACACATCCCAGCGTACTGATTCTGAGCCTCTGTAACAGCGAGGTACAGCTGAGCGTATGGAGGGGGTAGTGTAGTGGCATGAGAAGTGATGTTAAAGGAGGGATATCAAAGCTCAGATTTCTGAATTGCAAAAGGACAATAAGTGCATTTGAATGGAGTGTATTGGAGCTGGTTGTATTTCTCTGATCATGTTAAGATCTCTCAGAACCACTCTGTCATTCAGGTCGGGATTAAGACTCCATTCCAGGTGGACACAGAAATCCAGTTCCTTGACTTGGAATGAGGAGACTGGGAAATGGATGGCTTCTCCCCGTCTGATGCTAAGTGGCATATTCCATTAGGGAATGCCATTCACCTTTCCATGTCCAACGCCAGCACCAGAGATGCTAGACTAGAACCTCAAATCTGAACCCCTTCTGCACGGGCAGCACGTAGAAGAGCCTCCCCAAAATAAAACAGGCTGGCCAGGCAGGGGGCAAATGCTGGATGCGGGTCATCTTCCTTTGGAGGTGCACCAGCCCGCCACCTTTGTGCCCTGGGAGCAGGCATGCCAGAAGCTCCCTAGAAATGGTGGGGCCACCAGTGTCTGGACCATGGCCCTGCCCCCCGCTGCGCCCCTCCTCCCCACGGCCCTGCCCTTAAGGCAGGAAACCCTTCGTATGTGATGGGGCCATGGCCCTCCTCTCCCTCCCCCCACCCTCCTGTTCCAGTGCCCCTGGCCATGGTGTCCTCACTTTTAAAAGTGGGAGGGCTATGCCCTCCCCCTTTTTTCTTGCCTTAAGGGCAGGAGATGGGGGAGAGGGGGCAGAGAGGAGCGAGTGAGGGCAGGACCTTCGGGGGGGAGAAGCGGAGTGGTGGCAGGGCCTAGGGGAAGGGCAGAGGGTGGGGGGAGCCTTGGGGAAGGGGTGTGGCCACTGTCTGGGAGCCGGTGGCCCCCCCACTTCTAGGGAGCGTCCAGCGCTGCTGGGAGTAGCCTTCCCAAAAGAAAGAGTCACGTTCTCCCTATGCCCTTCTGATCTCATGGGAGATTTCAAATCAATTCCTGGGTACAAATCCGACATGTTTGGTTATGGTTTCAGATTCAGAACTGGAAGGGGCTTGTTTTCTGGTTCTGGTGTCTCCTATCTCATTTAACTAGATCCTAAATCAGAATCGAGTCATTCCTCTCCCCTGCCCTGTACTGCGGGCCATGTCCTATTCCAAATCAATTCCATGGCAGAGCTCCCATTGACTTCAATAGGACTCAAATTTGGCTCAAAGAAGGAAAGTGTGGTATTGGGGAGATGATAGAACTAGGCACCATCAGGCTCCTCTCCTCAAACCAAGGGAAAAACGAACAACTCACCTGCCCCAAAACAAACACCCACCCAGTCCACCAGACCGAGAGCCCAGGATTAAAAGATCACCCTGTGGCCAGAAAAAGCAGAGGAACAATAGACAGCCGGGGAGACTATCCTACGGGGCATTCCCGGGTGGTTTAAATTACCTCCCTCTGACTATTTGCGACAATAGTATCCTTTATCCCCCAAAAATGTGGCAAAAACAAAAAGAACAGTCATTTGCTGATAATCACCCCAAATGGTGTTTTGGTTGCATAAACTTGGTTCACTTGTTCATTAGTTCAAGTAATTTATTCATTCGGTCGTTTTTTCTCTCGCTCTCTTTTCACTACCTTTAGAAAGCCAGAAGCTATAGTTTTAGTTAACTGAATTCCCTTGTCCGCCCCCTGCCCTGCTCGCCCTTTCTCCCCACACAATGCAGCCCCTCGAGGAAGAAGACTTCGTTGTCACTAAAAATGTTCAGTTTCCATGGCAATGGAAGCTGACATCACCAGAACTTTCTCCCCCTTCCCTCCCTAGTTTTTGGAGTGGTTTAGAAAAAACAAAACAGAATTAAAAAAAAACAAACCCCAAAACCAGCCCTCACTAAGTCAATATTTTCCTTCTTTATTATTCCTCTTAAGAAATCTGCAAGCTCCCAAAACGAAGACAGCTGTTGCAGGGTTAAAGAACACATATGCCTGTGCGCACATGAGCGATGAGGCTGCAATCTGGCTTGTAGATATTCCAGCCTTCAACTAGTCACTGGATGACAGTAGTCTCCAGGTACCCAGATGTCTGATGTGGGCTGCAGTTGTCACCAACTATCCTGGTGGGATGCCCTCCTCTCCACCTTTTGCTTTAGATGTTATCTGCTGTGATTTATGGCCTGCATTTCCCAAAAATGTCTAGTGATTTTGCATGCTGGATTTTGTGGGTGCTCAACTTGAGACAATTTAATGGGACATGGAAAACCAGGCTCCTTTTAGGGTCTCAAGTTTGGGCACCCAACATCACTAATCACTCTGGAGAATGTAGGTCAATGTCTCCAGACCTAGGCCACCAATTTTTGGGATGGAATATTCACTCTAGCTTTCCTGATCTGGCAGCTCACTGCCTGTAAATAGTGATGTATTCACTTTCCTTGTTCTAATCTGTGTGTGTGTGTGTGTGTTTGTGGTTGGAGGGGTCACTGCCTGTTCAGGATGAGGAATTCACTCTGAATGTCCTGCTCTGAGGGTTGCCAGTTAGCTGAGGTTTTATATACTCATGCTACCTTCCTGGATCTGTGGGGGGATCGCCTCCTATTTAGGGAGGAGTGTTTACTCTACCTGTCCTGATCCTAGATGCCATTATCACCTGTCCTTGGTGGGATGTTAACTTTATCTCTGACCTGTTTTGTGGGGCCCACTGCAAGCCCAGATTGGGATATTCATGTGACCTGTCCTTACATGCGCATATGTGTGTGTGTAGGTTGAGGGGAAAGGGCTGATGTTCATAGATTACATAAGGCCAGAAGAGACTGTTGTGATCATCTAGTCTGTCCTCTTGTGTAACAAAGGCCTTAGGACTTCCCTGAACTTATTCCTGATCCAAGTCTAATAGCTGTCATTGAACTAGAGCATATTTTTCAGAAAAACATCCAATCTTGATTTAAACATTTCCAGTGATGGAGAATCCACTACTATCCTTGGCAAATAGTTCCAATGGTTAGTTACTCTCACTGTCAAAAATTTGTGCTCCAGTTCTGGACTGAAATTGTCTAGCTTCAACTTCCAGCCATTGGATCTTGCTATACCTTTGTCTTCTAGATTGAAGAACCCTCTATTATCAAATTTCTGTTCACCATGGAGGTACTTACAGACTGTGATCAAATCACCCTTAAGCTTCTCTTTGATAAGTTAAATAGTTCGAGCTCCTTGAGTCTGTTACTATGAGGCATGTTTTCCAATTCTTTAATCATTCCTGTGGCTCTTCTCTGAACCCTCTCCAATTTTTCAAGATGTGACTCAGGGTGCCTGGGGCAGCCCTCACTGGAAATGCCAAGGTCAGGGTAGGCTGCAAAAGGGAGAGCAGATACTCCCAAGACTAGTGGGTAACATTGAAGTTAAACTCCCCAACCAGTCACAAACTGTGGTGCTGATCCCCCGCACTGGTTATCAAGAAGCAAAAGATAAATCACACAGCCCCCTTTATTGTATTCCAGTTCTCTGGTTCCCAGTCAATACATAGATCCAGTACAGTGAGCAGTTATTTAAAAAACTCTGCTCACATATACAAAATGTTCTTCTGACCCCAAAGGGTCAGCCACATTATCAGGTCAATATAGGTTTGGATCTTACCCAAAATACCACGCTGCCGGCCAATCCTTTAGTGTCTAAAACTAAAGGTTTATTATCAAGAAAAACGAAAGAACAAGAAGAGAGATGTTAAATGGTAAAGCAGTCATATACATACAAAGACTTCAAAGTCCATATATCAGGTTCTTAGTAGTATTGGTGAGTTTGCTGGCTTGAAAGTTCCTCTGGAACACATCCACAGCTTGGATGGATCATTCAGTCCTTTGTTCAGAGCTTCAGTTTGTAGAAAAGTTACTCCAGAGGTAAGAAGCAGGACTGAAGACAAGAAGCAGGATTGATGACAAAATGGAGATGATGCAGCTGCCCTTTATAGTCTTTTTGCCATGTGTCTGGTACTTCCTTTGTTTCACACACAACAAACTCATAGTACACGTCATTGAAAGGCCTTAGAGTTCTTTCCATAGGCATGCCCCTGCATGCCTTGCTGAGTCATAAGGTGTAGTCTTGGCTCCTTTCAGAGGGTTCATTGTACAGCTGATGTCCCTTGATGGGCCATCAAGCAGGCCTAGTGCTGGTGCCATTATTTCTGGCGGGGGGTCACCCAGAAACACAGCACAAGTTTGGAAATACAGATATACCCTACATATCTATAACTCATAATACAAAGTGATACAAACATATGAACAAGATCATCATATTTGGCAAATTATGACATTTTTGCAGATACCTCACACGGCAAATCTGGCACGATTCATTGCAATTTTATAATATTGGTATCAACAATATCATAAAGTGTCTCCTATATTCCATATAGCGTCACACAAGATTCTTCTTGAAGTGTGAGCACCAGAACGGGACACAATATTCCAGTAGCAGATGCATCAGTGCTTAATGCAGAGGTCAGAGAACCTCTCTACTTTTATTTAATATTCTTGTTAATGCATCCAAGGATCACATTAGCACAGGGTCACACTAGGAACTTATGTTCAGCTGATTATCCACCATGACCCCCCTGTCTTTTTCAGAGTCACTGCTTACCAGAATAGAGTCCCCCATCCTGTAAGTATGGCCTACATCTTTTTTCTTAGATGTCTGATCTTACATTTGACTGCATTGAAATGTATATTGTTTGCTCCAGATTGCTCTGTATCAGTGACCTGACCTCTTCATTATTTACCACTCCCTCTACCATTGTCACCTGCAAATTTTATCAGTAATGATTTTTTTTTCCAAGTCAGTGTAGGACCAAGAACTAATGTGGGACCCCTAGTAACACACCTGCTTGATGATAATTCCCTATTTACAGTTACATTTTGAGATCTATCAGTTAGCCAATTTTTAATCCATTTAATCTGTGCCATGTTGATTTTGTGGTGTTCTAGTTACGTCAATACTATTATAGTCTTTATCAACAAAACCTGCAATAATATCAAGATAGTTTGATAAGATCTATTTTCCATAAGCCCATGTTGATTGGAATTAATTATATTACCCTCCTTTAATTCTTTATTAATTGAATCCCATATCAGCTGTCCCATTAATTTGTCTGAGATCTATGAGGAATCATGGGTCTCAAACCCAGGTCAGCAGGTGCCCAGGTAGTCCTTGGATTGCTGCCACTACCCAGCAGCTCACTGATACCAGTGGACCCTAGCTCACCAGAGGCACCACCCACAAAGCTCCTGATTGGAGGAGATGTCAGGCCTCTCTGACTCACTCAGACTTACTATTTAAGCCAGAAGGAGGCACAGGAAGTTGTCTGAGCAACTTGAATTCCTGACTGGCTGCCACCCTGCCTTCTTCCAGCCTTCTTGCCTTGTTCCAGATCCCTGCTTCTATGCCCCACATCTGGCTACAACCCTTGACTTGACTTTTTGCTCTGGCTCTGACCCCTGACCCTGCCTCTGTCTCTTGTTCCTGATCCCTGGCACTGGGTCCTGGGTCCAACCACTAGGCGGGACCACCACTAGAACTGACCACCTATAACTTGGTCCATGACAGGATTGATGTGAGGCTGATAGGCCTTTACTTACTGAGGTCACCCTGTTTACCCTGCTTAAATAGTGGCCCAACATTAGCTTTCTTAGAGTCCTCTGGAACTTTCCCAGTTTTTCAGGAAATATTAAAAATCAATATTAACAGTCCAGAGAGCTTCTTGGCCAGCTCTTTCAAAACTCTTTCATGCAAGATATTTGCACCTGCTGATTTAAAAATGTCTGTCGTCAGTAGCTTCTGTTTAAAATGCTTCTTAGTTACTGTTGGAATGGAAAGTATTTCACCATCATCTTATTATGTAAATACATCATCTGGATTTTATCCAAATATAGAACAAATATTTATTAAATATTTCTCCTCTTCTGCATTACTATTCACAATTCTACCACTTCCATCTATTAATGGACCACTACTGTTACTAGGATTCCTTTTGTTCTTGATTTATGTAAAAAAAAAAAAAAATCCTTCTACTTGTCTTAACTCTGCTGGCCATAGAGTTTTCCTTGTGTCTTTTTGCTTCCCTAATGAATTTCCTACATATTCTAGCTTCTTATTTATGTTCATTGCTGTCAACTGCCCCTTTTTTCCATTTGTATTTTTTGCTTTTTGCTTTTTGCTTTGTTTTTGTTATTGCTGCTTTCATTTCCCTTCTAATCCAGGTTATCTTTTTTAACCAAGATACTAGACATTCTTCTCAATTATGGGATTGTGGCTTTTTAGGCATCTAGTAAAATGTTCTTAAACAGCTCCCAAGTATCATTCAGATTTTTCTGATTTAAATTCTTAAATTCTGATTCTTAAATTCTTTCTCTCAGATGATTTGGCTCATAATTGTTGAAAGCTTTGGGGAAAGGGCCCTTTTAAAGTACCAAGTATACATATTACTGGTTTGGACTTCATTCTGTTTGCACATAACCAATGTGATTAAGTCATGATCACTTTCTCCTAAGCTAATTTTTAGTTCTGTGAACAACTCCTGTATATCTGTTGAAATTACATCTAATATAGAATTCCCCCATGTTGGATGTAATGCTTTCTGAGTTACGAAGTTTTCATTTATAATGTTTAGAAATTTCAAAGATGTTTTAGTACTGGCAGCATGAGACCTCCAGCATATGTCACTCAAACTGAAATCTCTCATGATGATGCAGTTTTTTCCCCCTACACATTAGAGGTAGGTGCTTAGCGAGCCAATCATCATGTTCTCTAGTGTGATCTGGTGGTCTGTAGCAGACACCAACTAGTACCCAGTCTTGCGACTTATCTGTTAGAACATTGATCCATAAGCGTTCAAGATAATTTGCTGCTGAGTTGTCAGTGACTTGGAAACAGGTAATGCCATTTTTTACATAGAATGCCACTCCTACTTCCCTTTGCCCACTCAATCCTTCCTAAATAGCTTATAACCATTGATTTTAACATTCCGAATGTGCAAAACTTTCCACCAGGTTTCAGTAATGCTAACTAGGTGAAATATATTCTCACAAATGAGCAATTCCAGTTCCTCTTGTTTATTACCCAGGTTCCTGGTACTGTCTGCCTAGGCAATTAAATTTTTTCTTCTCATCCTTTGGTCCTTGATTATTTTGTTACCAACATCTTGATTTTGTGGGAAATCAGAGCTCATTTATTCCCCTTTTCGCTCTCCCCTTTCATTGCTAGTGCCCCCCTGACAAGTCAAGCCAATCTGTACCATAGAAGATTGGTTCCCTTTCTTCAAGCTGAGGTCATCTAAATTGTACAGCCCCCTCTACTCACAGAAGGTGGCCAATATTCCATAAAACCAGACACTTTACCTTATGCAACTTACCTAGGCACCAGTTCACTTCCCAGAATCTTCTGAATTCCTTTGTGTGCGGGATGGGAAGGATCTCTTAGGGTATGTCTACACTACGAGAGTAGTTCGATTTTACTTCAATCGAATTAGTGGAACCGATATTACAAAGTCGAACGTGTGTATCCACACTAAGAACAGTAATTCGACTTTGTGAGTCCACACTAACGGGGCAAGCGTCGACATTGGAAGCGGTGCACTGTGGGCAGGTATCCCACAGTTCCCGCAGTCCCCGCTGCCCATTGGAATTATGGGTCAAGCCCCCAATGCCTGCTGGGGAAAAAAATGTGTTGAGGGTGGTTTTGGGTAACTGCCGTCATTCAACCGTCACTCCCGCCCTCCCTCCCTGAAAGCGCCGGCGGGCAATCAGTTCGCGCACTTTTCTGGTGAGTGACAGCGCGGATGCCACAGCACTGCGAGCATGGAGCCCACTGCGACCATCGCTGCAGTTATGGCCGTTGTCAACACCTCGCACCTTATCATCCACCTTTTTCAGAGGCAGATGCTGAGAAATCGGGCGAGGAGGCTACGGCAGCGCGGTGAGGACATTAAGTCTGAGAGTGGCACAGACCTCTCGCAAAGCACGGGACCCCGCGCCGTGGATATCATGGTGGCAATGGGTCATGTTGATGCTGTGGAATGGTGATTCTGGGCCCGGGAAACAAGCACGGACTGGTGGGACCGCATAGTGCTGCAGGTCTGGGATGAATCACAGTGGCTGCGAAACTTTCGGATGCATAAGGGAACTTTCCTGGAACTTTGTGAGTTGCTGTGCCCTGCCCTGAAGCGCAAGGACACCCGTATGCGAGCAGCCCTGGCTGTCCAGAAGCGAGTGGCCATAGCCCCCTGGAAGCTTGCAACGCCAGACAGCTACCGGTCAGTCGTGAACCACTTTGGCGTGGGCAAATCTACCGTGGGGGTTGCTGTGATGCAAGTAGCCAACACAATCGTTGAGCTACTGCTCTCAAAGGTAGTGACCCTGGGAAACGTGCAGGTCATCATAGATGGCTTCGCCGCGATGGGATTCCCAAACTGCGGTGGGGCTATAGATGGCCAGCCAGTACATTAACAGAAAGGGCTACTTTTCAATGGTCCTGCAAGCACTGGTGGACCATAGGGGACGTTTTACCAACATCAACGTCGGATGGCCGGGCAAGGTTCATGACGCTCATGTTTTCAGGAACTCTGGTCTGTTTAGACGGCTGCAGGAAGGTATTTACTTCCCAGACCACAAAATAACTGTTGGGGATGTGGAGATGCCTATAGTGATCCTCGGGGACCCAGCCTACCCGCTAATGCCCTGGCTCATGAAGCCCTATACAGGCGCCCTGGACAGTGAAAAAGAACTCTTCAACTACCGGCTGAGCAAGTGCAGAATGGTGGTGGAGTGTGCTTTTGGCCGTCTCAAGGGGAGATGGAGAAGCTTACTGACTCGCTATGATCTCAGCGAAACCAATATCCCCATTGTTATTGCAGCTTTCTGTGTGCTCCACAATCTCTGTGAGAGCGAGGGGGAGACGTTTATGGCGGGGTGGGAGGTTGAGGCACATCGCCTGGCTGCTGATTAAGCCCAGCCAGACATCCATGCGATTAGAAGAGCCCAGCGGGACGCGCTGTGCATCCGGGAGGCTTTGAAAGCTAGGTTCCACAGTGAGCAGGGTAACCTGTGACTATTAAGTTTGTTTAAAGAGAAGCTGAACCTGCCCCCGTTTCTTTACCCAGTTAATGTTGACTATCCTCTCCAGTTACATACCCCCTTCACCCCATTTCCCCCCTTCCAACACACCTTTAAAAATAAAATAAATGGAACTTTGTTCATTAACACCGTTTTCTTTATTAAGGGTTTCGTGGTAAAGGGTTGAAACTGGGACGCAAACTGTGGTGGGGAGCAGGTGTAGTGATGGAAAGGACGCTTCTAAACTCGAGGAATGACAGGCTCCTGCTCCTAGAGCGGTCCACAGTGGTGGACTGGTTGTTTCAACGGAGCCTGCCACCCCTCCTTTTGGGGGCTATGTGACTTTGTGGCGGGGTAGGACGGTTACAGATCCCCTGCTGCGTGGCTCTGTCATCCAGGCTAAGGACCTCTGCATAAGATCTGTAACCGCCCTCCCCCGCCACAAACTCACATAGCCCCCACCCACAGAACATGAAAACCACCTCCCAGACTGACCAGGGTGCCTAGTGACTGCAATGTGTGTGTGACCTGCTGCTGAACCTGCCCCCGTGTCTGTACCCTGGTAAAGGTGACTGTCCTCTCCAATTACCAACCCCCTTTCCCCCCCACAAACACACTCTCCTCTAAAAGAACCTGACGGAAACAGTAATTAAAAGAAACGTATTTTTTATTAACAACTACACAGGTAGGGGATGACACTGGGATGGGGGCTTGGGTGAGGTGCTTTTGGAGTGGAGGAAAGGACTTATCAAAACTTTGGGAATGAGAGCCGTCTGGTACTTGAGCAGTCTGCAGGGGTGGAGTGACTGTTTTCACGGCCCCTGCCGCCCCTCCTTCTTGGGACTTTGGGTGAGGGGGGGATGGGACTTTGTGGCGGGGGAGGGCGGTTAGAGAGAGACTGCAGCGGGGCTCTGTCCTCCTGCCTCCGGTCCTGGAGAACATCTACAAGGCGCCGGAGCATGTCCGTTTGCTCCCTCATTAGTCCAAGCAGCGTTTGAGTAGCCTGCTGGTCTTCCTGCCGCCACCTGTCCTCCCGTTCACTGTGTGATCGCTGGTATTGCGACATGTTCTCCCTCCACAGGGTCTGCAGTGCTGCCTCGGCTCGGGAGCAGCCCATAAGTTCGGAGAACATCTCGTCCCGTGTCCTTCTCTTTCGGCGCCTAATCTGCGCCAGCCTCTGGGAGGGGGATGCCGGGGTAGGTCGGGAGACACTCACAGCTGTGGGATGGGAAAAAGGGAGTGAATTCCTCACAAAGATACATTTTTGTGAACAATGAACATAGTCTTTCTCTGTGAACAAGACCATGCACAGCACCTATCACATGCGCACTCAGGACAAGGTCGAATTTTCGGCCTTCCCATTCAGTGCCTGGGGTCTTGGAGTACAGATCACACAAGTGAGGCAGGACAGCGGAATTCGGGTAGCAGGCGGACATGGTAAGCCGTAGACTTTTGGCTGCTGAAAGCTTAATTTATAGCAGTGCCCTCCTTTCACGTTGAAAGCAATGCCCCTAGCGTTGGCCAGTTCCTGCTGCCGGCAATCCGGCCAGCATGAACTCTGCCCCTCTCCCGCCTCCACCGCATGGCTGTAAACCGCCGGTTACAGTTATGTAAAGGAACAGGCAATCAGTCCCAATACCAACATTCCCCTAATTTAAAGCAGGTCACCATGAGTGATATCACTCTGATGAGGATTTCGGACACTGAGAAAGACCGCATGCTGCGTGAATGCCAACAAAAACCAGGGCCGTATGCGACCATGCTGTGCGAGGCACTGATCCCAGAGTACTTGCTGCTAGCCTGGCGCGGAAAAGTTTCCTACCATGGAGGACGCAATAAGGCCGCTCTCCCCAGGAACCTGATGCAAAGGCTTTCAAATTACCTCCAGGAGAGCTTCGTGGAGATGTCCCAGGAGGATTTCAGCTCCATCCCCGGACATATTGACATAATTTTCCAGTAGCTACACTGGCAAGGACTAAAAAGTAGAGCGCCTAGGGCAAACTAATCATGAAAAAACGGACATTTTGAGATACTTTTGCAGTAGTTGCACTGGCAAGGACTAAAAAGTTAAGCACCTAGGGTAAAGTAATCATGAAAAACCCATTGTTAATATTCCATTCCTGTTCTGTTCAAAATAAATGTTTACATGTTTAAAACACTTACCGACTGATCCTTCCCCTGATTCAGGGTCACGGTTAACGCCTTGGGAGAGTTGGTAGGGGATCTCCGTGAGGGTGATGAAGAGATCCTGGCTGTCGGGGAAATCAGCGTTGAAAGCGCTGTCGACTGCCTCGTCCTCCTCATCTTCTTCCTCATCTTCCCCGTCCGCGAACATCTCCGAGGAAGCGGCCGTCGACAATACCCCATCGTCAGAGTCCACGGACAGTGGTGGGGTAGTGGTGGCGGCCGCACCTAGGATGGAATGCAGTGCCTCGTAGAAACGGCATGTCTGGGGCTGGGATCCGGAGCGTCCGTTTGCCACTTTGGTCTTCTGGTAGCCTTGTCTCAGGTCCTTGATTTTCACGCGGCACTGCGTTGCATCCCGGCTGTATCCTCTCTCCGTCATGGCTTTTGAGATCTTCTCGTAGATCTTCGCATTCCGTTTTTTCGATCGCAGCTCCGAAAGCACGGACTCATCGCCCCACACAGTGATCAGATCCAAGACTTCCCGATCAGTCCATGCTGGGGCCCTCTTTCTATTCTGCGATTGCACGGCCATCTCTGCTGGAGAGCTCTGCATCGTTGCCAGTGCTGCTGAGCTTGCCACGATGTCCAAACAGGAAGTGAGATTCAAACTGGCCAGACAGGAAAAGGAATTCAAATTTTCCCGGGGCTTTTCCTGTGTGGCTGGTCAGAGCATCCAAGCTCGGACTGCTGTCCAGAGCGTCAACAGAGTGGTGCACTGTGGGATAGCTCCCAGAGCTATTAGCGTCGAATTCCATCCACACCTACCCAAATTCGACTTGGCCATGTCGAATTTAGCGCTACTCCCCTCGTCGGGGAGGAGTACAGAAATCGATTTAAAGAGACCTCTATGTCGAACTAAATAGCTTCGTTGTGTGGACGGGTGCAGGGTTAATTCGATTTAACGTTGCTAAATTCGACATAACCTCCTAGTGTAGACCAGGCCTTAGAAAGATCACATAGACATTCCTCTCCTCCTTCAACACCTGCCCAAGTTCTCTGAAGTCGTCTATAATTAAGGCTAAGATTTTGTCATGATTATTTTTAGTAAAATTCACGGGCAGGTCACGAACAATAAACAAAAATTCATGGAAGTGGTGACCTGTCTGTTTTGCTACTGCAGCTCCATGGTTTCTCTCGCCAACGTGGTAGCTGAGAGCTGTGGGGTTCCCTCTCTGCCCGTGGCAGCTGGAAGCTGCAGGGGGGCCCCCCCTCTGCCAACAGTGGCTGGGAGTTGCAGGGTGACCATATTTCCCAAATTGAAAACGGGACACCCCAAGCCGCTCGCCTGAGGTGCCCCCACCCCCTCACTTGAGGCTGTTGCCTGTCGCTGGAACCCTGAGGAGGGCCCCCTCAGGAGTCTGTCGCCTGTCACTGGAACCTTGCAGGAGGCTCCCTGTCGCTGCTGTCGCCTGTCGTTGGAACCCTGCCAGGGCCCTGCTGGCTGCCAGCTCCAGAGTCCCGCAGCCCCTGAGGCTGAAGTGGAGAGTCACAGAAGTCACGGATTCCGTGACTTCCATGACCTCCGTGACATAAATGGAGCCTTATCTATAATCTATGGTGTAAGTGTCATGTGAAGCAGTGTCATTAGTGCTCATATACAGCATCACCAGTGGAGCCTTGCCTGCTGCCTTCAGAAGCCCTTCCACTCTCGCAGTCACATCTCTTGGCTTGTCTCCAGGCTGACAGCACACCACCCTATTGTCTGCCTGTCCCTTGCCGAATGTTCTTTCCCTTCTTTTAGCATAGAATCCCTGACAAACACAGTCTGCCTTCTTTGAATGGTTGGAGATCTTTTCATGGGCACTCTTGATAGTCTTGTGGGTTGGGCTGAGTAGTACTTCTAACTCTGTGGGTATTCTTCCTGGTCCTCTTCTCTCTGGTGGTCACAGCCAGCCCATTCTCATATGCCTCCAGCCACACAGAATGTTGCCTGGTCCTCTTGTCTCTGGTGGTTACAAACTGCCAAGCCTCCTCTCTGGTTCCGTGGTCACCAGTTTCTTTCTTTCTTGATTCTGAGAGGAGAGAGGTGCATGTGATATGACTTGAATCTGGTTTGCTAAGTACTCCTCAGTCTTTCTGATGCTCTGTAGAGTCAGTACTTGTCCTTCCAAATCACAAATCTATTTTTCCAGCACAGCCACCAACTTCCACTTCATGCAGAAGAAGTCCCTTCTGGTTTCAAGGAGGAAAGAAAACATCCATTGCTGGCATCAGGGTATTGAACATAGAACTGTAGCTAGAAAGAGAGCCTTTCACACTCCCTCTCTCAGCTCCCCTGTTTGCAGGGCTGGCTCCAGGTTTTTTGCCACCCCAAGCAAAAAAAAAAGGCCGGGGGGCCCCGGCCCGAGCCAAAAAAAAGGTCGCCCCCTGAAAAGTGCCGCCCCCAAAGTGCCGGAATGCCGCCTCTTGGAAAGGGCCGCCCCAAGCACATGCTTGGAACGCTGGTGCCTAGAGCCAGCCCTGCCTGTTTGCCACTCCCGTTCACCTGGCAAATGACTTCTACACTTCTAGCTTCATCTCTCGCTAACAGGGAGGGATTAACCGCTCGAACTTCAAACTCTGGGGTTGAGTACATCCCCAAAGTTCCCAGCACACAGTCCTTAGAGAGACATAAACAAATAGACTGTCTCTCCTGGCCCATTCAGGGGCCCAGAAGCCCAGCCAGGTGACCCTCATGGAGAATAAACAACAGACTGAACACACAACTCACTCTGAATGGGTGCTGCTAGTTACTTAGTGGGACATGACAGTATCAGTGTTTGAACTCTGTTTCCACACATTCTATATGGGCACGATGACTGCATAAGTCTGGGCTTGCCCAAGGGCAGCCTGTTGCACTTCATTTCAGCCAGCTGTCCTTCTCGGGGAAGGTGTTAAACACCTCGCTGAAGGACTGTCACCGAGAGCCATCTCTTGTTATCAACACTGAATGACTCTCAGCTACTGGCTCACCCCCATGGAACAAGAGTCTCTATACAGGAACCTAAAAGGGGCAAGCAAACCTGACCGGTGAGTCGGGAGCGTCTCAAGCCAGGTCTAAGCTATGCCAGCAAATGTTCATAGCTATGTCAATCAGAGGTGTGAAGAGATGAGTTCCCTGACTGACATACCCGTGCTGGCAAAAGCCCCTGATGTAGACGCAATTTTACTGGTATAGCTTGTTTCACTCAGGGGGCTGGAAAAAGCTATGCTTGCAAAGTTTCGCTGGTATAGTTATAGTGGCTAGGAGTGTGGAAAAAAATCACACCTCCAAGGGGACAATGATATGCTGCTAAAAGCCCTAGTGTAGCTGCAGGAATCCTGTTGCCTGTATAGCTTATGGAGTTGGTTTAACTATACTGGTAGAAGAACTCCTTTGTTTGGTATAACCTGCATCTCTACTAGGTGGCTTTGCCCACATGGCAATACCAATATAGCTATGCCAGCAAAGCACTTGTAGTGTTGACAAGCCCCTAGTGTAGAGCTGGCCTCAGCATGAACTTGTGGTACAGAGACAAGGGTCCTGTTTGAGAGCGGGGTCCTGCTCTGTGTTGTGGGGCAGCCATGGCCACATATAAGAAGGAGTTGCAGGAGGATGAGGGCAGGAGGGACGGTATGCATCCTGAAACTCTAACGAACCTCAGACTCACAAGGAGAAGTGAGCTCTGACTAGGACAAGGGATTTTTGTTATTTTCAAGAATCTGTAACTGCTGAATGTTTTAAGAGTCAAAGTGACTGTGTTCTTTGCTAAGCCTGTGAAGCCTAGAAGCCCAGAGTGGCCCACAATCTATGTGGAGTTCAGGAGGAGCATCCCTCGGTAGCTTGGGGACTCTGGAGGTCTCAGACACTGGTTTCAGGCGCTAGGACAGCTGGATGGTGGTGTCCCACCTCCCAAGGCAGGGCACTGGACAAAGGTCTGAGTCTGGGAGTATTCTCTAGAATCCCAGAGCTAAGAAATAGTTGCTAGGCTTTACCCAGACCTAGTTGGCTTGGAAGTACAAGGGACCCAGCATCAGGGTCCACCCACAACAGACTGATGACTATACAGGGGGGCACGGGCCAGGCTGTAACACTCAGCACTTGTGGAAATCAAGTCACTTATTGAAGTGCCTAAATATGGATTTATGAGCCTATTTTTAGGTTCCTGCTTTTAAAAACCTAGGCCCCACATTCTTTCTTCAGTTCCCTGAGCTGTTCAGTCTCCCCTTGCTTTCTCATCACAGAGAGAAAACCTGATTATGTCTTATATATTAGTCACAAAGTGTCCCTCCAACTGTTAAGACATTCCGACATTTTCTCTTATTACTAGGTTTGGAGGGAAATGTGAACATACAGGGGTGTGACATAATCACATCCCATTCAGCTAGGGAAAGGTATCATAGACTCAGGCAGCTTTCAGCAAGCCTTTGCTTGGAGAGAAATAAAAAAAAACCTGATTAAATCAAAAATTACTTACTCAATTAAGTTATCCTGTACAGCATGGGGTTTGGTTTGGTTTATATTTTGTTTTTAATAAGAAATGGAGTAAAAATTCCCATTGCCAGCAAAACAAGGAGGGCAAAAATTATATTGTATCTCCCAGCTCTGCTGCTAGTGTGTGGCGACGACACAGGAAAGGAAATAGAACACCAGGTTTTTGGTAGCTAGAGAGCTTTAAAAGCCTCAAGCAAAAAGCCTCCTAGGAAAACTTTTTTTGGGGTTTTTATTTTTCTTCTTACTTTGTTTACAACTTTTTTTAGTGGTTACATTTTTATGCATGAAGAAAACATGCCGTGTACAATTACATAAAATAGCAAACCCATCTCTTGTGCACGTGAACACCAGCTGCAAGGGTGATGTTAGGTTGCCAATAAGTTTTCCAAATACAGACACTGGGACAAGGTTACTCCTGCCTCGTTGCCAAGGGAACAGTTTGCCGTTCTCATGGGCAGACGATTCGGGAACAACACATTCCTACACTAGTGAAGGGTTATAATTGCAGAGGCATGAAATCTGATTTTAAAAGAAATAAATAAAACTGCTAAGCCAATCAGATTATGGTATGCAAAGAAATCTAAAGCAAACTGTCATGATTGGCCAAGTCTCATCTGATGTCATTTGATGGTTTTCTCAGTGGGAGGAATGGAAGGTGTTATTCAATGGTTTCCTCAGTCGTTTTGCTTGACCCTTTAGGGCCCGTTTTCAAGCCTTGCCACAAAAGTTATGATTGCAGAATGTGTGCAAGAGCCTTCAAACCTCATGGTTGAGTGTTTGTCTGGATACATAGCATGAGATATTGCTAATCAATATGTACTGAGTGCTGATAGTGTCCTCAGTGCTGTCGAGAGCCTGAAGTAGAGCCTTGCAACCCGACACGTACTCAGTGGGACCTAGCTACAAGTGTTGGATTCGGCTTGGGTCAGGTCTGCAAACAACTTGACGCTCTCGAGCTTGGTCGGGTTTGGGCTCAGTTCAGTTAGCCATAGCCAATGCCAACACTGCTTGGAACATAAGCACCGGGGGGCTGCCCCAACAGGGGGATCGAGATGTGAGGAGGACCTGCCCCAGTGGGGGTATGGGGATGGATCCTGGACTCAGCTCCTCACATCAATGGCACCATGCTGCTTTCAGGACGGTCTGCCGCTTTCTCCTTGTGGATAAGCCAGGGTACATACTTTACTAATGAGGCCTCATAGCAGGTGTCTTTCATGATACACTGTTCACTTAAGCAATTTAGCTTCTTATTTGCTTTCTTGCCTTCCTTGCTCTTGCTCCGCCATTATTGCTGTTAGCATGAATGAGCCACACTAACCAGACAGCAATTGGCTTCTTAGGTGCTTTGAAGCTGGTTGGTTCAGCTATTTCTGCCTCTTTCTTCCACTAATCGGGGCAGCTATTGGAAGAGGGTGTGGGGGGTTTGTCCAGGCTGATTGTCTCTGACTCCTAGGAATGAACTGTATGGAGGAATATGCCTATCTGAGGTGCCATGGTAGAGGATTTTAAATATCCTTGAATGGGTGAGGCTGGGCAAGGTATATCAGGTGAGAGGGGACATAGGATGGGGGTACAGGACACTATGATAATATGAGCCAATGAAAGGATTAGCCATGGAATTGGGTGTTGGAACGTTTCTCTCACCTCACTCCATGGCCACAGATTTCTAAGCTGGAGGTGGGAGTTTCCAAGGGTAATTGGCCTTCCCCCCCATCCCTGCTTACCATGTGGGTGTAGGCATTTTCAGGAGTGACTATCCTGGCCCCTCTTCCATATCGTAGGTGGGAAATTTGAGACACAGCATCTTCCATTTCCTCAGCTATTGTACTGACATCCACCAGGTTCCTTTGCCTTGAAGTGAGGGAAAGGGGAAATCTAAAATAAGACTGGTGAGTAGCTAAAATGCCCCCTACGTCCTATTTGGGAAGGGGAGACACGTGACTCCATGGAGTCATCGCCCCTGGAATGAAATACGACAGTTGGCATCTAAGGCTGGACACACAGCTGATCATGCAGACTGAAAGAGACAATTCCATGCTGGCCACCTCCTCATGGGAGAGAGAACTAGATCAGCATTCCCTTGCCTTTGCCCTCTTGCTAATGTTGTCAACCTCGATACCCTTTTGCCTCTGCAACCTGGTCTGCAAGGGCAGCACATTCTCATTCCATTCCTGAGACTCATTTCTGCCGTGAGGAGAGTCACCCACGATATTTTAGATACTGGGGGAAAAAATCCCACCTTGCTGTGCAGCCTTCACTGAGTAACGTAATCCTGTTGCTGTAACTCTCTTCCTCCTCCTCCTCCAACCCCTTCTGTCCCCTCTCCTTTGCATCACGATTGCAAGCCCTTTGGGATATGGGCCAGGGCTGCTTTTTTCTGTCGTGAAGCATCCAGTAGACTCTTATAGGCTGTATAATAAAAATGTCATTTGTCCCTTCTGTGCTTATTTCATGTCTAGTATCAAAGGGGTAGCCGTGTTAATCTGGATCTGTAAAAGCAGCAGAGTCCTGTGGCACCTTATAGACTAACAGACGTATAGGAGCATGAGCTTTCGTGAGTGAATACCCACTTCTTCGGATGCATGTAGTGGAAAATTTCCACTACATGCATCCAAAGAAGTGGGTATTCACCCACGAAAGCTCATGCTCCAATACGTCTGTTAGTCTATAAGGTGCCACAGGACTCTTTGCTGCTATTTCATGTCTGTACCTCTGCTGTGTATTCTGTACATGCACCTAGCAAGAGACAGTCCCCACCCCAAAGAGTTTACAAGCTAAGGCTACTCTGCAATACGAGCAAGGGGTGTGATTCCCAGCTCGTGCACACATACTCGTGCTAGCTCGATGAGTATCAATAGTAAGGTAGCCGCCATCGCACGCACAGTGGTGGCATGGCTTAGCCAGGATTCAGATGGGTTTGTACGCCACATGGCAAACCATACTGCCACTGCCCTTGCTCCCACAGCTACACTGCTATTTATACTTCCAGAGCTGGGAATCACAGCCCTAGTTCATAGTGTAGACATAGCCTAAGTAGATAAGACAGGTGAAAGGTGGGAGAAAGGAAGTAGCGCAGAGAGATTAAGTGACTTGCTCAAAGAAAGTCCACATTAGAGAAGGGAATTATTGAAACCAGATCTCTTGAGACTCAGGCCAGTGCCTTAGCAACAGGATCAAGTTTCCTCTCCTTCCTGTAATGGTTCTATAATCATTCCGTGTGGGCTCGCATGTCCTTGCTGTGTACCTTTTGCCAATGTTCTTTGTTCCCATTGCATATGACTTTTCTATCCCTTATGTGCTTAGTTTGTGTTCCCTTGTGCCCATCACATGTCACTTTCATGTTTATTTCATGTACCTTTTGTGTCCATTCTGTGTGGCTTTTGTATGTAAGGAATCCAGCTCATTTAAAAAAAAAAGAAATCTAAAATGTGGCTATCAAAGGTCTCTTGTTCATGACTACTTCTTGTCACCTGACATAGTCAGTTTGGCCGGGTTCTTTTGCTGTTCTCAGGTTCTAAACATCATTCTTTTCTCTGGAGCATATAGGGAAGAGGAGCAAAATAAATGCAAAGTTGTGGCTGGTGAAGCTATTCAGCCTGGGCTCAGACCTCACCATCACTGTCCTTCTTCCCTGTATGCTTGTTCTCTGCTTCAATGGTTGGCATGAGTTGAAGGTGCTCCAGGCCAGACCCTTTTGGTACGTTCAGGCCAGGGTCAATGTGTTAATAGATTGGTCAGCACATGGAACAAGTGACTGGGACTGTCCTTCCTTGTAACTCAAGGTCTCTTGTATATCATAGAATCATAGGACTGGAAAGGATCTCGAGAGGTCTTCTAGTCCAGTTCCCTGCACTCATGGCAAGACTAAGTATTATCTAGACCATCCCTGACAGGCGTTTGTCTAACCTGCTCTTAAAAATCTCCAATGACAGAGATTTCACAATCTTCCTGGGCAATTTATTCCAGTGCTTAACTACCCTGACAGTTAGGAAGTATTTCCTAATGTTCAACCTAAACCTCCCGCGCTGTAATTTAAGCCCATTGCTTCTTGTCCTATCCTCAGAGGTTAACGAGAACAATATTTCTCCCTCCTCCTTGTAACAACCTTTTATGTACTGGAAAACTGTTATCATGTCCCCTCTCAGTCTTCTCTTCTCCAGACTAAACAAGCCCAATTTTTTCAATCTTCCCTCATAG
>NW_020664598.1:2287402-2331450 GCF_002925995.2 Terrapene triunguis | reverse complement strand
TTTTTTTTTTTTTTTTTTTGCAACAGTATTACACTGTTGACTCATATTTAGCTTGTGGTCCACTATGACTCCCAGATGCCTTTCTGCAGTACTCCTTCCTAGGCAGTCATTTCTCATTTTGTATGTGTGCAATTGATTGTTCCTTCCTAACTGAAGTACTTTGCATTTGTCCTTATTGAATTTCATCCTATTTACTTCGGACCATTTCTACAGTTTGTGCAGATCATTTTTAATTTTAATCCTGTCTTCCAAAGCACTTACCATCCCTCCAAGCGTAGTATCATCCGCAAACTTGTGTACTCTGTATGCCGTTATCTAAATCATTGATGAAGATATTGAACAGAACCAGATCCAGGACCGATCCCCGTGGGACCCCACTTATTATGCCCTTCCACTGTGAACCACTGATAATTACACTCCGGGAATGATTTTCCAACAAGTTATGCACCCACCTTATAGTAACTCCTCTAGGTTGTATTTTCCTAGTTTGTTTATGAGAAGGTCATGCGAGACAATATCAAAAGCCTTACTAAAGTCAGGATATACCACATCTACCATCATAGGTGCTAGAACTAGGGATGCTGGGGGTACTACCGAACCCTCTGGCTTGAAGTGGTTTCCATTATATATAGGGTTTACAGTTTGATTCAATGGCTCTCAGTACCCCCACTATAAAAATTGTTCTGGCACCCCTGTCTACTGCTTCACCCTATCCACAAGGCTTGTTACCCTGTCAAAGAAAGCTATTAGGTTGGTTTAACAGGATTTGTTCTTGACAAATCCATGCTGACTGTTACTTATCACCTTATTATCTTCTAGGTGTTTGCAATTGATTGCTTAATTATTTGCTCCATTATCTTTCCTGGTACTGAAGTAAAGCTGACTGGTCTGTAATTCCCTGGGTTGTTCTTATTTCCCTTTTTGTAGATTGGCACTATATTTGCCCTTTTCCAGTCCTCTGGAATCTCTCCCATCTTCCATGACTTTTTGAAGATAATTGCTAATAGCTCAGATATCTCCTCAGTCAGCTCCTTGTATATTCCAGGATATATTTCATCAGACCGTGGTGACTTGAAGACATCTAAGTAATGTCTAAGGCCTTGTCTACACTGCCACTTTACAGCGCTGCAACTTTCTCAGCACTGGTAGCTACTCCCCTCGTGGGGGTGGCTTTTTTACAGCGCTGATGCTGTGACTACACAGCCATGTTAAAGCGCTGCCATGCTAGTGAAGACATACCCTAAGTAATTTTTAACTTGTTCTTTTCCTATTTTAGCCTCTGGTCCTACCTCATTTTCACTGGCATTAATTGTGTTAGATGTCCAATCACTGCTAAACTTTTTGGTTAAAACTAAGGCTATGTCTACACTTGCAGAGTTTTTGCACTGTCAGTTTCACTGGTGATAGGGAACTGGTAAAAGAAAAGTGCTGGTTTGTGTTCTCACTTACTTCCACAGGCGTCAGATTGTGTTCACATTTGCAGTACTTCCATCCCCGATGAGAGCAGCACACTGAGGGCAGTTATCCCACAGTGCAGCTTTCTCCATTTTGAGGATAGGTCTTGTGGGAAGGGGAGAGGGGTGATCACGGGGCATCCTGGATCCCTGCACAGCCTCCTCTCCCCAAACACTGATCAGCTCCAGTAGCTCAGCATTGCTCCAAGCAGGGGATCCTTTGCTCTATGGAGCAGGCATTGTCACCTGGCCGGATGATAAGTGAGCACTTCCCAAGTTTTCAGGGCTTTACAGGGGGAGGGGCAGAGCTCTGTTTACCTGGCGTCAGAGCTGCAGGCCAGAGTGGTCACTTAGGCAGTGTGTGATACCCTCCGGAGGCTAAAAGCTGTGTAAACAGGAAGAACGTGTCTTCATTTGCACATCACTGCAAAAGTATCACCAGTAAGAACTGTACACCTCTCGTGGAGGTGGTTTTCTGTTTGTGGTGAAACTTCTGAGTTTTTCCACAAAAAGTCATTGGCAAGTGTAGACGCTCCTGTGGTTTTTGCGCAAAAAAGGGACTTTTTGTACTTTAAATGGCAAGTGTAGACATGCCCTAAAACAAAAAAGTCATTTAACACTTCTGCCATTTCCACATTTTCTGTTATTGTTCCCCCCGCCCCATTTAGTAACAAGTCTATCCTGTCATTGTTCTTCCTCTTGCTTCTAATGTATTTGTAGAATGTTTTCTTGTTACTCTTTATGTCTGTAGCTAGTTTAATCTCATTTTGTGCCTTGGCCTTTCTAACTTTGTCCCTACATAGTTGTGTTATTTGTGTTTATATTCATCCTTCATAATTTGACCTAATTTCCACCTTTTGTAGAACTCTTTTTTGAGTTTCAGATCGTTGAAAATCTCCTGGGGTATGTCTACACTACTCACCGGATCGGCGGGCAGTGATCGATCCAGTGGGGATTGATTTATCGCGTCTAGTCTAGATGCGATAAATTGACCCCCGAGCGCTCTCCCGTCGACTCCTGTACTCCGCCGCTGCGAGAGGCGTAGCTGAAGTTGTGTAACTTAGATCGATTCCCCCCCGCCCCCCAGTGTAGAACAGGCCCTGGTTAAGCCAGGGTGTTCTCTTGCCATACTTCCTATCTTTCCTATGCCATTGGACTAGACAGACTTGCCAAGGCACAGAGTAATGATTACCATCAAAATAGAGAGTAGGACTAGAGAGAGAGAGAGAAGAGGAAAGGGAGAGTGGAAAGAGAATAGAAGGAAAAAGGGGAGAGTGAGTTATGAAGGTGGAAGAGTGAAAGAAGGACATCCATGAAGGATGGGAGGGAGAGTAGAGAGGGAAGGGGAGGAAGAGGTAAAGAGGCATGAGACAGGGAGATGGAGAGAAAGCAGCACAGGGATAAGAAGGGAAGAAAACTGGAGCAAGGGGGATTGAGGCAGAGCCACAGAGGAGAGAACATCTGAAACTACAGACGCCTGTTACTTTAGAATTCTGTGGAGCAAATATCATATTGATTTTGACAGCTGAAATGCACAGGGCAAAAACTGTGTCTCGCCTCTGCCCACCTTTTCCTTTTTCTGTTTTCACCCTTCGTTGCCCCCTCTTCTTCTCGAAATGACTAACTGGCCCCTTCCTGGGCATATAAAGCACAGGAAGAATTGAAGTAACTTTCCTTGACGAGAGCCGCTGGCCCTGCCTCGGAGATGTCACAATGGATTTTTTACGCACCACCCCAAACGCCTACTAATTAATGCTGCATGCCTGAGAAGTCATGTCAACTGCTCTGTGGATAGGGATCTGAAAGCCAATCTCAGCAAGAGGGTGGGGGTCAGATTTGCACGAGGCTTTTTTGTCTTAACTCCTTTCATTCCCACGTCTCTAGTAACTGGGAGTTCCCTTTCAGGCAGCACCTCCATCCCTCACAGCCTCTACAGCACCATCCCCAGCCAGTGCTTCCACCCGTTCCCTTCAGCGAACCCCCCCCCCCCCCCCGCCCCCCCCCCCCTTCCCCCACCCGACCCCCCCCACAGCCGGCGCTCCCACCCCATTCCCCACAGCAACTCCCCCCACAGCGAGCGCTCCCACCCCTTTCCCTCCAGTGAACCCCCACAAACAGTGCTCCAACCCCGTTCCCTCCATCGACTTCCCCCACAGCCAGGTCTCCTTCCCTGTTCCCAACAGCGATCCTTCCCACAGTCAGCGCTCCCACCCTGTTCCCTACAGCAACTTCCCCACCCCCAGCCAGTGTTCCCACCCTGTTCCCTACACTGACCCCCTCCCCACAGCCAGCCTTTCTGGCCCATTCCCCATAGTGACTCTCCCCCTCCCACAGCCAGTTTCCCATCCTGTTCCCCACAGTGACTCTCCCCCCACAGCCAGCCCTCCCGCCCCGCCCCCCCCAGCGATCCCCCCCCCGCCAGCACTCCCGCCCCGTTCCCTCCAGCGACTCTGCCCACAGCCAGCGTACCCGCCCTGTTCCCTCCAGCAACCCCCTACAGCCAGTGCTCCCGCCATGTTCCTTACAGCGACCCCCGCCCCAGCCAGCGCTCCCATCCCATTCCCTCCAGCGACCCCCCCCCCGCCAGCCTCCCCCCGTTCCCTACAGCGACTCCTGTTGAGAGTGGCTTGAACTGGAAGTAGTTATGAGTTCCTACATCTTGAGCACTACTCTGCCATTCCCCACGGTGACCATTCACCATTCTTTTGCCCCCCTACACCTACCTTGGACAATAATAGTTTTTTGGGGTAGCATTGTTCCCCCTCCCTTTCCGAGAAGTGTCACACAGGAAACCTTGAAGGGGAATATAGTCTCTGGGAGGAGAGGCATTACTGTACAAATTCAATTATCTTGACAGCTCTCTACTCAAATCCTTTCACAGCTCAGGGGTTTCCCACTGATTTAGCAGTAGTTCCAGCTCCCTAATCCCTTCCTGCACTCACCCACCCACAACCAAAGGCCAAGTAACATCTGTTCAACGACGGAGGTGAGCTGCCATTTACTTGAGGGGGATGGAGGGAGAGAGCGTTCAAATCCCGGTACGGGTTTTTGTTGGGCCGTTTGCTTTGCTTGATTGCTTCTGGGCCTGAAGACACCAGCAGCAATTACGATAAAAGAACAGAGACTACAAGATGCCGAGAGAAGCTAAATTGGAATATATAATCAGGCCCATGCTTTCTTGTCAAGCTGGGCTGCGACAAGGGGAGGATTAGGGGAGAAGGTGGTGGATGTCTTGGCTGGCCTTAATTTGACCCTGCTCTAGTTAAATTATAACACCTGCAGCGTATTGTGATCAACATGGTTTCCCAAACTCTTTTGGATAGCTGGGGGCAAGTGATGGGTCGAAACCCCAAAGTTCAGATGCAGACCCAGACTTCTCCTTCTTCAGGTCCAAAGTTTTGGGTGCTAGCTGTGAAATTCTGATCCAGCTTCAGATTTCAACCCTTTCTCCCCATGCATAGGAGTCACTGGATTCAAGATAATTGTTCAGGCCCATTATAGAGATGGGGATTTGAATTCAAACTTCACAGCTGGGCCGCCTTTCCCCTGAGTTTTGGTCTAGTGAACTCTGTTGAACAGGGACAGCCATGTAATCCTGAACCCTGTGAGGATCAGGCTCACCGCTGGTAGGGTGTGGGTGTTAGGTGAACCAGGAGTTTAAAGGCAAAGGTTACAAGAGCTTCAAACACTTGTGTGGCAAATGTGATCCTGGTTTCCTGACGGTTAACCTGTCCCTGGCTACTCATTCTCGGTGACATCCCAGTCAGTCTCCATGGTAACCTGTCCTCCTGTCACACAGGGAAGATTATGACATCAGACATAGGTGTGCACACGGGGTGTGCCGGGTGTACCCAGGCACACCCTAATGCAGGGCCGGGAAAATAGCCCCACTCTCCCAGTGCAGCAAGCCGCAGGGTCCGTGCTCCCGGGCTGCAGCGCCCGGTCGAGCGCAGCAAGCCGCCGGCCCCTCCCCCGCTTTCCCCCCTCCCCTGGAGCCATGCCGCCGCGTGCACAGCACTCTGGGGGCCGGGGCTGTGCGCTCCCGCGGGGCAGTGTTTGGCTCCGCGGGGAGGCAAACACGCTCCCTGCTCATCCGGAGCCATGCCGCCGCACGCGCAGCGCTCTGAGGGGCGGGGCTGCCCGCTCCTGCGCGGAGCCAAACATGCTGCTAGGAGCCTCATGGTAAGGGGTCTGGGTCCGGGGTTGGATAAGGGGTGGGGGCAGTCAGGGAGCAGGGGGGGTTGTATGGGTCGGGAGTTCTGGGGGTCCTGTCAGGGGGCGGGGAGCGGTTGGATAGGCGTGGGAGTCCCGGGGGTCTGGATAAGGGTCAGGGCAGTCAGGGGACAGGTAGGGGGTAGGGTCCTAGGGGGGCAGTCAGGGGACAAGGAGCAGGGAGGCTTAGATAGGGGGTGGGGTCCTGGGGGGCAGTTAGGGGCAGGGGTCCCAGGAGGGGGTAGTCAGGGGACAAGGAGCAGGGGGGATTGGGGGTTCTGAGGGGGGCAGTCAGGGGGCGGGAAGTAGGAGGGAGTGGATGGGGGCGAGGCTAGGGCAGGGCTCCCTGGGTGCACACCCTAATGAAATGTGCTGCGCACGCCTATGACATCAGATGATGCACTCCTCCAGTGTAGTCCAGCTTCCCTCCATGTACTGGGTACCACCAGTAGAAACACAGTCCGGGGAGGTGGGGGACAGGGTGGCAGGGAAAGGGTATGAAAGCAAACAGCAAGATTGAAAATTGGTGGGGTTCTGCAGGTCCACCTGCTGAAATTACCAGTGTCTCTGAAAGATCCCATTTTGAAAGGGGATGGAGGTGAAATTTGAATTGCCCACACAGACAGTAGGTTCCTTCCTGGGCAGGGGGTTTGCCTCATCCCGGTATCCTCCCTCCTTGAGTCTGTGTGCATGGCATCACTTTGGGGGGTGGGGAGAGACATTAACATAAGGTAATGCCAAGGCTAGAGACATCAGGAATGAGAGAGATGTGTCAAGGAGTGGTCCTGAGGCAGGAGAACTGCTGAATCAGAGGAGATTCTGGAACTGTGTGATGTGGAGGTTCAGGGGGTCCACGTTATAGCTGATATCTCTGAGCTGAACATAGTGGGCATAACCAACTAGCCGGGACCCCTTATCATCCAGTGCTGGTGTGCATGCATGTCCCGCTTGTTACCCTAACCAAGGCTATTACTGAGAATCCTCATGAGAAACTGTAAGTGGCAGTTCTATCAGATGAGCTGAAACCCCTGGCCAAACAGGTAGGAGTTGAGCTCATCTCTGTTAGAAGTTGCTCTCTGCAAAACCCTAGAGGGTCAAACTTTCTCCCAAAAGAATAATCCCCTCCCTTCCCTGAGAACCAGTTGTTCTTTTTCACTGACACCTGGCACTGAGACTGACTGTTCCAGGATCTTGCAACCAAACAAAACTATAGTGTAACAAATCCAGAGCCACCTAGAATGCTGTATGCTGACACTGTGGCTACTGGGAACTTTGTAACTACAGCTGACATAGACTTCTGACCCTCCTGCTCCAAACTTCAGCTGGAGGAGGATCTCAGTTGTAGCACTATAGTTGACAAGTTTTGATTCCATCCAGTACAGGGAAGTAGAGTACACGTACCCAGCAGTGAGTTCATTACAAGATTGTGCCTTTCTGCTGTGCTCATGCACTGTGAGAGCAATTGGATCTTTTATGTGGGGACTTATAGTTCAACGAAGGCCCCCTTTCCAAAGTACAAGATTTTACATTAGGATCATTTGCTTATTTGTTATCTGCGTGAGAGAATTTGTTTTGGATTGTTCTGCTATTTGTCAGAGAGGAAACCCCTTGTTTTCACAGCTCTCACCCTGCCCCACCACACATCTCCATAGGGAGTATAGCTGACAGTGTCTTCATGGTTACAGTGTTGTTGTAGCCATGTTGGTCCCAGGATATGAGAGAGGCGAGGTGAGTTAAATAATGTATTTTATTGGACCAACTTCTGTTAGTGAAAGAGACAAACTTTCGAGCTACTGAAAGAGCTCTGTGTAGCTCAAAAGCATGTTTCTCTCACCAACAGAAGTCGGTCCAATAAAAGATATTACCTCACCCACCTTTTCCCTCTAGTGTACTCATGGGAAGTGGGCGAAAAGAACATCTGCAAGTGTATAACTCTGTGTGGAGGCCTGTGTCTTTGTGTGCGTGCTTGCATGTCTACATGCACATATATCTGTGTGTGTGTGTGTGTGTATTGCTTTGTATCCTTCCCCAACTGCTGTTCACATCTTCAATCCCTGTCCATCATTCATGCTTTCTGTGGGCTGACTGTGTCTCCTTTATGAATATTTTGATTATCTGCACAAAATCCCTTCTCTCTCTCTCTCTGTGTGTTCACTGTGTATGGAGCTGACAGCTCCAGGGGGATAGATCAACACCGCTGCATTTCAGGAAAAGAATTATTTCACTCAATTACTCTAAAAGTATGAGAGAGAACAGAGCGGAGGGAAAGAGAGAGAGAGAGAGAGAGAGAGAGAAAATAATCACAACACCTAGACAGGTTTACCCCATTTTGTCTGAAAAATCTATCACTCCGACAAGTTCCTTTGTGAAAAGTTTAGTTAGAAAAGTAGACACCTGCTCTTCGTGTCCTTTGGGTGGGGGGGAATGAGGTGATGGAGTGTAGGGATCAATCTGGATAGAGGGGTTACAGTGCTCAAAATAATTGAGACAAAGCAACATGGTATTTTAATAGAAAGTGGATTTGGTGTTGGTGAAAGGTGCTGAATAGACAGCCCTGAAATCTAAAGGCCTCTATATGACAAGTGCAGCATGTTAAGCAAGCATTTCTGGTTTTGGAGTAGATGCAGCAGAAAGGAGAAGATTCTCTTATCCCTCTCCTATGCACCTCGAAACAGCAAGAGAATGCCATTTTTTCTCTGGCCTTGTGGTTAATGTCGAGGAGAAGGTTTCAGAAGATCTGGGTTCTATTCCTGAGTCTGCTACTGACTCAGTGGCCAACCTGAGGCCAGTCACTTTACTGCTGTATGCCTCAGTTTCCCTTCATGTAAATTGGGAATAACAATGCTTGCCTACCTTCCAGAGGGGTCATGAGCCTAAATTCATTAACGTGTGTAAAGTGCTTTGAGGTCCTCTTACAGTAGGTGCCTTATAAGGCCCATGTTTCCTCCCCTTCCCGCTTATTAAAATATAGGAATGTTTCCTTAATGTTTGTCTGACTGGCAGGGGTGGGTTAAAGCCAATGCATTACTCATACCTGCTCAGTTCTCAAGGTTATTTGGGGAGAGAACTCACTGCGTAGGTTGCAAGTTTAAAAAAACACAGATCCTGTATATATCATAAAATAAGGACATTCCCCTTAGGATGGTGTCCAACAGGAGTGACGTACAGCTGAGATGTGATCACTCCTGCTGCTCGTGGGCCCTGCCCAATGCTATAAGGATCCTTGATTAGATCCTTGCTATGGGAATCCATGGATGTGTATGCCACAGTAAGTCCAGCTGCACCAGCTGGGAAGGGAAGGTGGCTGCTGTGCTCCAGACTGTTCAGCTGCCAGTGGACTCCAGCCCGTCTCTCTCTGCAGGGGTCACCTGTGGGGTGTGTGCTATTCTGCCACCATCCCCTTGTCCATTCTTGCACAGCCCTTTGTGACAGTCGCCACAGGTAAGTGCCAGGCTGGGGTTATTGCAGCCTGCTGAGTTGGAGCCTGATGGCTTGTCACTGCTGCTCTCTCTCTCATTTCCATTCCAAAACTTATGGATTGAAGGGCTGAATTTTCTACCTTGGGGTTCTGGGGACTTGAGTTCTGCTCTTGTAGGGCTCCCGAGGACTCCAGCTCCACTCTCAGGACTTATACTGTTGCCAGAAACTCTTGAATAAAAATGCACCCTGTGCTTTGTAAAGCCGTTGTCATTCATTTCCTCTGCCTCTCCAGCTTCAATGAGGAGCATATTAGCATATTATCAATGTGTTCATGGGTTCATCAGTACCCCTTGTTTTTAACACTTTCCCCACCAGCCGGATGGAAAAGCACGAATGCATTGAAAGCTATTTGCACTGCATGGAGGGCATGAACGCCCTGTCCTCTCATCTCAAGCACCCCTCACTTCCTCCTGCTGGTGTCATACCTGTCGCTCAAACTGGGCCTTGGATTGTTTTAAACTCACTCTCTGTCTCTCCTGTTGCAGGATGGTGGAATATTCCCTGGACCTCCAAAACATTAACTTGTCTGCAATCCGTACTGTCCGTGTCCTGAGGCCCCTCAAAGCCATCAACCGGGTGCCTAGTAAGTCGTTCTTCCCTCTCACCGGCACCCCATTTCATCTGCACTTCACCCTTGTCTGTGCTGTTTTTATCCATTGCTCTGCTGCTGTGTCTGGGATCTCTTCCCCCACTGATTGTCCAGCCCTGGACTTCCAGGTAGCTGGATTGACCTTGTTGCCTATAAGACAGGTATGCATGTATACTCTGGGTGGATCACCAAAACAATAGCCCCTAGATTCCAGTCCCAGCTGGTGGGCCATTGGCTGGCTCAGGAACGGGGAGATAGGTTTGGGATACTTAGCCTTCCCGCTCTAAATCACCAATCTCGCCTCAGTTGGGCGGTGAGTACCGAAGAGCTCAGGGATGTTGGGAGAATGGGATTGAGAGCCACTAGTTCCAATCCAGGTGTAGGTTAAGTTCCTGTGTACCTGAGATTCTCAGCCTAGCCCTTCATTTTGTCTCCAACCGCCCCCATCCCACCCTCCAAAAAAAACCTCTTCTCAAAGGGCTTTGCAAAGACTGCCCGACTGGGTTGTGAGGAGTGTGTGAACAGTAAGGCTACACGTGGCATCGTTCTGTCTATCGTGCCCAATTGATGACCAAAGTGCTGGAGCTGGGAGTTGGCAATAAAGCAAGAATTTTTTTTTGTCTCATGTAAGAATATGGAAGGGGTGAGACTGCCTGTAGAGTCATGGTGAGGTGTGTGGTGGGGGATGGATGAGCAGTGAGATCCGGTGGGAGAGGGGTGAGGGGGTTGATTTCTACTACCTTCTGCACCATTCTTCAGTTTCCTCTCATTTAAAAATACACCAGCCCAGCTCTGCGTGGGGGTGAACAACAATGGTGTATTTTATCTATTCCTTGCTGCGCACTTTCTCCTTTCCCTCATGTCCTGGTTCCCACCTCTGCAGCTCTGTGTATATGCAGCATGTATGAGTCAGGGCTGTGAGCTCCGCTGGGGATTGAGCTGTCAGGATCTGATGGGCCGAGCCCGAACCTGGAGGCACAAGCAGCTTTCTACAGCTCCCTGGCCCAGCTAAATGGTTTGGCTCAGATCTGAGAAACAGGCCCACCCTGGTGTTAATTTCACTGTGGAGGGAAGGGGGTGAGGAGTGGTACCATACACAGGATCCAGCCATGTATCTGCTGTGTTCATATGACACTTCTCTCTTTCCTTCTTTTCCCTGCAGTCAATGGACACTGACCCCTGCCATGAGCCAGGGGTATAATCTTTTGTAACCCTGCCCCATCTCATGTGGCAAGGGCTGGGAAACAGAAACTAGCCTCTTACCTGCGTGTCACATCTTTATTACACGCCACCTCTCTTCCTTTCCCTTTTCCCTCTTCCTCTGCATCTCCTCTTTCTTGATTCAGTTCTGATAACTATAGAGCACAGTAAGGTAGGCAAGGATTGCTTGTGTCACCACAGGACGTATCCACTCTATATGGCACAGGTATCATGGTGGTTATAACGGGAGTGGATTTGATGCAGTGGGCCAATTTCATGCCATTGAAGTCAGTGGAGTTACACCAGCAATGAATTTGTCCCACTGTGTCTGTCTGGTATTTCAGGTCATGCCTTGCTCAGTGAAAACAGCTGTCACGTAAGACATTGTGACACTTTCAGCATTTCTCCCCAGGTTTTATACTGAGTTTTTCTTCCTTACCATATAACAAGAAGTCTCTTTCTTCTTCCCCCTTTAATGCCCCCTGCTCTCACTTTTATCAGGCTATCCGCAATGACCAAGACCTCCTTCGGGCTCTCCCACAGTGCTGAGGCCAATCCCATTCCATACCTCAGTGTCTTCATTCCCTTCTCCAGAGCTGAGGGGAAGTTTATTACAGGTGAGAGCAGGCAAGAAACTAAATGAAAGAAACCCAGTTGACAGGCTGTCTCCTGAGGATGTGTGCCAAGGACATTTTAATTATTGGGGCCCAGAACTAAAAACAAAGCTAGACAGATCAAAATGAAGCCCTGCATTCTTATCTCTCTTATACGAGGGTAAATAAGGAGTAGCTCCACTAGAATCAATGCAATTACACCTGGGGAAAACCAGTGTGAGATCAGAATCCGGCCCACAAAACTAGATTCAGAGATGTTAAAGCCAGAAGGGACCATTGTGATCATCTAGTCTGACCTCCTGCATAACACAGGCCAGAGAATTTCACCCACTTATCCCTTTATAGAGCCCAATCACTTGCCATACAGCCACCTCTAGGCATTTCTTCCCTACACTGGTCCCTCTTCTAAACTCTGCTTCTCTCCACTATAGCAGTGTCTGTGTGGAACTAATACTGGTTTAGTTTCTATTCTGCTATCAGGCATTTATATCTCTGTCTGTCTACACAGATATATGTGCAATAGTTCTGGATGAAGAGGCACTTTCATTATTAAATGAAAAAATAAATTTCCTTGGATAGGAAGACTGTCCTGTGGAGTGAAAACTGGCTAAAAGGCTGTAAACAAAGGCTAATGATAAATGGGAATGTGCTGAGGTGGAAGCAAGTGTCTAGTGAGGTACAGCCAATATCACCAATAGGCCCTTTTGTCAGAAATCTTATTGAATGTCTTTTTAAAATTCTTCATTACTGATGTGGAAGAAGGAGCAAAGCACATTAAGGAGATTTGCAGACGATAGTAAAACTGGAGGAGTTGCAGACACTAGGCAAGACAGAGAAATAATACAAAGGGATGGAGAGAGAGTAGACACCTGGGCAGAAAGTAACAAAAGGAGAAAACTGGAGGGGGCGGGGGAAGGAAGGAGTGATCTGCAGCGCACATGTTTAATGTGAGGGAGGAGGACTCTGAGAGATAGCAGTGGTGAGATAGACACAGGGCCACGTTTTCAAAAGAGCTTAGTGCTACATTTAGGCAACTAAATAGGGGCCAGACTTTCAAAAGACCTCAGCACCCAATGTGAACCCAGTAAGCTGAGCTCTTTTGAAAATCTGGCTATGTGTTTTGGTGCCTCCCAGAGAGCTGAGTTCTTTGGAAACTCTCTTCCCAGTCATGGGTGCTGCACTCTTCTGAAAATTCCTGCCCATGGGAGTGAGAGCAGGCAGCAAAGACGAGATGAGTTTGCAATGTGCAATGGCAGCATACAAGGTTGTTATAACTTTGGGCTTCATATGCCAAAAGTAAATCTAGACTAGAAATTAGAAGAAGGTTTCTAACCATCAAAGGAGTAAGATTCTGGACCAGCCTTCTAATAGGAGTACTGAGGCAAGCAACCTAACTAGTCTTAAAATGAGGCTTGATATATTTATGAATGGGATTATATGACGGGGTTGCCTGCGATAGCAGGGAAGTGGACTCGATGACCCAGGAGGTCCCTTCCAGTCCTGTGTTCCTAATATTCCCTCTCTACATGGTCTTATCTAGAACATTGTTTTCAAATCATGGCACCATATTACCAGAATATATTAGAAGGAATTCATAGAAGAGCAACCATAATGATCAGGAAGCTGGAGGGATTTGATTGATGAGGGAAGATTTTTAAAAAGCGAAATAGGTCTAGCTTGGCTAAGCGGGGATGTCTAAACAGGATGGACATGATAACAACCCACAAATAATTGATTTGTGAACTGATTTTTTAGTGTGCTGCCTAGGCTATAACTTAGAGTGATGGGATGAAATTAATAAAGAAGAAATGTAGAGTGAATAACAGGAAGAACTTCCTTATACTGAAATCTGGTAAGCCATGGAATAGTCCACCAAGGGAAGTGGTGGAAGCCCCGTTGGATGTATATGACATGATAGAAGTATATGAAATAATAAATGGTACAGACAAAGTAGATCGGGAACTTCTGTTAACACAAGAACAAGGGGACATTCGATGAAATTAAAAGGAAATGCTTTTTCACACAATGCATAATTAGACCATGGAATTCACTGCCCCAAGAAGTCATTGAGGCCAAAACTTAGCAAGATTCAAAAGGAGATTAGACGTTTGTATGGATGTTAAGAATATCTAGAATTATCATAGTTAATGATAACAAGTTTTGGAAGAGACATTAAACTCCATGATTCAGGGTTTGAGCCAATCTCTAAACTACCGGGGAATAGAAGTTTCTTGTACCTTTATCTGAAGCATCTGGTGCTGGCCATTGTCAGAGACAGGACACTGGACTGGATGGGCCCAAGGTCAGATCCAATCTGGCTACTCCTGTGTAATTTTTAAATTAGACTGGACAAAATACTAGAAGCCCAGTTTTTATAATACTGTATGTCTCACCCATGCATTAGCATTCGGGCTTCTCTCTCACATTCCTGCCTTTAGCCTTATGAGTGCTGCCTTTCAGGGTTTTGTCTGAAGGTGCATGAAACAGAAATGATAGGCTGTTGTGGTCCTATAACCATTCGATTTAATTCAGTAACACTGTATTGGCGTGACAAGCTATGCAAGACAACAAAGTGTAAAGGGGAGAAAGACCCTTCAGGTGTCTGTCAAAGGTAGTTACAATCTGCTCACTGTAGGTCTTCAGACTGGGTTTGGGGTATTTTTCCACATCCTTTGGTTATTATTGTCCATTTCTGATTCAGTGGTAGGTTGCTATGTAAAATGTCATCTATGTCATCTCTTTTCTTCTCATCCTCTCAGGGTAATGCAGTTTTTCCTAACTGCTTTTTAATGGAAAGTCTTTAATCATTTCTGATAATTTGAGGAAATATCTCTTACTCCATCATATTTTTGACATTGGAGCACAAAATGTCTCTTCAATTCACTCTGCTGTCACATTGGTTGCACGGTCCTTTTGCACTTTACTATGTGTCTCCCAGTCTCTGCCTCAAATTTATGGTCACTGATTCTTAATTTGATAAGAGTCGTCACAGACTGCACAGAGGTGAGGAAATCTGCTAATGTGAAGGTTCTGTGGAGGGATCTGTAGTAGACTGTTGCATAGCAACTTTGTTGAATAGGAAGCATATGTGTCTATTAATATATAGTGTATGAGTGTAGGAATATATGTGGGGGGGTTGCATATACATCTCTCAATATAGTATTATCTCTCATATACAATATGGCATATTATTATTTAGAGTTGTGTGGGAACAGGGATTTCCATTTCGTGCGGAATTCTGTGATTTCAAGGTTTGTTTCAATCCGAATTGGAACAAAAACAAAAAAGTTCACATTTTCACTTGAAACAAAATTTCTTCCCTCCCACCACAAAAGAAAATCATTTTTGGTCGATCAAAACATTTCATTTTGGATTGTGACATTTATACAATTTTTTAGTAACATTAAAATAAAAGAAATGAAAAATCAAAACATCTGAAAATATTGAAACAGAAAGTTTTCACCTTATTGAAACTTTTTTTTTCCAAAAAAATTTCCAAAATGAAATTTCATTGATACATTCCTGTGGGAAGTCTCGGTTTTGATGAAATGGCATTTTCTGATGGAAAACTGTTCCACTAGAAAATTTTCCACCAGCTCTGTTGTTGTTCATTTATATTGCAGAAGCTCCTAGAAACCAACTTGGTCAGGTTCCCATGCTTTTCAATTGCCAATCTCAAAAAGCTTTCCAAAAGCGTATTAGTTTTATCATCCTCTTGTTACAGAACGGGCGACTGAGGCACAATGAGTCACCAGCAGAGTCAGGAATAGAACCGACATCTCCTGATTCGCAGTCCTATGTTCAGCCCACTAGACCAAAACAATAATATAAAAATAATCTAAAGCAGCTGAACCCTGGGATGGCAAGCACAAAGCAGTTCAATATTTACTTGCCTGCCTTAAATCTGTATTCCACACCCAGATGTTTGGTGTCATATCAGTGCCTAGGACAGAGAGATTTATATGGATGTAAACCCCACTTGCAGCACCGTGGAGAAATGATGGCTTTTGACTTCTCTCCAGTGTGTTTTTGAGGAACTAATTTCAATGGAGAGTGTATGTGAAATTAGCTTCTGATAGGGAGTTGTATTAGGCTGTGGAACAGTCTGTCTTAAAACTAGACTGATTCCTCGCCCTCCCCCAGTGTTTACCAGAGCGGCTCCAGCTGGACGTGCACCGGGAGCAGGGCATGCTCCCTGCCTGCCTGCCCTGCCCTGCCCTGCGCAGCTCCGGGAAGATGCTGGAACATGGGGAAAGGGGGGCGGAGGAGCTGTGTGTGGCTGTTGCTTCAGGCAGCGCCCCCAGCAGCTCCAATTGGCCGGGAATGGGGAGCTGCTGGGGGCAGGGAGGGGGCAGAGTTGGGGTGGGGATTTCGGGGAAGGGGTTGGAATGGGGGCAGGGAAGGGGTGGGAAGAGGCGGGGCAGGGAAGGGGCCTCATGGAAGGGGTGGAGTGGGGGCGGGGCCGAGGTCGGTGGGCGGGGAGGTGTCAGTAATGCGGCCCTCGGGCCAATGTACTAGTCCTCATGTGGCCCTCATGGTCATTTGAGTTTGAGACCCCTGATTTAATAGAAGTTGATTTTTTAGAAATTGATTTGATACAGTCGATTGTGTGTGTCCCCACTAAGCGCATTAAGTCGGCGGTGTGCGTCCACAGTACCAAGGCTAGCATCGACTTTCGGAGCGTTGCACTGTGGTAGCTATCCCACAGTTCCCGCAGTCTCCGCTGCCTATTGGAATTCTAGGTTGAGCTCCCAATGCCTGATGGGGCAAAAACATTGTCGCGGGTGGTTCTGGGTACATGTCGTCAGGCCCCCCCCTCCCTCCGTGAAAACAACGGCAAAAAATCATTTCTCGCCTTTTTTCCTGGGTTACCCGTGCAGACGACATATCACGGCAAGCATGGAGCCCACTCAGCTCACTGTCACCGTATGTCTCCTGGGTGCTGTTAGCAGACACGGTACTGCAGTGCTACACAGCAGCATCCCCTTGCCTTGCCTTGCGGACGGCAGACAGTACAATATGACTGCTAGCCGTTGTCATCGTCCCGTCGGTGCTCCTGGCCGACCTCGGTTAGGTTGGTCGAGGGCGCCTGGGCAGACATGGGTACTCCTGGCCGGCCTCGGTGAGGTCGGTCGGGGGCATCCTGGACAAAAATGGGAATGACTCCAGGTCATTCTCTTTTTTAAGTTTTGTCTAATGGAGATTCAGTCCTGCCTGTAATATCATGCCAGCTGGAGGCTTCTGCCTCAGGCTGTTCTCCCAGTCGGCAGCACTGCGCGGTCGCACCTACCCCAGCCTACCCCTTGTTCCCATGGCTCATGAAGCCTGGACAGTAGTAAGGAGCAGTTCAACTATAGGCTGAGCAAGTGCATAATGGTGGTAAAATATGCCTTTGGACGTTTAAAAGCTCGCTGGCGCAGTTTACTGATCGGTTAGACCTCAGCGAAACCAATATTCCCATCGTTATTACTGCTTGCTGTGTGCTCCACAATATCTGTGAGAGTAAGGGGGAGACGTTTATGGCGGGCTGGGATGTTGAGGCAAATCGCCTGGCCGCTGATTACACGCAGCCAGACATCAGGGCGGTTAGAAGAGCACAGCAGGGTGCGCTGTGCATCAGAGAAGCTTTGAAAACCAATTTCATGACTGGCCAGGCTACGGTGTGAAAGTTCTGTTTGTTTCTCCTTGATGAAAACCCGCCCCCTTGGTTCACTCTACTTCCCTGTAAGCCAACCGCCCTCCACTCCCCCCTTTGATCTCCGCTTTCAGAGGCAATAAAATCATTGTTGTTTCAAATTCATGCATTCTTTATTAATTCGTCACACAAATGGGAGGATAACTGCCAAGGTAGCCCTGGAGGGGTGGGGGAAGAGGGAAGCACAGGGGTGGGGTAGTTGTAGGGGCACCCCCTAGAATGGCATGCAGCTCATCATAGAAGCGGCATGTCTGGGGCTCTGACCCGGAGCGGCCGTTTGCCTCTCTGGTTCTTTAGTAGGCTTCACGCAGCACTGCTGCGGGTTCCTGTTATAACCTCTGTCCTTCATGCCCTTGGAGATTTTTTCAAATATTCCGGCATTTTGTCTGTTGGAACGGAGTTTGGATACCACGGATTCATCTCCCCATACAGCGATCAGATGCAGTACCTCCCATTCAGTCCATGCTGGAGCTCTTTTGCGATTCTGGGACTCCATGGTCACCTGTGCTGATGAGCTCTGCATGGTCACCTGTGCTGATCAGCTTGCTACGTTGGCCAAACAGGAAATGAAATTCAAAAGTTCGCAAGGCTTTTCCTGTCTATTTGGCCAGTGCATCTGAGTTGAGAGTGCTGTCCAGAGCGGTCACAATGGAGCACTCTGGGATAGCTCCCGGAGGCCAATACCGTCAAATTGCATCCACACTACCCCAAATTCGACCCAGCAGGGTCGATTTCAGCGCTAATCCCCTTGTCGGGGAGGAGTACAGAAATCGATTTTAAGAGCCCTTTAAGTTGACAAAAATGGCTTCGTCGTGTGGACGGGTGCAGGGTTAAATCAATCTAACGCTGCTAAATTCGACCTAAACTCGTAGTGTAGACCAGGGCTAAGGACAAGATTTTCACTTGCCCTCTGTGCCCATGCAGTAAAGGTAAGGGGCATAAGAGCCCTCCTTATTCCTCTGCATGGGCTACCTGCATTGCCAGTCCATAAGCAGGGGAGAGAGCAGGCTCTGTGGAGTTGTGATTCTGTGCGCCAGGAAGGTGGGCAGGGAATGGGTGAAGAGGAGTGAGGAATAGGCAGAGCCTTGGCTTTATCCCCCAACATGCTGGCCAGTGGAGCTGAGCCAAAGCAGAGGGGGATGAAATCTGTGCCTGCTGTAGGCCAGTAGAAGATGGTGTTCTTTTGAGAGCCAGGGGAGATCACGAAAGGAGTTGTAACTCAAAGTCATGGTTCCTTCCATAGACTACTCCTGGGTAAGACAGCTATTTGTCACCCCTTTCTATGGCTAAGGAGCAATGCCTTAATGTAGCCCTAAATCAGACAAGCATGTACAGTCTACAGAAGAGCAATAGAAAGAGAAGATGGAGAGTGAACAGGGCAGCATAGAATTCAATGCTGGCAAGTGAAGTGAAAGAGGTGGGTCTGAAGCAGGGACAAAAGTGGATATGGTTGATAAACAAGAAGTGAGAGGCCATTCTTGCCCTAAATGTGGTGTGAAGAAAGATGCGACATTGATCTTGGAAGAAGAGTGGGAGGAAGGGGAAATACTGGGGGTGAGAATTGGGAGGAGAGGGAAGTGTCAGTAGGAAAAAAGTTCATTTACAATCGAATAACTAAGTGAGAAGTGTTTGGAAGTCAGTATTTAATACTACCTCATTAATCAATTTACCAAGGTCTAGACTAGTTCTAGACACACAAAGGGATATCTAGAAATAATCCTAGTGCTGTCGTACATATACATTGAAATAAAAATGTCATGCACTGGCCTTTATTTAAATGAATGATCCATCAAAAGAATTTTTTTAAACAAAAATTAAATTAAATTAAACTAATGTCAATGCAGCATCATGGCAGAGATTTTAGATCCACGAGAGTCAGGGAATTCCAAAGTTAAACTTCCTACAGTATTGTTAACGCTACCTACCGCATTGCACATGTGGGGACAAATTTTCAAAAGAGCTCTGCTCCCTTTTAGGCTCATAAACAAGCCAGTGAGAAGGTGTAAAGGCGCTCCAGCATGTCGGGGTTTACTGGGTTCCTGCCTGTCAGGTGGCCAATTTGGGCAGGGCTATGAAAGGACAAGAGAAGGATGTGACCTCTCTCCTCCCAGCTGGCTGAAGTTGGAAAGACCTCAGTTAGTTATTACCCAGTAGTTTGAGTTGATTTGTTCTGGTTGCAGTATTGCCAAACCCAAGCATTCAAAAGTCATGTCCCAAAAATCATGAGATTGGCTTAGAAATCATGAAAGTTTAAAAAAAAAATGTGGGGGTTCTTTTGATTTATCATATGGTTTTTGAACCTTTCGACCTGGGTCCTGTTTTTAATCTTTTCTCTGCAACCATGAGGGATAGAAGCTTTTATTTCTTTTAAATGAAAGCTGGGATTGTGCTGTATTCACAAGCTGCGGGAGCTGGGGCTTTACACCAAATATCACGAGACTTGCAGTAACCCCTCCAGAGTCAGACACACTGGGGTGTTGGTGTTGGGTTTTGGAAATAAAGCAAGCCCTGAAGGAAGGGATCTGAAAGGGCCTCAGTTGAGCTTCCTTTTTCCTTTTAAAGCCCTGACCAAATCGGCCGTGTGACAGGCAGGATTTTCCAAAGTGCTCACAACCCAGCAGCTTCCATTATGACACTTATGGCCAGGTCTTCGAAAAAGCCAAGTAGCTGACAGGCTGAGCTCTCTTGAAAATTTGGCTGCTTATTTTGCACCCTGCATGGGAGCTGAGCTGTCTGGAAAATCTGGCACCATAGAGTGGTGGATACCATGGCAATATGTGTAATAATGCCACTATAGTATGGTGTAAAAATAATGCAATATACAGTAATGCAAGTTACTGTGTATGTATGGGTGGGCCAAGCTACAACCATAACCTTGAATTTCTTGATCTTTGTGCATTTAGGGCCTGATTTTCCTCTCACTCAGGATGTGTTTACAGTGCAGTCAAAGGTGTGACTGCAGCACCCACTTTGCCATAGCGAGCTTGAATAACCCTAGCAATGAAGCCATAGCAGCTCAAGTACATACCCCGAGTTCTAGGCATGGCTTGTGAAGCCTATGTTGCAACCTGTGCTGCTGAGGCTTCACTGCTATTGTTATTCAAATTGGCTAGATAAAAGCTAGCATAGGTCTGCTGCAGTCACACCTTTGACTGCAGTGTAAACATACGCTCAGTTTCATACCAGAGTAACTTTGTTGCCAGAGTAACTTGGTTGCCTCCCATAGAATTACACCTGATTTATACCAATAATAATGAGAGAATCAGCCCCTTTAAATCTTAACTATAGAGTTGCATTTACACAGTTTTATGTCATATTTTTTATTGTTCTTTATTACGTGTCCAGCCCCATAGCTGTGTATGGCACTTTACAGACAAATGGAAAGGACAGCTCCCTGCCCTGAGGAGTTTACAATCTAAACAAACACCTCCTGCAAATACTTAGTCCACACTGCAATAAAAGACCTGCAGCACAGCCATGGCTGGCCTAGGTCAGTGACTCAGGCTCATGAGACCCAGGCTATGGGGCTATGGGCTAGTCTACACTACCCGCCCGGATCGGCAGGTAGAAATCGATCTCTCGGGGATTGATTTATTGCGTCTCATCTAGACGGATAAATCGATCCCCGAATCGACGCGCGTACTCCCACCTCGTCAGGAGGAGTAAGGGCCATCGACGGGGGAGCCGCGGCGATCGATTTGCCGCCGTCCTCACAGCAGGGTAAGTCGAATAGATTTGCGTATCTTAAATCGATTCCCCCCCCCAGTGTTGACCTAGCTTCAATCATTGAAGCATAGACGCTTGGGCTAGAGCCCGGGCTCTGAGATCCCACGCAGGGGGAGGGTCTCAGAGCCCAGGCTCCAGCCCAAGCTCATACATCTACACTACAATTTTTAGCAGTGACTGGCGTCTCTGTTGTGCCCTTTTTTATTGTGAATATAAAACAAAACTGGGGGCAAGTGTCATGCTGAGATAAGTGATGTCTTGAATTGCTGAAGGCTCATAGCTTGGTCCTGTTCCTTTCTTGCACGAGGTATAACATTATCTCAGAATGACTTTGGTTTATTGCTTAATTTGGCAGCCCTACTAATTTTTAGCCCCACAGCCTGAGACCCACAAGCCAGAGTCAGCTGACTCTGTGCCATGGGTTTTTTTATCACAGTGTAGACGTACCTTTACACACATGAAGCCTGATCCAAAGCTCATTGGAGTCAATGCAAAGACTCCTCTTGACTTCAGTGGGCTTCGGAACAGGCCCATGCTTAAGTTTGTGTACATGAGTAGTCCCACTGATTCAAGTCAGTCATGTGTGTTAGTGTTTGCAGAATCGGGGATCAGGGTGTGTCTGCCCATGGAGCAGGGGTACGATTCCCAGCTCGAGGAGACACTCACGCCAGCTGTCCTCGAGCTAGTGCCCTAACAGCAGAGTGTAGCTGTGGCAGTATGAGCGGCAGGAGATCTGCTAGCCGCCCGGAGTATGTGCCTAGGGTCTCAGATGGACACGTACTTGCGGTGGCTAGCCCAGCCTCAGTTTTTTGTTTTTCGATCCTAATTGGAACGAAACCAAACTGTGACATATCAAACTCCTCAGCTAAATGGAATTAGCTTTTTCTGCCCAGCTCCAGTCCGGACCATTTGTGCTTATTAAAGATCTCATGGCCTTCTTTTAGAAGAAAGACTGCCTGACCCAGTGCCCCAACCCCTGGCAATTGAAGTGATTCTGTTTGCCTACTCCTCCTCAAAGGATTCCATCATTTCAATTTAGATACAGTTTTCTTCACTTCCTGTCCTAAACCACTGTGCCCTTTAGCTGTGAATGGTTTCACCCAGAGGTTGCTGCTTTTTGGCAGAAGACAAAGTGATTCATGTGTGTAAAGATTGGATGGCCAGTTAGTAAAAATTTCGAAGTACTCTGGGATGCATTTGGATGAGAGCTGCTGTGTAAATATAAGTTCATTATCATTATACCTTCTGTTGTTGGCCTTCTCCTGCTCCGGTATGCTGCCTGTATTACTCGGAGCCAGAGTCTCTGCAATCTGTCCCCTGCAGAACACTTCACCCTACTGAATCCTCATGCTGCACTACGCTGCCAGTCACCCTCACAGCCCGGGCAGCTGCTGAGAGCTAGCGCCTGTTAATGCAGAGCTAGAACTGGGCGGGTCTGTGTTGACTTGAAATATTAATGTTGTCCCCAGAATCAGTGCCAGCGCACACCAGCACTTTGGCCTTGGCCCAGTGAAGCGTTCCCACCGTGCTCCTGACCCTCCTGGCCTGTGGTGGGTGTGTCTGAGGACTGGGCTATGCGCAGCCACCTCCTCATGCTCCAGCTCTCTAGCAAGGCTTGTGTGGCCTTCTTGTTCCCGTGCACCCCATCAGAAATGGAGAGGGTGTGCTAAGTTGCGTGGCTGAAATTGCTGGGGAGAGAAGCACTGTGGGGGCAGTGGAGGCCAACACAGAGAGAGGTGAAAAACAAAAACCAACACCCAGCTGTGTCCCCTGGGGATATCATACCACTTCCTCAGGGATGGCCCCATTCTTTTCCCTGATTTAAATCCATGCCCAGTGGGCAACTTCCTCTGGCTGGCTGGCTCCCTATGGAATGGGGTCCTGCCCAGTTGCCTTTAGGGCCCAACTCTGGCTCCCCACAATGGTGCTGCAGCCTGTCAGGAAAAGGCATGGGCGTACCAGGGAGCAGTGAAGGAAAGAAGGAGAAAGACCAAAGGGCTCCTGAACAGGAAACTGGTGCTTTGCGAGAAACGGTGGAGATTCAGAGAGGGGGGTCACCAGAGTAATCAAGTGGGGGCGCAGGTCGGCAGAAGGCAGGGGGCGGAGAGGGAGCGGTATATATATGAAGGCAGTGGGGAGAGGGCAGGACGTAAATGGAGAGGAAGCTGATGCTCAGAGGGAGCGTACAGCACCAACCCTTCTTTTTGTAGTGCCTTATCACTGGGGAATCGGGACACCTTGCCTCAGGAGACCATTGTGATGGAGAGGAAAGCATAAGGGTTAGCAGGGCAACGGTTACGATTTGGGCTATGAGAGGACATTGGAGCATCGTACAGAATGAGTTTTCAAAGGTCTCAGGAAGCGGACTCTTTGGGGTATTCCTCCCCAGCTGCTTCCTGGCCTCTTCGTTTAATTTTTTCCTGCCAGTCTCTCTCCCCATGTACTTTTCTCTCACTGTGTTTTTTTCTCATTCTCATTCTCTCTTTCTTTCTCTCACCAGGTCTGTGCCTCCCCCTCTCTCCTTGTCTGACTCTCCCTCCCTCTCATCCGTTGTCTTTCCCCCCATCTCCATTTGTCCTTTTCCATTGGCAGAGCAGAAGCCACACTGGCTCACAGCGAGGAGTGAATATAAAAGGGACAATGACCTTTTCTGAGGCAGCCTTTGAAAACAGCCGTTCCCTGAGAAGAGAAAGGAAGAGGGGCTGGGCAGTCCAGAGAAAAAGGGGGAAGGGAGGGCATTAATGAAGCAACACTCAGCAACCAAACAGGCTTCCAGGGCATCAAATATGAAAAGGTTTGCTCTTCAAGGGGAAGAAAAGCAAGAAGCATGAAATATTCATGAGTGCCAGGTGTGGGCTATGAAAGGCGTCTCACCCTCCCCACTCACCCTCGCAGGAAGACTGGGGGGACACACAAGGCTGTGTCTGCTGCAGGCAACCAAGGGAGGATTCTAGCTGGCTGGTTTCCCCCAGAAGACAGAGCTTGTGAAATGTTAGATAATAGTCCTCTATCACCCACCCATGCACACACCCCTGCGCACACACAAAGGGTGGAGAATGGAAGAGCATGCCTGGCAGGTATTAGCCAGCTGAGGTTACTCTCAGTGGGGTGTCCCAAGGACTCAGACTATGGGCAGAATGGAAACATCTCACTGACTCCAACATGGCAGTGCTTCATCAAAGGAGGCAGGACACCCTGCCATGAGGGCAGGTGGCGGGTGGAGGGGAGAGAGGGTTACAAGAGAAGGAACCTTTTAAGAAAACAAAACCAAAATCCACTGACAAAAGCCAATATTTTGGGAAAGTAGCTGAATTCCCTCTTGGATTTGGACAGAGCAACTCTGCTCCTTGCTCTGGAGGAGCCCCAGGGCCCTTTCTGACAAGCTTCTGTCAACTTCAGAGAGTCCATGGTTCCCTCCAGACAGTTCCTGTCAGCCCCAATTAGCTTGGCCGTCACAGCTGAAACCTTCCTGAGCGGAAACACCTGGCATGTGCCAACCCTTGGGAAAGCAGAACCACGGTGAGCGATCCAGAAAGAACAAAGCAGGGGGCGTATGCTGCAACTTGCATGCTAAGCTAACAGAGCATGTGCAGAAGAGACCACTGACCCTTTAAAAACAAGCGACTAAAGCCCAATACATTTCTTTTCATGGCCCTCATCACTCCAGTTCCAAAACTGATGGAGGACACTGGACTGGTGGGAAAATTCTATTCCACTCAGGTGGTTATACCTTTCCCCATCACCGTGGTATCTGGGCACCTTCTAGGAGTGCATTAATGGACATGACTAGCATCTGTAGTATCAAAAGGAGAAGCAAGATCTGAGGCAACAAAGCCTTCCGTTTGTTCAGTATCCACTGGTTCAAACAAACCAGGTAGAAGAGAGTATAATTTTCAGTACTCATCTTAACAGCATGATGGGCCAAACTACCAGTTTGGATTTTTGTGGAAGGCAAAGCAATTATCTTCCCCATCAGCATTTGGGACATAATGATCGGCAGGGGCACTGGGATACATAATTTTGCTGATTCCAATAGCCACTGCAGAATCTGAAGCATAATTCTGTCCCTCATCCAGGCAATGTGCCCCAACTGAATATGCCCAAGTGTTCCCTCCTTCCCTGCCCCAGCGTGCATTTCACAGGGATGTCATTGGGCTGGTTGGATTTTTCTGTGGTCTGCTCTTTGGTGGGAATTTTTAGAAACCAGAGACTAGATATAGAAGCAGGCAGTATTTGGGTAGACAGAAGCAGAGAGAGATGTTTGCCTTTTTTCATGCTATCCCCTGTGAACAGCGTCCCTGTCCCCAGGCACAGTGCAACCCCACTCTTCTGATTCAAACCCTACCTCAAAACTTGCTTCTTTCCTTGCTGATCCCCAGCCTTCATTCCACACACGGCCCACAAATTTTAATAGGTTAAATTCATTTAAAACAATCCAAAGAGGCACTAATGAGCTGTGTAAGTAACACATCACAAATGCACCACAACACTAATGATATACCTGAGATACCTAGATGATATTTTCATCCTCTGGACAGATGATTTAAACTCCCTCACAGATTTCCACTACAACTATCACCACCTGTCCATTAAACTCTTTCTGGAACACTCCCACACCAGCATCAACTTCCTGGATACCACAATCAGCGTCAACACTGGAACCCTATAGACAGCTAGATACAAGAAACCCATGGATCACCACACCTACCTTCACAGATCCAGGACCCACCCCAGACACACCAAGAAATCTGTTATCTACAGCCAGGCACTCAGATACCACAGAATATGCTCCGAGGAGAAAGTCTGGGGTATACACTGTAATACACTTAAAACCACCTTCACCAAACAAGGACACTCCACCAGAGAAGCAGATCATATTGTGGAACAGGCCACCCAAATACCCCGAAAGAACCTGCTCCAATATGGAAATAAAACCCTCTCCGACCACATATCCCTAGTGGTCACCTACCACCCCACACTGGAACCCATACCGAGTATCATCCAACAACCACAACCCCTACTTGATGAGGACCCCATCCTGAAAGAAATCTTTCCTGAACCCCCTTTTCTGGCCTTCAGACAACCCCCCAGCCTCTCCAGATTCATCATCAGAAGCAAGCTCCCTACAGGCCAGACACACCAACTCGAAGCAGCCCCAGATCCTGCCAGAACAACAGGTGCAAAACCTGTAGACATATCTCCACTGCTTCAATGATCAACACCTCCCACGACATACCTTTCAAGATCCATGGGTCCTACACATGCCTATCACAACATGTGGTGTACCTCATCCAGTGCACTATGGGTATGGGCTACACGGGGATAAATGTCCTGCAGTGCAGCCCTCCACGTGCACAGTGTCCCAGAGCTCGAGCTCCATCCCAAGCCCAAAGGTCCATACAGCAATCTTGCAGCCCCAGAGCCTGGGCCCTGCAAGCCTGAGTCAGCTGATGCAGGTCAGTGGTGGGTTTTTTATCCCTGTGCAGACATACCCCAAATGCCCCAATAGCAACTATGTGGGTGAAGTAGACAATCACTACACGCTCGAATGAACTCACGCAGAAAAATGATAAAAGACAAAAGCACCATATTACCTGTGATTGAACACGTTTCACAACACCATCACTGTATAGCTGACCTCTTAGTCCTCGTTCTCAAAGGAAACCCACACAACACTTTCAAAAGACAAGCCTAGGAGCTTAACTTCATAACTCTGCTAGTCACTAAAAATCATAGACTGAATAGAAACACGGGGTTTATATCTTATTACAACAATCTGTAATCCATTCACAACCACCTCTCCAGCTGCCTTTCCATCCCCCCTCCTTCTTGTTCCCCCTATGACTGGAGGGGTGTTAATGGGGGTCCCTTGAAATATGTGTTAACTACTTATGCTAAACAATCTATTCCACCTTGCATTTAGCTGTGATACCCCGAGGGCAAGCCTACACTTAAAATGCTGCTTCGGCAAACCTGCACCGATGCAGCTGCGCCGCTATAGAATAGCGCTTTAATGAAAGATGCTCTATGTCGACAGGAGAGAGCTCTCCCATTGGCGTAGTTAATCCACCTCCCTGAGAGGCGGTACCTGTGTTGGTGGGAGAAACCCTCCCCCTGACATAGCGCTGTCTACACAGAAGTTAGGACGGTAAAACTGTGTTATTCGTGGGATGTGGATTTTTCACACCCCTGAGTGACGTAGCTATACTGATATTGGTCTATAGTGTAGACCAGACCTGACTATGTTTCCCAGACCTGAAAGAGAGCTCTGTGTAAGCTCAAAAGCATGTCCCTCTCACCAACAGACATTTGTCCAATAAAAGATATTACCTCACCCGCCTTGTCTCTCTACACATCACCTGACATTTCATTGTTGCATGCTCAGCCCAGAGTCTCTTGCAAATGTTTTCATTATTTCGTACTGTGTTAAGTCTGTGTAATTCCCAGCTTGATGAGGAGCCTCGCAGGAAGCGGGACACAGGAGAGGCAGGGAGCTTTTGGAATCTGCCTGTGTTCCATTGGAACTTCCGCAAAATTGCACGATCCGTGAACTGTTTCCATTTCTCCAATTTGGCAAATTCTGACAAAACAATGTTTCCTCTGAATCTCTCTGACCGGCTGTAGTCAGGACCTCCGGTCTATGGCTCATCTGAAAGTTAGCACCATCCCCCAAATACTAGGATGGAGCATTGGTTTAGCAGTGACTCAGTGGAAAGGCAGTCGATCACCTACTGCATTACCTGCACAGCCTCCTATGAGGCCTGGGTTTCCCTGCAGGTCTCCCATCTACGTATTACCCAGCCTGACCCAGTCTAGCTAATGAGAGCTAATAAGATCACAATGTGTGGCAGTATTGTTGCTGGAAGCACATTGCACTGTGGTGAGGGGGAGGAGTTGTAAGTCGGTAATGCTGTAAAAGGGTTGCCTCCAGAGACTGGGAGGTCAGGGTGACTGGCAGCACACAGCCCTGTGGCTTGACTGTGGGGCTTTGTATTATTACAGATCAGGAAACCAGATACGGGCAAATACTCTCAGGCAAGAGGCTGGAGCTAGTGAACTATTGATGCCTTACTAGGCTAGAAGATGACTAGCCAAAGACTAATGGCACATCCCGGCATTCAAGAGACTGGGGCTTTGCAACCACCCCAAGACTTATGCTTACTAAGTCCAAAAGGGACTGCTCAATCATTCCTTCTACCCTCTCCCTCTCATGCATATTCCCCCCAATACTGGAATTCTGCACCCCACCCCCACCCCCCACTGCACTCACAGACCAATGGCAGGGTGAACATGTAAAGCCCTGTATTAACTCATCAAATCACACATGGACAAGCTCTCTACTCCCTCCAGCAGTGGAACCAGAAGGAAAGGAAATTCACCATCAGAACCCCCCTCTGCTGGCTTAGGGTCTCACAAATAATAAGGTCGGAACACACACCTGGTCAACATAAAAGATATATACCCCTCACACCCATACCATCTTGTCACATAGATACACATACCTGTCCGCCTCATGTACATACCTCACACTAGGTCCACACCCTCTCACCATACAGACACTCTTCTCTCCTCCTCCTCTCCCACCTTCTTACTCAGATATAATAAACATCTCCACCAGTACAAATACATCTTAATCCTCATCCACCCTTGTTGCCCACATATGACATTTCTCATGCCCAGCATCCTGTCCCCCTGCAGTAGGAACAAAACAACACAGGAAACTGAGACATAGTGTAAAGCACAACTTGATGTGGCTAATTACTTGACAGTGGGCATAAAAGAGGGATTAACTAGTGCCTCGAGGGGCTGTTACTGAATCCTAATCTTATCTTTCCCTCCCCCTCCCCCTTCCCCTTCCCCTTCCACTGCCATCTGAAGTAATGAACTAGTTATAAATATCTAATTAGCTAATTATATGCTGGCCTACATGGAGCATCTTGCGTGATGGAATTCCCTGGACCCCTGGAGGAGGGAGTCTCAGCGGAGGAGGCGGGAGGCGTGTGTGTGTGTGTGTGTGTGTGTGTGTATATGTGCGTGTGTGAGGAGTGGGGGGCGGTGTGAGGGAGAAGGCGCTTGTTTCATGCTCCGAATGATTTCTAGAATTTTGGCATCCTTGGAGACCAGAGGAAATGTAATTAATTTAGCAGCGGAGGGAGGCTGGCCTGACCCTGCCGGTCTGAAAACAAAACCACCAAAATTCTTCACGCAATAATTTCAACCCAAAATTGTTTTGTTATGAAATGTTTGCACTGGTCAGAGGTGCTGTACCAACAGCCCTGAATGCCATCTTTTGCCAGAGAACAGGTACAGCATGGGTGGCAGCAGTGAAAGCTTCCTTCATACAGTACCCTCCAGCGTGCCTCAGCCCTGTCATGGAGGGACCACTAGAGAGGAGAAGGGGGTTTGGTCTCCATGAGCTCTGTGTGGCTCGAAAGCTTGTTTCTCTCACCAACAGAAGTTGGTCCAATAAGAGAGATTGCCTCCTCCACTGTGTTTCTTTGATGAGGCTGTCATTGAGAGGGCCAACCCATGCCAGTTTGTTGAGGGGTTTGTGTGGTGTACATACTAATCCCACTAGGAATTGGGCTCGGGCTCATTTCTCATGGGTCACCGGGCAGCTGGAAAGCATTTATGACTGTTAGTCCCTGCCAGCTGAGGCTGGGGTGGTTGATCTGCATGGATTTCAGGGCGGTGTTTTCAACTCATCGCCCTTCTGTGGGAAAGGAAGAAGATGGAATATTATATCAAATGATGATTGTGCCAAAAACCTCTTAGGAAGATAGGACTGGCAGGGACCTCCTGGGTCACAGAGTCGAGTCCTCTGCTATCGCAAGCAACCCCATCACAAGCTTATCATCATCCTTCCTTCCTGGGGCTATAACGTGAAGCCCGGGGTAAAGAGGATGTTGAACAGAAATAGCTTTGTCCCCTGCCTGTCATTTGGGAGTGGGATGGGGTGTGGGGGTGGAAGTAGTGATCATACCTGAGTGATCCAGCCTGATTTGGAAAATAATTAATTTCCAATCTGCCTGTTTTATTTTCATTAAAATTTTTCTCTCTGTCTTTTTTTCCCATTTCCCTCTTTTACTCTTCTCTCTGCTTCTCCCTTTCTCTCCCTCCATCTCAATCTCTCCTCCTCCTCCTCTGCCTCTTCCCCACCTGCAGGCATGCGGATCCTGGTGAATTTGCTCCTGGACACCCTGCCCATGCTGGGGAATGTTCTGCTTCTCTGCTTCTTTGTCTTCTTCATCTTTGGCATCATCGGAGTACAGCTGTGGGCTGGTCTGCTCAGGAACCGCTGTTTCATGGAGGAGAACTTCACAATGTGAGTGCATGGGAGATAGCTACCCCCTTGTCCTGTCTGTGTGGATTCCTTCCTTCCCCACCCTACTCTTTACTTCCTTCTCCCTTCTCTCTGTCACTGAAGATTTCCAGAGGCTGTGCCAAGGGTGCTAACAAATCGAACGCTTCCCCGTTTCCACCCTTTCCCCCAGCCAGAAAGGTTCCTGTTTCCTTACAGGCACACACCTTCTGAAAGCTACCTCTGCCTGTGGAAGGGACCTGTCAGCATAGTGGGCTACAGCAGCATTCCTCTTCTGCATCAGCCAGAGCAATCTTCATTTCTGGGATTCCACTGCTACCTCTCCCATCCCCCTTGAGTTCACTAAATCAGCTCGAACTGTCCCAATGAAAAGAATCTCATCTCTACAGTCAAGAGGCCCAGTCTTCCATTGCCTTGCACCTTGCAGAGTCACTTCCACCTGTGCAAAAGGGATGCAGGATGCCACGACCTTGATACTGAGCTGCCTTCTGCACAAATCAGAATGGGAAGGAGGGCAAAGAGGCCTGCAAACCTTCTTCGCAGCCGCCAGACTCTTGGGCGAGCTGGGGACTAGTCCAGCCCTAATTACGTCTGGCTGCCCACAGCCTCAAGCGATCATTCCAGTTGCCAGGAATATTTACGAGAATAGTTAAAGGATTAGAAGACAGGCCTTATAGTGGTAGACCCAAGGAGCTTAATGTATTTAGCTTAACAAAGAGTAAGTTCAGGATGGAGTAAGTTCTCTGCTTCCACAACAGTCTGTAGGTACCTACACAGGGAACAAGTATTTGATAATGGGCTCTTCAAGCTGGCACACAAAACTCTAGGCATATGTGGAATGTCAGACAGGATCTCTGTGCTCCACGGCACATGCTTAAGAGTGATCAAGGTGCTCTACCCAAAGAAGGGAAGGATGGTCCAGTGGGTAGGGCACTGGCTTAGAACATGAGAGACCCAGCTCTGCCATGGACTTCCTGTATGGCCTTGGGCAAGTTACTTAGTCTCTCTCTGTCCTCAGTTCCCCCTCTGTAAAATGTGGATAATAGAACGTCCTTACCTCACAGGGATATGGTGAGGATAAATACATGGGGGGGCGGGGGGAGAGAGATTGTGAAGCGCTTTGAGATCTACTGATGGAAAGTGCCATATAAGAAATAGGCATAATTAGTATTATTATCTATGGTCAGACAGAGCATGTACAGCGCCGTTCACTTCCTTCAGTAATACACTGAACCATGAAAACTTCTGTGGGTGATCACCACTCCAGTCATCTTGCATGGCAGAGCGCCAGTGCCAGACTGCCATGATCCCTCCAGACGCTTATTGTCTTCTTTGCAGCTTAAACTGATCTAAGGCTTTAAAGTGTCTTAGCCCCTTAAACAAATCTAAGGCCTTAGATCAGTTTAAACTGCTTAAAGATCTGAAGTGTTGGATCAATTTAAACGTTTAAACAATTTTAAGTCCTTAGATCATCTTAGACTGAAAAAAATATTGCAAAAACACAATTTAGGGGGCAGCAATGGGACTGGAGGGCTAACCAGGGGGTGGAAGCTGCTTAAAGCTGTCTTACACTGTGCATTTATAAGGGAAAATGCATAAGCAGGACTTTGTTCTTCTCTCATGTGCACCAGTCTAAATCAGGAGTAACGCCGATGAGACAATGGAATTACACCTGTGCAGAGCGACTGTCACTGTGAGGTGAATCAGACCCACAGCCTGCACAGCCATCAGATACTAGTTAATCTTTGGCTGACTATTGCTGGCTAAGTCGACAGAGTCTCAGTTTACTAATGAAATTAATATGCACTGCTATGCCTTTATAGATTAGTGTCTATTAGTTGTAGAATTAGGAGCTTTTCTTTCTTTTTTTTTTTTTTTGGACACGTTTCCATCCACCACAATATTTAATGCAAAAAAATCTATATTAATGCAACATTCAGGTTGTGTATTGTAGCTCTGGGAAGACTGGAAACGCACGAGTTAAGGTTGAATGCAAAATCCTAATGCTTCTCCCTTTCATTTGCTCATTATTGTCTAGTCTTAAATTAGGTGAGCACAGATTATTTCAGATACACGTGTATTTTGAAGGTTGTAGAACAGATTGTGTTACTGCAGAAATATCATGTGATCTTGAAATTAAAAAGTTCTCTGAAATATATACACACAAGGGATCAGAGTTAAGGTTGGTCATTCAGTTTTAACTTCTTCATTTACTGACTCTTGAGAGCTTAATTGTGCAACTTTAACTATGCATTAACTGGGGCTTTGTACTTTATTATAGAAAGTTTACTGCCAAATGTAATCAAATTGATGGTCATACTCACAGGCACATCACCATGTACCCTGTTCATTTGCTTTACATTGCATCAGTTGTAGGCTTTGGTGCCAGCTGGGTGGGAGAGCTGACTGCACAAGTTTCCCCCCTCGTTCCCGAGAAAATTAAAACTTTCCTTTGGCAACTGTAAAATCTCCTTCCCATCCCCCAAATCTGCTGGTGGTGGGGTTTGTCTTGGGACTGTGCAGTTTGACCCTGATCAGGGCTCTGCAAAACCAGGGACCAACTCAAGAAACTTCCCATGTCTCTATTCAGCCCCTCACCAAAATAAATCTGAAGCCCCCTTGTATGCAGATTTCATGCACCAAAGTGGGAGTTCCCAGTTCCGCAAATGTCACTAAGGTGCATGTTTGTCACAGTAACTTCATTAGCACGTTTTTCCTCTTCCTAGACAAGGCGACATCATTCTCCCCCGCTACTATCAACCCGAGGAGGACGATGAGATGCCCTTCATCTGCTCCCTGTCAGGAGACAATGGCATCATGGGGTGTCATGAGATCCCCCCGCTGAAGGAGAGGGGCCATGAGTGCTGCCTGGACAAGGATGACTATTATTACTACAACTCCATCCGGCAGGAGTTCAATGTCAGTGATGTGTGCGTCAACTGGAACCAGTACTACAACGTGTGCCGCACAGGCAATGCCAACCCACATAAGGGTGCCATCAACTTTGACAATATCGGCTATGCCTGGATCGTTATATTTCAGGTAAGATAAGGCTGGCTTCCTATCCTCAATCCAGGTTTGTGACCAGATTCTTCTCTTGCCCCCATGCTTTTTCAGCCCCTAATTGAAATGAGTTAGGCTCCACATTCCAAGTCTTGTTGTGTTTCTCCCTACGGATTGAAAAGGAGGCTGAATTTGTAAGCCAGACCTAGGTTCTAAGAACCCACTCCAGGTGGGAACTGAAATCCAGGCCTGTTTCTTCTCCTCCCCATTCCAGAGCCTGTACCCAGAATTCAAGCCAGAGGGCACAGAAATCCAGTTCAGGTTTTCTTTCTTTTTGTTCCAGGGAAACAAACCATTTGAATGAATATAAATTGGTGACTAGTGCAGTTCCAGATTATGTCTAGACTGCAGTCACGGGGTGGGATTACAGCTCGAGCAGACATACCTGAACTATCGTTAATCTAGCTAGTTCGGATCCTGGAGCTGTGCACATCTGTCAACAAAGTCTAGCTCTGCAAGTAGTTACCCAGGGTTCTGGGTGAGTTAGTACAGCCTGCACCGAAGCCCATGCGGCCACAGTTTCACTGCTCCAGTACTTAACTAGTTTGGGTATGTCTACTCGGGCTGCAGTCGCATCTCATGTGTATATAGACCTACTCTTTCAGGCTCTGTTAGCATGTCCCTTCACCTAGGAGAATCCCACTGATATTCTGGCCTGGAAATTTGGCCTTCTTGGAATGGATTCATTTTCTCACCTTTGTTGAGGTTTGAATCTCCTGCTCTGCTCACCAGCGTCAGCCTGTGCCATGTGTAGAAATGAATATCCCAGCTGTTGAATGAATCCAGGAGTCCCACATCCTGGTTGTCTCTCTTGCTCTCTCTTCTCTTTGCAGGTGATCACACTGGAAGGGTGGGTGGAGATCATGTATTATGTGATGGATGCTCATTCGTTCTACAACTTTATCTACTTTATCTTGCTGATAATCGTAAGTACAGTGTGGCCTCTCACCCTAGTAGAATCCTATTTTATGACTGAGAGTGTTCCAGCTTTTCAAGCCAAGGATCTGAGAAAGGGCATATATTCTGTAAACAAAAGGTATTGGATGGCGAAGAGTTGTAACCAATCTAGTCCAGGGAGCTGAGGAATCTAGGTCAGGTTCTCGTCTTCCTGGCGGCTGCTTCCAGAGTCTATGCCAAAGCATATAAATGCAAGTCAGGTTTTTCTCTTCCTTCCAGAAGGATGCACCCAGAATTTATTCCAGGAGGCACAGAAATCCAATTCAGGATTTTCTCCTCTTCTTAGGTATCTGCACCCCCAGTCCATTCCAAGGGAATCTATAATCCAGATCAGCTTCTTCTGCCTGGTGGTGCTGCATCTAGATTCCATTCCAAGTGCACAGAAATCCATTTCCACCTCTTTCACTGTAGATCCTCTTTACACATTTGGCAGTCTCTAGTAGTTCCTCCTATTATTAATTTATTTCTCTTACAGTAGCACCCAAAGGACCCTGTCACAATCAAGTGCTGAGTGACATAATCACCTAAAATAAAAAAAGTCTCTGTCTCAAAGATCTTACAGTGTAACTAGAGGCAGAACATAACAAATTGGTGTAGTGCACAAGGGATGGAGGGGAAGGAGGAAGAGAAGTGTGACAGGAATAGGAAAATAAGGTTGTTTATATTAGTTAAGTGTATAGTTTGGAAGCTTCATAGGTTTTTGTGTGGTTTTGTTTTAAAGACGTGCGCAAGAACTATTAACAAACCACTAACAAGCTCGCTGGACTTAATCTCTTTTGGGTGCAGAAATTCTGCCTGTCAAGTCATTTATGACACAATCATCACCATGGTATCTCGATTCTGGGTATCTCTTGGTTTCCAAGTTACTGTCCACGTGGAGAATACAGAGGAGACAAAAAGAGAAGCAATAAGGGCTAATGGAAAGGGAAAAGAAGGGAATATTTTTAAACAAAGCTAGACAAAGCCTGATTGAAGAGCTTCATTGTGGCTGACAGCCGAAAGTGTCGCTTCACCGTAGCTAAACTTTGTTTCTGTCTGTCTCTTTGAGCTGAGATCCCTTTCTTTCTCCTCTTTCCCTTTATTGCTCAGGAAGTGCCTATGATCCTTCTCTCTGCTTGGGTCTGAAATGAGCAGGAGCACTGTGAGCCTAAGTGAGAGGATGCATGGAAAGCTGGGTGCCATTGCTTCTTTTGTCCCTTGGGACCTGCAGACATGAACATCCTCCCTTCTCCTCCTCCTCCTCTTCCTCCCAAAAGGGATTGTTTTCAAAAATTATCGTGGAGTCTGGCTACACAGGAACCAGACCCAGGAACAGAGGGGAAGCCCTAAAATGGGTTGTGGAATATATAAGATGTATCTGGGGAAGGCTCCATTTCACTCCTTGATCACTTCCCTTGTAAGGACCTTAGCCTGTAGCTTCGAAATCTCAGGGTACATCTACCTTTCGAGCTTGAGGTGTAATTTTCAGCTAAAATAGATGTAGGCGTGCTAGCTGTGATTGCCCTACAATGCTAAAAATAGCAGTGTAGCTGCAGGAGCACGAGCGGCATGGTGGGCTAGCCACCAGAAGTCAGGACGTAGGGTCTTGGGTGGGGTCGTGCTCAGGCAGTTAGCCCATCCCAACACACTGCGGCAATTACACTTCTGTTTTTAGTGTGCTTGTGTAACCCACACACCTCCTTGGGTGTGGTGTTCTGACCCATCTAGTGGCACCAAGACCACTTAGAGAGATTAATGAGTTTGCTCTACAGCAGGGGTTCCCAAACTTGGTTCTTGGCTTGTTCAGGGTAAGCCCCTGGTGGGCCCCAAGACGCTTTGTTTACCTGAGCGTCTGCAGGTTCGGCTGCTCGCAGCTCCCATGGGCCGGGAACGGTGAAACGCAGCCACTGGGAGCTGCGAGCAGCTGTACCTGCGGACGTTCAGGTCAACAAAGCGTCTTGCAGCCCGCCAGGGGCTTACCCTGAACAAGCCATGAACCAAGTTTGGGAACCCCTGCTCTACAGCCTTAGCTAACAGCCAGTGGGCTTTTAGCTCATGTGATAGAGGTTCATGCACCAAGGTCCAGAGGTCCCAGGTTCGATCCCGCCCGCCGACGACCAGAGTCTGTCGGTGTTACACTTGCTCAATCAAAGCTCACAGGCCGGTTGAAAGTATAGATATACCCCAAATGGATGTGGAGTGGAGATGAGACAGACCTAGCTAAGGGCCTATTTTGCACCATTCAGTTGCGCTTGTGTACCCCCCTGCTACCCACTCATGTAGGGAAATAGGATCTCAGGAATGTTCTTGGAGCCCATCCCCAGTGGAATTCTCCACATACACCTTCTTAGCTCATCATCTCATTCAGAATAAAGTGTTTCCACTTGGTGGGGTGCCAGGCTTGGGCTAAGGGGAATCTCCATTGTGTTCTTTTTCTAAACATTCCTTTGTTTTCTGGCCTGTTGACCCCATTACACACCCACTAGTGTAGGAACAGAATCCCCAGTGAGGGAAAAGAGAAATGGAAAAGGAGAGGGTGTGACAGGTTTGGTCATAGAGACCCCCTTGAGACTGTCACCTGAAGTGCTGAAACTACCTCTGAGCCTGTTTTCCCTACCAGTTTGGGATTCCAGAACCCTGCCTTGTTGAGCCAGACATGCTACTCTGCTGCAACACAGACCCAGGGTCTGAACCACGCCCCCAAAGTTGCAGGCTTTAACCAAAACTGCTCAGCAGGTTTCCTATCTCCAGCACCCAGACACCCAGCTCCCAATGGGATCCAAACCCCAAATAAATCCGTTTTACTCTGTATAAAGCTTATACAGGGTAAACTCATAAATTGTCCGCCTTCTGTAACACTGATAGAGAGATATGCACAGCCGTTTGCTCCCACAGGTATTAATCACTTACTCTGGGTTAATTAATAAACAAAAGTGATATTATTAAGTATAAAAAGTAGGATTTAAGTGGTTCCAAGTAATAACAGACAGAACAAAGTAAGTTACCAAGCAAAATAAAACAAAACATGCAAGTCTAAGCCTAATACATTAAGAAACTGAATACAGGTAAATCTCACCCTCAGAGATGTTCCAATAAGCTTCTTTCACAGACTAGACTCCTTCCTAGTCTGGGCCCAATCCTTTCCCCGGTACTGTCCTTGTTAGTCCCAGCTCAGGTGGTAACTAGGGGATTTCTCGTGACTGGCAGCCCCCTTTGTTCTGTTCCACCCCCTTTTATATCTTTGGCACAAGGCGGGAATCCGGTCTCTCTCTCTCTCTCTCTGGGTTCCCACCCTTCCTTCTAAATGGAAAAGGAACAGGTTTAAGATGAATTCCAGTATCATGTGACATGTTCGCATGTCCTGTGAGCAGGGCCGGCTCTGGCTTTTTTGCCGCCCCAGGCAAAAAAGCCTCCCGCCACCTCCCCTGCCCCCGGCGGGGAGCGCGGCAGGGGAGGGCGGCGAGCCCGGCCGTGGCTCCGCTGGTGGCCGGAGCGCCGGGGGGAGGGCGGTGAGCCCGGCCAGGGCGCCGCTCTCCCCAGCAGCTGGAGCTCCGCGGGGAGGGCGGCGAGCCCAGTCGCGGCCCCGCTCTCGGGCCGGAGCGCCGCACCGCCCCCCTCCAGGTGCCGCCCCAAGCACATGCTTGGTGGGCTGGTGCCTGGAGCCGGCCCTGCCTGTGAGACTTCATTACCCATTGGCTGGCACACAGAGGTATACAGGAAGGCTTACAAGTAAACAAAGCCATTTACAATCAATTGTCCTAGTTAATGGGAGCCATCAAGATTCCAAGCCACCATTAATGGCTCACACTTTGTATAATTACAATAGCACCTCAGAGTAATACTTCATATTTCTAGTTTTAGATACAAGAATGATAAATTCACACAAATAGGATGAACACACTCAGTAGAGTATACGTTTTATAATGATACCTTACAAGAGACCCTTTCCATAAAGCATATTCCAGTTACATTATATTTATACTCATAAGCATATTTCCATAAACATATGGAGTGCAACGTCGCAGAGGGAAAGCCTATCTTCAGCAAGAAGACAACCGAAAGCTGTCCCCATTCCCATTGCATTGTGTACTGATGGGCTGAAGCATGGGCTAGGGGAAAGCATGGATGCAGGGAGGTATTTTTTCTTTGAGGGACTTTGTTTATGGTTGGAGGAAGGAGAAACCAAAGGATGGGTGCAGGTCTATCACCCTCTTCAAATCCAATAGACTTTTAAAAATCTAGAGGCAGGATCCTTTAAAATGGTGGGACAGCCTCTCCCCACCCCACCCCCAAAATGGAAAGTGGTCTGCTGAAGTCTCCACCCTGGCACCCTTTGGTAGAATTCCCCTGTCACCCCCAACAAGAGATGTTGTGTCTGAAGCAGTTTGTCCAAGAAACAGCTCCCAAAGGGGCAAACCGAACCTTCTGTGTTTTCTATGAGTTTGAAACAATTTTCTTTTCCTCGCAATTCATTCATTTCCCCATTGGAACAGACATTTTGGCCCCATTTTCACCTGAATAGCACCATTGATTTAACCATGTTTGTAGAGTGTAACTAAGGATAGAATTTAGCCTTGTGTCCACATCTGCAATTCCCACTGAGGTGAGCAGGAGTTGTGCGTGTCTTTCTAAAGGCAGAATTTAAAGGTGGGGGCTGGTTCCCTCTGAGTAAATTCAGATGCTCCCAAACCACCTGGATGTTACAGGTGAACGTTCTATCTCTGGAAGAGGAGGTGGGAGGTGTCTTGCCAATTTAAGATTAACTCGCAGTGATTTGAACTTTGTCTCTGCATTTTTACAGTCATCTGAAACCCTCAATTAAACACTCAGCCTGAGACTGTGCAGCTGAATACCATTGATTTTTTTTCTATGCACACCCCACTCATGTTACTTTTTTTTTGGCAGGCATGGCCTCTGATGAACCACTGGTTAGTGCTGTTCAGCACAAAGATCAAGGCCAAATTCATTTCTGGGGTAATTCCATTGCCTTCAGTGGAATTAAGCCAGGGATGGACTTGATCCCATGTCATCATCCCTGCTTGTGTAGAGTACCCTGTAGCAAGGGAGTAGTCTCAGCACACCCCACCCCACGGTATGGCACTGCCATCACACCATCTCAGTGCCCCCTCTTGGGTCTCCAATCCATTCACATGCACTCAGAAGTTTTAATAACATTCCCCTTCTTGGGGTCTAATTTATTAAGACCTCACAAAAAAATCCTCTGGCCCTTCCACGCTCCAGCCCTTCCTTCCTTGGGTCTTCAGGCCCCAGCTCTCTCTCCACTCCCCAGCTCCCTCTGAGCAGGGAAGCTCTACCGGTGCTACTCCAGGCCATGTATCTCTTTGGGGAGACCTCCCTCTAGGTCTTTTCTAGCCCTGGTCCCTGGGCTCAAATTCCTTCTGTTGGGAAAGAGTCTCCACAACCCCGTCTTGGGGCTATGCTATAATCCAGGCAGGCTTCCCCAACCCACCCTCATCCTAGTTCCACCAGAAGAACCTTCTCTGCTTCCTCCCCCATAAATCACACATGGCTCTCACTTGGGACAGAGCTAAGTGCACTTCTCTTTAATACTCAGCAAGTGGCCATGTGGCTCAGGCACCAGGAGTCATTCCCAGCTTGATCTGGTGATCCTTCTCAGGACTTCCTGTTCTTAAAGGGGCCATGCCTTGGAACAGGGTTGACTGACTCTCTCCCCTCCCAGCCCCCACTGCCCTTAAAGGAGACAGACCACTCTGTGAAATGCACCATTGACACTCAGTAAATAATAACTATCAGCCTCCTTGCCAAAGGCCTCGTGGGCAATATATATGTGGTGAATTAGGCACTTAACAGAAAAAGACCGCAGGTTCTTGATGCCTGAAGCTACTAGTTGAGAAATCAGAGTTGAACCCAACGCACCCTTTGACTCTTCTCCTGTGTGTCCGTGGACTTTCCTGTTGTCCTAAGAATAAAACAAACACATGCGATCATATTTAATGACTTCAGCAGAGTGGTTCATGAGCTGGTCATCCAGTAGCTATATCCAGTCCTCCTCCTCCTCCCCCTTCCTCTTGATTTTAGATGAGCTCCTGGAGGCAGGGCCGGCTCCAGGCACCAGCTTACCAAGCAGGTGCTTGGGGCGGCCACTTCGGAGAGGGGCGGCACGTCCAGCTGTTCGGCGGCAATTCGGCGACGGTCCCTCACTCCTGCTCGGAGCGAAGGACCTTCCGCCGAATTGCCGCCGCAGATCGCAATCGCGGCTTCTTTTTTCGTTTGTTTGTTTGGCTGCTTGGGGCGGCCAAAACCCTGGAGCCGGCCCTGCCTGGAGGAAGGACTGCTTTGTGGCACAGGATTAGGATACAGGAGATCCGAGTTCTATTCATGACTCTGACGCAGTCATACTTTGTGACTTTGGACAAATCGCTTCACTTTTCTGTGCCTCAGTTTCTCCATCTGTAAAAATGGGGATAAATCTTCCTTCCTCCTTCCCCCCCACTCAGTTTGTGCACAGTGAAGGGCACCATAGAAATGCCTATTAAAAAAAACAACAACTCTTCCCAAACGCCATGCTCTGGTTCATCCCATATGAGGGGAGGGAGACAATGTAAATGGGAAAGTGTATGTGTGGTGGGGAGGGCATGTCTGAAGGAGATTTGGACTCCCAATCACTCATCAATGAAAACAAGATGAGAGTATGAACTACCCAGAAGCCTCTGGGGGAAAGGGATCTGAAGCAAACAGCAGTTTCCTTTTTTTCTCCCCTCCTTTCTAGGCCACATAAAAAATCTGAAGGGCAGATGGGCTGAAGTGGGGGAGGGCTCTGTGGATGAAGGGGAATGGATTTAGAACTGCTTTGAAGGGCATTGAGAGGGCAGGGAGAAGCATTTTATTTTGAAACTGCATATATTGTCCTAATGCTGATCTGGCCAGGAATGGCTTCGTTTTTCAAAGGCTTATTTATATGTCAGCAGAGACGTCTCCCCTTTGAAATAGTAAAAGCCACTGGATTGAATCTCATGATGGAACCTCTAGCCACCTGTGTGTGTGTGAGTGAGTGAGAGAGAGAGAGAGTGAGTGGGTGTGTGTGTGTGTGAGACTAGGTATGGGTAGTGAAGGGGGGGATATTATCTATTCAAGTAGAGGAAGTTATGCTTGAACACTGTTCCTAAACAATCCCCACTGTTTCCTTTTCTGACTCAGGTAGATAGTGGAGTTGGAGTAGAGGTTCTCTCCTTCACCTACCTGCGCTCTTCCCTCCCTTTTGGAGGATTATGCTTTTAATGACCCAGGAGAGGAGCTGCCAAACAGGATGAATAGGAAGGTATTGGATACAGCTCTGTTGTATTCCTGAGCTGCATCAGAGATTCCACCCTGGGAAGGAAGGACTAGTAGTTCTGCTAGTGGTCCTAAATCTAAAAAGGAATGTGATGGGAACACAACGCTGGTGGTACCTTCAGAAGCCCTTCCAGTGGAGCATGGGAATCCAGTTCAGGTTTTTCTCCTCCTCCCCAGAGGGCTGCAGCCAGAGTCCACTCCAGGGGCACAGCAATCCAGTTCAGGTTCTTCCCTTCTTCCCAGGTGCCTGCACCCAGAGTCCGGGGTCTCTCTGTAGGAATCTAGCTCAGTCTTCTCCACAGGTCGCATCCAGGGTCCATTCCAGATGAGCACAAAAATCCAGTCAGAGTTCTAAAACAATCCCTCTTTTTAGCACTGACATATCACAGTTCACAACACTTTGGAGAGCAGATCCCAACCATGTTGGAACACTGTTCAAAATGAGTGGTTGAAAGTCCTAGTGTGGACCGGATTTGCATTCCTGTTGAATTTCTATCCCCATCCCTGCAGTAAAGTATTGATCCCATTATGGAGATTCAGATTGATCCCACAATGGAGATACTTAAAACTGATATAGTGGTTTTTATCCATACATCTCCAAGCATTCAGCATTATTGTCTCCATTTTAGGGATGGGAAAATTGAGGCATAGCTAGATTAAAGGAGATCTGCAAATGAATAAAATAGGGTGTTTGCCTTTTTTGGCTTTTGTAGAATGGATAATAAAGGCCTGAAACATTTTATTTAAAAAATGAAGGGTTCTGCTTGTTTTTACATGAGCAATTGAGAGCCTGTCTAGACTGGAAGACTCTCATGATTCGGGGACTAATGAAAGTAGGACATCACAAGAGCCAAGAGAGTGAAAGTTGAGCAAGGAAGGGATTTTTGGTCAGACTGTTTAACGCTCTTCGTTTTTTATTTGTTTTTGTAAATATCTATTTGACTTCAGTGCCTAGTTAACATTTTGGAGAAGAGCCATCTTTGTTAAAGATCCAGCATCCCCATCCTTTCAATTAAGGTGGGAGAGTTAGGATCAAATATGCTCTGAGACCGCCAACAAGTCCTCCAGAAGTAGTAGGGAAGAGCAGGGATGACGTTCCCAATTTTCCTAAAGTAAAAACCAAGAAGGGAAAAGAAACCAAAACACTTCTTTTATACATCAAAAAGAAGAAAGCGTAGAGCAAAAGTCCAATTTTTATAAAAGCCTTTGCAGGTCATCTTTAAGTGACTTGCCCAATGTCACACAGCAAATCAGTGGCAGAGTCAAGCATAGAGCCCAAATCTCCTGACTCCCAGCCCAGTGCGCAAGCCACTGGGCCACATGGTGAAAATCACATCAAGGGAGTTGTCCTCAGAAACAAGGTGAGCCAGGCAAGGTTTCCTTTGAGGACTGAAGTCCCACCTTCTTGTGCAGAATCTCACCTATCTCTACTTTTTCCTTCTCTCTTTGTCCTGTTTTATTTTCCCCTTCCCCTTTCTTTTCCCTACTTTCTTCTCTTTGCGCCATGCTTTTTCTCTCCCTCCCTCTCTCACTTTTTTCCTCTTCCTTCATCGGTTGTAGGTGGGCTCTTTCTTCATGATCAACCTGTGCCTGGTGGTCATAGCCACTCAGTTCTCTGAGACCAAGCAGCGGGAGCACCAGCTGATGCAGGAACAGCGAGCGCGGTACTTGTCCTCCAGCACCGTAGCCAGCTACACCGAACCAGGAGACTGCTACGAGGAGATCTTCCAGTACGTCTGCCACATCGTGCGCAAAGCCAAGCGTCGCACACTTAGCCTCTACAACAGCCTGCAGGACCGACGCCAGGGCCGGATGGAGCCAGGCAGTGCCAAGCTCGGTGTGAATGGGAAAGGACAGAGACGCTATAGTAAGAATCCCACGGGCAAAGCTGGGAATGTCAGTAGTGGAAGTGCAACAGCAGCTGGGAACTTCACCATGTACCAACCTTGCAAAGGGCATGTGCCCCAAAAGCACAGAGTTCAGAATTAATATTACGCACTAGGAATTGGACAGCAGCATGGGGGAGGCAGGCAATGTATCGGAAAAGCAGTAGGTGTTGCTGGCAGGAATTGTGTGGGAAAGCCAGATCTAGCATTCCAGGGGCTGCTGAATGGTAGGATTGGGAGGTATCAAAAGGTTCTTGTAAAGGGTTCCAGATCTGGAATAGCAGAGGGTATTGCAAATTGGGTTAAGTGCATTAGCAGAGTGGGAGAGAGGGGAATTGAGCTGCTTAAGCAGACCCTGTGGGACCTCAAGATTAAGGAACAAAGATACTGCAGATCAGGGTTGAGGTGTTTTGGCAGTGCAATGGTGGGGGGTGTCCCAGGACCAGAATAGAAAGGAATGCTGAAGTACACAGTTTTGAAGTGTATTGGCAGAATTGGGGCAAGGGGGACAGCGTAATTTTTTGAAGGGCCAGTGCAGGGCCGGCTCTAGCTTTTTT
>NW_020664598.1:2241853-2287002 GCF_002925995.2 Terrapene triunguis | reverse complement strand
CCCGCCGCCCCTTACCAGGTGCCGCCCCAAGCACGTGCTTGGGTGCCTGGTGCCTGGAGCCGGCCCTGGGCCAGTGGAGACATTTTTTGAATGTGTAAAATTAGACGTGAGGTACAATTATATAATTTAAATTGCAGTTCTAGTCTGAAGAATGACATTAAAAGTGGCTTTATGGGTTCTATGTTAATTATCTGAAAGGCTTCGGTATCAAGTGAATTCACTTTACGAGTGAACAGATAGAATTTCTAACTGCCAGCCTTGCAGCCTCAGCCTTCCACTTTTGCGCCTGTTCACCAATAATAAAGTTTCTGCAACTGGCAATTTGTTGTACCACTGGACTCTGACTCACTCTCGCATAGCTGTGTTGGCTCTCCAGAGCTAACAGGAGGAAAAAGGAATAAAAAATTAGTTAGGTCACTAAAGCCAACAAATCTGATCTTATACACACAGTGTTGTGTACAGTAACTCCTCGCTTAACGTTGTAGTTATTTTCCTGAAAAATGCGACTTTAAGCGAAACGATGTTAAGCGAATCCAATTTCCCCATAAGAATTAATGTAAATAGAGGGGGTTAGGTTCCAGGGAAATTTTTTTCACCAGGCAAAAGACTATATATACACACACACATATACACAGTATAAGTTTTAAACAAACAATTTAATACTGTACATAGCAATGATGATTGTGAAGCTTGGTTGAGGTGGTGGAGGAAGAGGGTAGGATATTTCCCAGGGAATGCCTTACTGCTAAATGATGAACTAGCATTGGGCTGAGCCCTCAAGGGTTGACACGTTGTTAATGTAGCCTCACACTCTACAAGGCAGCACGAATGGAGGGAGGGGAGACAGCATGGCAGACAGAGACACACACCGGGTGTGTGTGTGAGAGAGAGACATGTATTGCCCCTTTAAGTACGCTGATCCCACTCTAAATACACTGCCTTTTTAAGTAGATCAGCAAGTTGAGACAGCAGCTGCTGCCAGCAAGCTCCCTCCATCCTGAGCCCTGCCATGTCCTCCCCTGCTCTGTGGAGATGGGGTACAGGAGCGGGGGGCAGGGGGACACCCTGACATTGGACCCCCTCTTCCCCCCCCCACCACTGCACAGCAAGCAGGAGGCTCCCGGGAGCAGCTCCAAGGCAGAGGGCAGGAGCAGCACACGGCAGTGGGGGGAGGGACAGGTGAAGCGCCCAGCAATTGATAGCCTGCTGGGCGGCTCCTGCACAGGGAACTTAGGGGAGCGGGGAGCTGATAGGGGGGCTGCTGGTCCACCCTGGTTCCAAGCCCCCACCAGCTAGCTCCAATGGGCTGCTTTTCCTGCAAGCAGTGGACAAAGCAGGCAGCTACCAAACAACGTTATAAGGGAGCATTGCACAACTTTAAACCAGCATGTTCTCTCATTGATCAGCAACGTAACAACAAAACAACGTTAACCGGGACGACTTTAAGTGAGGAGTTACTGTATAAAGAAATGCCATTTTCAAAGTCACTCTTCTGGCTCTTTAAGATGCTGTCAAAGCGTGGGTTCCTAAATCAGGGGGCCCAGTTCTGCCTTTAGGTGCTTCATACGCTCTCATTGACTTTAAGGCCAGAAGGGATCACTGTGATCATTTCGTCCAATATCCTGTGTGACACAGGCCACAGAATTTCATCCACTGATTCATGCAGCGGAGGAAATAATTCTTCCCTACGGTGTGAGTGAATAGTGTTGAGCCTAATCACTTGTGGCTGAACTAGAGTGTATGTTTTACAGAGGCATCCAATCTCAATTTAAAGACTCCAAAGGATGATGAATTTACCACTTCCCTTGATAAGCTGTTCCAGTCTTTAATCACCCTCGCTGTTAAAAAGCCTGGCTTTCCACTTTCGGTGCCTTCTTGCTATTTAAGCATCCAAGTGGTGCACTGATTTGTAGGCCTTATTTGAAAATTGAGCCCTGTTCCTTTAACTGTAATGATTTCTTTCCCCAGGGCATTGCCGGAAACACAACTCTCTCGAATACACTCCTCATGCCCTTGTCCAGCCCACTGCTGTGACCCTGACCTCTGACCCCAACAACTGCCCCAGATGTCACAGGGTGCAGCGTGAGGCAGCCCGGAGGCTCTCCATCCTGGACAGTGCTGATTCGGACCAGGAGGAAGGAGGGGCCGGCGAAGAGCAAGGAGAAGGAAGAAGAAGAAGTGAGGGTGCCGCAGATCTGGAGAAGGAGGAAGAGGAGGGGGAAGAGGGCGGATGGCTGAGGCTCTGTGGTGACCTGTGGCGAGAAGTGAGGGTCAAACTAAGGGGGATTGTGGACAGCAAGTACTTCAACCGTGGGATCATGATAGCCATCCTAATAAACACCATCAGCATGGGCATTGAGCACCATGAACAGGTAACACACCCTTGTGGGGAAGTGGGCACCTTAAACCCTGTCAGCCACAATAATATCCAGCAACTTAGAAGGGGGGGCGGGGGTGGCTCTAGCACTGTGGGTTGCCTGTGGTAGAATCAGGCAGCATGGGCCTGCCAAACCACATGGTCTAGACCTGAGCTGCATCCAGTGGTGGGTCTCCATGGGCAGCATCCAAAGTTGAATGACCCAGTGAGGACCTGAGGAGAGGCTCTTTGGTCACTTCCTCTTGACATTAAATCTCTCCTCTCCCTCCTGTTATTATTGTTTATTGAGTGCCAACAGTGCGCTCGATGTTGTATAAATCTCTTAAGGAGACATGGACCCTGCCCCGAGGAGCTTACAACCTAGCGGAGGTGGAGAGAAAACAATTTGGACACGTGATAGCGCATGGGTTGCCCTCCTGGGTTTGAGATGGAGTAAGGACCGTGCAGGGGCTATCCTGTGCCTGTTTCTGCACTCAGTCATGTTGGCCATGGCCATCTTTTTTTCCTTTCATCTCCTTTTGTTCCTTCTGTTTCTCCCTCCCTGATCTGTTTCATCCCCTACTTTTCTTTCTCTCCTTGTCTCCTTTATCCCTCTCTTTTCCCTTGTCTTTTCCACTCCCCCATCTCTCTCCCTCATTTCTCTCTTCATTAGCTGACTGAATCCTTAGTCTGTTTGGTTTAGTTTAATGTGCTCTCTAGGGATGTCACAGAGACTTCACCAGCATCTGAATTCAAATCCACCAGCTAGCTAGACTTTCCAGCTTAATTAAGAGATGCACAAGCACAGTCTATCTCTGGAGAAGGACTGAGGAAAGCTGGTGAGTCTTGTGGTTACTACAACCAAGAATCTTCCCATTCCCTTTGGGGGGGCCTGAGCCCCTCTGTACGTCTGGCAGCATCAATTAACAGGTGGATCATGGCATGGAAAGCAAGTATCTATCTAGGTATGTGTATAGCTGTCATCACTAGAGGTCTCCAAGCACCTCACAGTCATTAATGGATTTTATCCTAACAGCACCCCTGTGAGGTAGAGAAGGGTTATCATCCCCTTACAGATGGGGAACTGAGGCACTTAAGTCCCCTGCCCAAAACCACACAGGAAGTCTCTGGCTGAGCCATGAATTGACCTCCAAGGCTCCTCAGTCCTCGTCCAATACCCTATCCACTAGACTGTGTTTCGTACCCTAGCCAGTCTCTGATAGGAGTAGGAGTAGCCACAGTTTGATACCAGAGTAAAAACTGCTCTGGGCACCTCAGTACCAGAAAAATGCTGTTGAGCTGCAGGGAGCTCAGAGGCGAGCAATACAAATTACTAGGAGACTGGAGGGACTGAATCATGAGAAAAGATTAAAAGAGCTAAATCTGTATCACTTAGCTAAACTATGACTAAGGGGTGAGGCTCAGGACAACATGATCACTGGCCACAAGTGTTCAAAGGGTGTAAACACCAATCAGGGAGAGGAATTGTTCAGGGTCATTGGAGGGGGTATGACTAGGAGCAATGGAATGAAATTTAGCAAAAGGAAAATCTGAGGTGGAGATAAAGAATTCTTTCTCAGATTCTTGGGTTCTAAGCTCTTCAGGGCCATATCTTCCTGTGTATTGGTACAGCACGCAGCACAATGGGTGTTACCATAATATAAATAATAAATACTATTAATAATACCTTCCTGAAGTGACATTTATTAAGCTATTGACTGATCTGCCCAGGGTACTGATAGAGACCCCATCACCTAAATTGTCTAAAAGTGGACTGAGACAAAGAATTGTGAAGTCCTGAATTGGATGTGGGATGGAGATTGGACTACATGTGACCAAATCGGTGTTTTCCATCTCTAATTTCTATGATTCTCCAGTTACTGTTAGGTTACTTTGATGTAATTTACAAATATGACCAGACTAGAGAAAGCTCTCTAATATATTTATAAGGTACTTATCACTCTGATATCTGAGTACTGATATATGGGGCTGGTCTTATGATCCCACAGAGAGTCACCCCAGTAAGATTTCGGCATAGTTGCCAATTTAGACCTGGGGGGAGAAATTCCCTGTATGGACAGGTCATCTGATACATTACAAGTGTTCTTGCACCTCCTTCTGAAGCATCTAGTGCGGGTCCCAGTCAGAGAGAGAATATTGGACTAGATGGACCCTAGGGTCTTATCCAGGATAGCAATTCCTTTGTTCAAGTAAGGAAGTGTGTGTGTGTGTGTGTGTGTGTGTGTGTAAGTCAAGACCAAACAGCTGCTCTCCTTCATCCCAGCTCCATCATCTGATCATTGGGGGAGGGGGGCTCCAAATGAAATCAGCTTCCCTCAGCATAGAAGTGGACTACATTGTTTCACACATCTGCTTAATCCTAGTAGGGAGAGAGGGTTCACTGCTGTGGGAATCTGAATCAGATAGTTTCATGGATTTGGAAAGAAATCCAGATTCAGGATAGACAAACTAGTTCTGATACAAGAAAAAGTGACCTGAACCATAACCCCCCCCCCCATTCACATCTGACTGCTTCCTTCCCCTTTCCCCGCTCGGGCCCCAACACTCCATACTTAGGAAAAGTTCAGTTTAAGTGTTTCTTCCCAATGCTCATGCGTGAGACTTGTGCATTCTCTGGGCTGGCAATCGTGTGTGAGAGACAGAGAAAACAGGCTTCTGCGCTGGGGAGATTTCTGATACTCCCTGCTTCTGGCTAGGCAAGAGATCCATTGCAGACCTTTCCTCATGGCTTTGTCAGTTTTTCTGACTCTGGAAAGAGCCAGGAAGCCTGGAAATCACTCAAAAAGGAAAGTGGAACTATGTTTTTGTTAAACCCCCAAAAAAGTAGTGGGGAAAAAATGGCAGGCTGCTATTTATTTGATCCAAAGCAGTTTTCTACAACCCTGCGTTAATCAGTTGGTTGTGGTTATTTGTGTGGGAGCAGCCGGAAGGAGAGTGACTAGCTTCCTTTCAGCCTCCCCACTCCGTCAAGATTACCCTTCCTCTGCCAGAGAGAAACTCCCTCCCCCCCTCACACACACACTCTACCCCAGCCATCAGCTGTGTCCGCTGTCAGTCACAGTTAAGCTGAAAACCCATGATGGTATTGCTAGTCCCAGATGTGTTGGAAACTCCTCTTAGAGGATGGGGGCCTCTAGCCCCCTCAGCAGCACCTTGGGCTCAATGCTAATGGTTCTTTTCACTCTGGCTAATTATCTGTCTCTCCAGAAATAGCTGCAATGCAGGGTCTTTCTTTGCTCTAGGAGTGTGTTGCCTCAGGCCTCATGGATCCAGCTGGCTCCTCTCCCTCCCTTTATCTCCTTTTCTTTTTTCTTTTTCCACTTCTTCTTTAATCTTTCTCTGTATCACTCTTTCTCTTCTGTCCTCTCTCTTTTCTCTCCTATTCCTTCACCATCTCTCCTTCTTCCTTTTTTTGGCGGTATGGAACTGTTTTGTTTTTTCCTCTTTCCTTTTCTCCCCTTATCTCACCCTTCCTGTTCCCCCCCCCCCTTTCCCTTCCTAACCCTCTCTCTGGGAAGAATGCTTGGGGGAAGGAAGTGAGTGATGGCCCATAGAAAAAGATTAACAGGTGTGGGCTTCACTAGAGAAACAGATGTCAGGGAGGGGAGGAGGGCTGGAGAGAACAGGTGACCTTTTCCTTAAGAGAGATGCAAGCATGACTTTTAAAACATCAGTTGCACCCTACAAGACAGCGAGAGAGCAGATGCGTGGACAGCAGAGAGAAGGCTAATCCACCATTATACCCTGTCGTATTTTTACATTCTTCATCCGCATTGACATAGTCATTTGATTCATGCTGAAATTGGTGTCTCTGTTTAGCATATGGGCCTCTCATTCCCTGCTAGTGTCATTACTGCCTGGCTTTGAGGTTATCTTCATCTCTCTCCTCCCTGTACTCTCTCTTTCTCTCTCTCCCTAGTTTTTCAGGACCTGTTTTGTTATTCAAATGTAATTATGGATGGAAGTTGAGCCTCCCCCCTTTTATTTTGATTTTAGAGAAACTGGCAGTGTATAAAATTCTGTGGCATGGGGAGAGCCTGCAATTTCTTCCCCCAGCCAGAATGAAATCAAAGCCAGGTCCTAGTGAAGAAGGGGAAAGGTAGAGGTGCTGAGAAGAGAAAGGGTTGAGTGAAGAAGTGGTTTTGATCAGCATGTGTCAAATGCGGTACAGGCACACAGATGGTTGGGGGTGGGGGGCTGGCTTCAGTAACTGGAATGAAAGCTCAGTTAGAAAAGGACATGGAGGGTATGGTTGTGACGGGCTGCACCCCTTGGGATGTCACCTAGTGTGCTGGGACGCCACTGAGTCAGACTGTTCTGCCAGCCTGGGCCCCCTTTTACCTGGTCTTGGCTCCCCAGCCTTTTCCAGCCAAGCACACAGGCAGGGCCACGCCCAGCTGCACAGAGAGACAGAGATCCGCTCTGGGAAGGCTCAGTTTAAGGGGCTTGCCACAGCCCCCAGATGTCCACCCCCCCTTGGAATACAAACCCAAAATTATATGAAATTCGTCTTTTCCCTCAATGTGGAGTAGGGTATGCACAACTCCTCATCCCCCAGTTAGAAATCACATAAACTGGGTTATATTATAAACCAGAAATAAATGTATTGACTATAACAGGTGTATTTTAAGTAGTCAAGGGGGTAGCAGACAGAAAAAAGCATATTACTAAGAAAATAAAACAGAGCATGCAAACTAAGCTTAATACACTAAAGAAGCTGCTTACATGTAAGTTCTCACCCTAAATGTGGTTCTAATAATCTTCTTGACAGACCAGACGCCCTTACAGCCTGGGTCCAGTTTTTCCCCCCAGTTCAGTCTTAGTTGTTTCCAGCAGTAATCTTGGGTAGGGCAGCAGGGGAGAACTGATGACCTGGATTACCTCACTCCCCGCTCTTAAATAGGATTTGCGTAAAGCGGGAGTCCTAGTTTGACCACCCCCTACCCCCAGCTTCTTGTGGAAAAGTACAGAATTCAAGATGGGTTCCAGTATCAGGTGACATGGTCACATGACTCTGTAAGGCCCTTGTAGCTATTCTTCACAGGCTGCCCCACAGGTTCACAGGAAGACTAAGCTCTTTTACAGTCCATTGTCTCTTGCTGATGGGCCATCAGCACTGTCCGGCTTTTTCATTGTTATACCTGAAGTGTTAGCAGGGGGCGTCATCCAAAATAACATAGTTGAAATATAGATACATAGTCAATATTCCTAGCTTCGGATACAGAAATGATACAAGCATACAAATTGGATAATCGCATTCAGTAAATGATAACCTTTCCAATGATACCTTACATGAGCCATCGTGCATAAAGTATATCTGTTATGTCATATTCGTATCATAAGCATATTTCATAAAGAATATGGTTGGGGTGGCTTCAGTAACTGGACTGAAAGCTCAGTTAGAAAAGGACATGGAGGGTACAGTGACTTGGGAGCAGGCTCCAGTCCATTCATTTACTTGGGATAAGAACAATCAGAGTTGGATTCTTGTGCCTCCTGGAATGGACTCTAGGTGCAGCCCGTGGGAGGAGGCAGGAGGGAAAGAACCAGAACTGGATTACTGTGTGTGTGTGTGAGCACCCCTTCCCCCAATGTACTGCTGATACAGCCTGTGGGGAAGGGAGGAGACTCCATTATTTTCTTAGGCTTGGTCTACACTTACCCCCCAAGTCGAAGTAAGGTACGCAAATTCAGCTACGTGAATAACGTAGCTGAATTCGACATACCTTACTTCGAACTTACCGCGGTTCAGACGCGGTCCACACGCTGCAGGCAGGCTCCCCGTCGACTCCGCGGTACTCCTCTCGTTGAGCTGAAGTACCGCAGTCGACGGCGAGCACTTCCTGGTTCGATTTATCGCGTCCAGACCAGACGCGATAAATCGAACCAGGAAGTTCGATTTCCAGCCGCCGAACTAGCGGCTAAGTATAGACCAGCCCTTAATTTAAGCACCCTTCCTTTAAAAGGATAGTAACCCTGCCATTGTCATCATCAATAAAAAAGGTGAGTCAATGAGTCTCCTCCACACGGAGCACTATGGGGCAGTGCTGACTTCAGTGGAGAACGTTTGCTTAGGCCTTGGTGGAGTCCCCATCTCCATTCCTGATGGGCTCCCCTAATTTCACATGTGCCTGTCCTCTCTTATCACCACCAGGGGGCGCCAGCAGTCTCTCTGTCACTAATTTTGTGTGATGTCAGAAGTATGACCTGGCATTTATGGGTAGCTCAGCCCCACATGAAGAAAGAGGCTAGCCACGTGACCAACTTATCCAAGTGGATCTGTGATGGACACCCGACGTGTGGGGACCTGTGTACACTAGAGAGTGAATGCTGCTGCCCCCTGGTTGATAGAATGTGTTAGGCTTGCTCATGTCAGTTCCCTCTAGGACTGGACTAGGGGAGCTGCTCCTTTAGGGATGGAAGGGACGGGAGCGTGGGTGGAATCAGACTTCAGATATGTAACCCTATCCTGGGGTATGTCTATACTACCTGCCGGATCGGCAGGCAGCGATCAATCCAGCGGGGGTCGATTTATCGCATCTAGTCTAGACGCAATAAATCGACCTCTGAGTGCTCTCCCGTCGACTCCTGTACTCCACCGCCGCAAGAGGCGCAGGCAGAGTCAACGGGGGAGCGGCAGCAGACGACTCACCGCGGTGAAGACACCACGGTAAGTCAATCTAAGTACGTCGACTTCAGCTACGTTATTCACGTAGCTGAAGTTGCGTAATTTAGATCGATCTCTCCTCCTTCGCGCCCCCCGGCCCCCCTCCCCCCGTGTAGACCAGGCCCTGGATGGATTGTACTGACATATACATGAGGAGTCTGACTTTCCTTTCATGTTGGTGACACTTTGGTTGCTTGTCATGCCGTTAAAGTCTCATTGAAGTATGTGTGACAGAGCAAAAGAGAGAGAGAGAGAGAGAGAGAGAGTCTGCCCCCTACTGACAGGAATGTGTCAGACATTGTTATGTTTATTTCCATTCCCCTTGCTGGCTAACCTAGTGGAGTTCCAACTCAGCCAGTGAGGGGAGCCAGTATACTCTCACACATATAAGTGAGTCAATCATAATCAACTGGGGGGAGGCCTCCCCCCACACACACACACACCCCGTTTCTGAGAGAGGATGGAAAGAATCTGTCATCAATGGTGTCAGCTCAGCCCCAGCCATATAAACATCCACTTAATCATTTCTGAGCAAACAGGCTGGACCCCTTCCCAGCCTTGTCAGAGGGGCCTCCAAGAACTGAGCACAGCAAAGAAACATCCATTAATTCTGAAAACAAAAGGAGGAGTAATTGAATTTGTTCAGGCTTGTTCAACTGATTGAGTCATTAAAGCTCTCTCTCTCTCTCTCTCTCCCACACACACCACCCTTTGGCTGGAAGAAGCTGGATTACCTGTGGCAAAAGATGTCACGGATTCAGTAGATGCAAATATCCTGGACTTGACCAGTTATTTCCTTTTACCAACACATTTGCCCTGTTTGGTTTCTTGGGAATTTCTCCCTTTGTCTCGCCAGTTTCCTCTTTCTTCCTCATTGTCCATTTCCCTCTGTTTCTTATTCCCTCTTGTTCTCTCTGTCCCTTGTTGTCAGACATTAACAGGCTACTCCTCATTGCTGATGCGTTATTCATGCACTCTGATATTCCCCTGGGTAATTACTTAGACCACTGCAAAGAGGAAGGTATGAGAAAAGATTGCCAGAGCAGGCCTAGCAAATGAATTCTGGCAAGGAAAAGGAGGGGGAGAGGGGAGGAGAGGAAAGTGGGGTAGAAAAGAGAGAAAACAAGGGACCAAAGGACAGATGTGTGGAAAGCGAAAGGAAAGGGGGCAGGGAGAAGGTTGGGAGGTAGAGTTGGGAACTTGCTGGGGAGGGACTGTGTAAACACAAAGGAGAAAGAGAACACTGAGGTCTGGTCTACACTAGAAAATTAGGTCGTCATAACTACGTCGCTGAGGAGTGTGGAAAAATCCACACCCTTGAGCCATTTAGTTAAGCTGACCTAAGTCCCCCAGCACTAGGTCAAATTCTTCTGTCAAGCTAGCTGCTGCCTCTCAGGGAGGTGGAGTTCCTATACGATAGGAAAACCCTCCTGTCAGAATAGGTACTGTCTACAGTGAGGTGCCACAGTGGCACAGCTGTGTCACTGTAGCATTTTAAGTATAGAAAAGCCCAAAGATGGCACCATTGGACCCCTCTGTCATCAGCTCTACCGTCCTTCCCATTTCCCGCATGACTCCCATCCATGCACAACCCTGTGTCGTACGAGAAAGGTATCCTTTGGTTCTGAGGTGATGTTTCCAGATTTTGCCCGATTCTGATCCTTGCTTTTGCCACTCCTGCAGCCAGAAGAACTGACTAACATCTTGGAGATCAGCAATGTTGTGTTCACCAGCATGTTTGCCCTGGAGATGATCCTGAAACTCGCCGCGTTTGGCCTCTTTGATTACCTCCGCAATCCCTACAACATCTTCGACAGCATCATTGTCATCATCAGGTGATGACTCCAAAATAGGGAGACCAGGCAGGGAATACTGAGGTGCAGAAACAGAGAGGCAGATCAGTGCCTGAACTGTGTTGCTGTGCCATACCTGCTTCAGCTTTTTAATCAGTTAAAATATGAGAGAAAGCATGGTTAATGCACAAGGCAAAGAATCAGGAGATCTAAATTTTATTCCCAGCTCAAACACTGACTCACTGACCTTGCGCAAGTCATATAACCTTTCTGTGCCTCAGTTTTCCCCTCTGTAAAATGGGGATAATAATAGTTATCTACATCAGAAGTCTGTGAGGCTTAATTAATTGGTGCATGTAAAGCATTTTGAGATACTTGGATGAAAAATGCTGTAGAAGTGCGAAGTATTATAAAGGAGCTTTCCACCCTAGGTCCTTATGATGCAGCATTTGAAAACTCCTGAGTAGCTGAGCAGCACTTCAATTTTCCCCAGCAAGAAATGCAGTTTTACAGACATATACATACAAAATGTACACTGCATACACACACCTGATTCAGATTCTCTTTTACACATAGATTTTTGTGCACACACACACACTCACTCACTCACTCCCTACCAACACACACACTTGATTCACACAGAATTCTCTCTTTTACACTCTCTCGGTTCACACAGATTCTCTTTTACACACACAGACGCTGCATTGGTGAAAGAGTTCTCTCTCCCTCTCTCACTACCTCTGTCCTGTTTTCTACCACTCTCTTTCTTTGTCCCTTTCCATCTTTTTCTCTCCTTGTCCAACTTTCTCTCTCCTCCTTTGTGTCTCTGGGCCACAGCATCTGGGAGATCATTGGCCAGTCAGATGGGGGGCTGTCAGTGCTGAGAACTTTCCGCCTCCTGCGGGTGCTGAAGCTCGTGCGTTTCATGCCTGCTCTGCGACGCCAGCTGGTGGTGCTGATGAAGACCATGGACAATGTGGCCACCTTCTGTATGCTCCTTATGCTCTTCATCTTTATATTCAGGTGAGGAGGCGTTGTCTTCAGAGCAATTTGAGGAGGCATCGCAGGGCATATACAAACCCTGGCGCCAATCTCTTTGTGACTCAACCCGCCCAAGTCTTTACTTTAGACATCAAGAGGAACTTGGTTAGTTCTCAGAGACAGATCCTCAGCTGGTGTAAATTGACTGTATCAGCTGAGGATCTGGCCCTCAGGTGTTCACAAGTAGAGGCTTGGCCGGGGGTGGAGAAACTTTGCCAGCCAGGGAGTGTGCTGATCTGGATTTCCATTAGAAAGGGCGAATTCTGTCAGTGACCTGCTGTTCACTGCAGGGAATAGTCTGACTCCTCCCTTCCCCCTCCCCCCACTAACTATTACAGAATTGTGGTGTGGAGCACCTGGCAATATGTCACAGCACACAATGCAGATAAGCTAGAAGTGGGTGGAGACAGGCAATGGAACAAGAGAGAATGGTGGAGATAGCGGCCGTGGGGGCAGGACTGGATGGAGTAGCCAGAAGCTGGGGGTCTTGTTCCTTATGGTGGTGCAGGGGGAAGGAGAGGGTACATGAGGGGATGCAGGCTGATCAGTGTCTTGCCCTTCTTCATTGGTAGGTCTTGATGGGTTAGCTATATTTTTATATCCCTTACTCTGGTGACAAGTGGCAGCAGGTTGGATTATGAAAGAAAAAAGGGGAACCGCTCTAACAAGCTCATTTTGGTGGCAGAGATATTTAAATTGGACACCGTCTCCTCTTCCCCACCCAACAGCATCCTGGGAATGCACATCTTTGGGTGCAAATTCAGCCTCCGGACAGACACCGGAGACACTGTCCCTGACCGGAAGAATTTCGACTCCCTGCTCTGGGCCATCGTCACTGTGTTCCAGGTGAGTCCACACAGCTTCCATGGGCAGGCCAGACAATGGGATCGGAGGGGGATCTCAAAGTGAATTGGATCAGGAATTAGTTGTAGGTTTGTACAATTGAATGTTACACTCATTCCTGATGCCTCAAAAACCAACCCACGAGGCTCCAGCATGTGATGCTGAGAGAGGAGCGATAGGCACACACTGTAATCAAGCAGCTGACCTCTTTGCGACCTCCAAGGAGCAACAAGGCAATGGAAGGATGCGGTAGTTAGAAAGGTCAGAGCTGTGGGGGCAACTCCTGTGTTTAATGTTGTCGCCGTAGCGTGCACACTATGCTTGTGTGTGTTTGTCTCTTCCCTTTCGCCTGAGGTCTCTTGAGTTATTGCCATGGAGACAGCGAGAGAGATGGACCATGTTCACTGATGGCAATCATTAGGCACCTGGGGTGGGATGTTGGGAGAAGATGGGGGAGCCTCACTCTGCAATAGGCATGTGGTGGTCAGATGATTTTCCTCTCACTGCTCGTTATTGCAGCCTCCTTCCTCTGTAATCCCTTTCACTCTCACTTTGCTCTAGGGGCTCACGCTGCCTCTCTTCTGTCTTGCAGATCCTGACCCAGGAGGACTGGAATGTTGTGCTGTATAATGGCATGGCCTCCACCTCACCATGGGCATCCCTTTACTTTGTGGCCCTCATGACCTTTGGCAACTATGTCCTCTTCAATCTGCTGGTGGCTATCCTGGTGGAGGGCTTCCAGGCTGAGGTGAGTTGCCACTCCATGGAGGTGAGGTGCAGATGAGGGAGATGGCCTGAGGGGACGAGGAGGGGATCCCAAGTTATGACGTTCCAGTTATGACATTCCCTTTCCTCCACTGATATGGAGGAAGGGGTTAACAATTTCCACCCCATCCTATGCACCCTGCAAAGGTGACTCTGTCCCCCTCCATGGGCCAGGAGTTCAGCAACTAAGCACTTGCAGACCACACAGGGATTTCTCTATCATCTGTGGCAATGGACAATCAGAGGGAACAGAATCCTTTCCCCTGGGGGGCTCATGAATCACAGACCTTTGCTTTGATTTTTCCATTCCAGGGTGATGCCAACCGGTCGTACTCGGACGAAGATCAGAGTTCATCGAACATGGAGGAATTTGACAAATTCCTGGACAGCCGGGATGGCTCAGGTCAGTGGATCCTCCCACCTCGTTTGCTCTTGTCCTACCAGCAGCTGGGTGAAAAATGTAAATGTTCAAATCTCCCTAAAATCTCATTCCTCTTTCCAAGGTGGGACCAGAATGCTTTGGCCCTGCCTAAAGCACTTTCATGGCAATGCAGTTTTATGCAATTTTGTTTGTTTTAAAGTCATTGTCAGCTTGCAGTCACTTGCGAAAATTAGAGCCATGGCAAAATTCTGTAATGCTGTAGCTAAGAGAACAAATGTGATCCTTGGAGGGAGGGATAGCTCAGTGGTTTGAGCATTGGCCTGCTAAACCCAGGCTTGTGAGTTCAATCCTTGAGGGGGCCACTTAGGGATCTGGGGCCAAATCAGTGCTTGGTCCTGCTAGTGAAAGTAGGGGGCTGGACTTGATGACCTTTCAAGGTCCCTTCCAGTTCTAGGAGATAGGATATCTCCATTAATTATTATTATGGATAGCGAAGCAGGTAGGAGATATTGCATCAAGTAGGAGCAGGGAGGCATTACTACATCTGCATACAGCATAGGTGAGCCCATTGCTGGAATTCTGTGTCCAGTTCTGGTGTCTACACTTAAATTGGAAAGGATTCAGAGAAGAGCTACAAGAATGATTTGAGGTCTAGAAAACATGCCCCATAGTGAGAAAGGAAGGAAGCTAAATGATTTAGTTTATCCAAGAGAAGGTTAAGAGGTGACTTGATCATGGTCTACAAGTGTGTACAGAGGGAAAAGATTTCTGATGGTAGATGGCTCTTTAATCTAGCAGAAAAGGGCATAATGAGATCCAATGGGTGGAAGCTGAAGCTGTGGATAAATTCAGACTGAAATAAGGGGCACATTTCTAACAGTGAGGATAATTAACCATTGGCATAGGCACCAACTGTGTGGGTGCTCCGGGGCTGGAGGGGAAGCACTCACCGGGCAGAGGGGAAGTCGGCGCCTATGATGGCCTGTGTTATACAGGAGGTCAGACTAGGCGATCAAAACAGTTCCTTCTGGCCTTAATATCTATGAATCTAATAGAAAAGAGCAGCATATCACATTATTAAGAATATTTTGATTTCTTCTTTCTCCCATCTGTGCCTCTCCCTGGCACCCTGCAGGAGCAAATTTAAGCAGATTTGCTGGATCCTTAGGGTCTGTGAGCAGTGAGGGAGCCCAGTGCAGCAGTGAGTCAGTGAGAATTCAAAGCAGACTGGGAGGAGGAGTGTGTGCATGGGAATTTGGAGAAAGATAAAGGATTTCCAAGGAGGCCACAAAATTTTGGTGGATCTGGGCCCCAATGAGTCTCAATCCGCCCCTCAGTATCTCAGCCCAGCAAGTGGATCTGAGAAAAACAGGGAACATGCCTAAAATATTCAATGGCTGCTGGTCTCACAGTCGTAGCATTTGTTTCAGATGTGTGGATGACTGCCCCCTAATTCTAGCAAATGGGGGCACTGTCTCCCTCACGTGCTCCCAGGCAAGAGCCTCGCAGCGTGAGCCTGCAGGGAAAGCTATCTGATCGGCTCGCCACTGGCTCTGCCTGGCCTTAAGCAGAGCTCTCTTGTAGGCACACTCCCTGCTCTGGGTCCATTAGAGCGAAGGAGGCTGAGCAAGTGGACTCAGCTAGGTGAAAGCTGTTGTGTGAAACACCCTTCCCCCTCCAAAGCCAGAAGAGTGGGAATGCTGCCAGCACTGCCCAAAGGGGCAGGGAGAAGAGACAAGGAAGAGAAGATGCTAGGGGGTGGGTAGAGAGAAAGACAAGTTGCATCATCACTTTTGTTTTTCTGCACCCCACCTCGCCTCCTAGAGGTATGCCATTGAGAGGCAGAGGTAGTTCAAAGGACTCTGAGGAATCAGTGCACCTAGTGCTTGGGAGAGAGGCCATGGCCTCAAGTCCATCACTGTCCTGACCCACCCTATCCATACAACCAAAAGACAACAAGAAGCAGTGTTGGGTTCTAACAGGGCTAAACAAACTGAGCATTAAAACATTCACTGAATGGTGCAGGAGGAAACCGAGGAGGGGAAAGGAATATCTTTTTCTCTCTTTCTTTCTCTCTCTCTCTCTCTGTTTTTCTGCTCAGATCCCAGGCTCTGTGCAATTCCCATGACCCCAAATGGACACCTTGACCCCACCCTACCTTCTTCCAACCAGCCAGTGGCAGCTGGTGGGGTCACAAATTCCGCCCGGAATTCCCTGCAGCCAGACCAGATCCTCATTGCCCTGGGTTCCAGGAAGAGCAGTGTGATGTCACTGGGGAGAATGACCTACGACCAGAGGTCACTGGTGAGTGAGTAGAACCATGAGTAACATACTTCTTCTGAAACCCAGGGGATCCGTTGTCTCAGTGCCACCATCTTGGAATTCCATCAGGGGTCTACCCCTACTGGAAACTTACTAACAGAAGCTTGTTGCCTGTCCCCATTTAGCCTGAGGTGGTCGCAATTTCCAATTTCTCAATCCATATTCCACTATGACTGAGTGTAGGATTAAACTGCCTTGTTATCTCCTTGGAGTCTTCCCTCAAGAATGAAATGTGCATTGACCTCTTAGCCCTCCACTGTAGTTCTGGAGCACAGAGCATGGAATTATGGTGCCCTACCTCCTCGGTAACATAAAAAAAACATGGAGAGCTTCTGCCATTAGGTCCTCCTAACAGGTCCTCTACCTGGAGAAGTTTCTGGAGCCCTTAGTTCAGGTGAAAATCAAAACCTTGAGCTGCAGCACCCTTTCCTGTCCTAGGCCTGCCACCCCCATCTGTTCGTCCAGACAACCATCACTCACAGTTCTGCCAGTGCACTCCGATCCTGTCCTCTAGCACCCCTGTTAGTTCAGTCCTTGGGCGCCTCAACCACCAACACACACAGCTTTACTGGTGAACCTCAATCCTGATGTGCGGCATACCCTGCTATCCCAGCCCTTTGTTTCTCCTGAGCAGAGATGGCTGCCGGTAACAATTGGTGTTGAGATTTGGTGATGGGGAGGACTAGGCTGAGACCCTCAAACCCATATCTCTTGCTTTCTCCTCTCATTTAGATTGTAAACTCTTTGAGGCAAAGATTTTGGGCTGGGTTTATCCATCACCCTGTTCCTTGTGCACCAGTGCAAATTGCTACCTGCCTGATTTTGTACCACTTTCCACTGCTGTAAATGACTACACAAGCCCTTTGCTTTCTAACTTAGCTTATCTGTAAAGTGCCTGGCACACAGCTGGGGCTATAAAATAAATATGACAGTGACCAATTAAGAATTATTAATTAATAATAATAATAATTAATTTGATGCCAGATTTAGAGGTCACCTTTGAGTTCACAAAATGCCTCTCCTGGAGGGGTGGGAGAGCAGGGCTTTGTAATGTTGTATTAGGAGATTTAGGGGCCCCAAGGGTGAGTCTTTGATATAAACTGCTGAGACCCCATCTTCCCTGTGACCCGAGACACTGAATCCCTGTCTCCCTCTATTACAGTCTAGCTCTCGCAGTTCTCACTATGGTGCATGGGGCCGCAGCGGGGCCTGGGGGAGCCGTCGCTCCAGCTGGAACAGCCTGGCTCGGGGACACAGCCTAAAACACAAGCCTCCGTCTGCCGAGCATGAATCTCTGCTGTCTGGGGAAAGGCACAGGGTGGCGGATGTAGAACGAGAGGGGATGGGAAGGGCCCCTCATCACCGGCGAACGCTCTCCCTGGACACCAAAGATTCCTGTGATCTGGTGGAGCTGACGTCATCAGTCCCATCCAGTCACAGGGCAGCGCGGAAGGTGGGTGTGGCTCTGGGCACCAGCGAGCACCAGGACTGCAATGGCAAAATGCCCAATATCGCTAAAGAGATTTTCCCGAAGATGGACAACCGCAAGGAACGTGGAGAGGACGAGGAGGAGATAGACTATGTGAGTACAGGGGGCTTCACCAAAGGAGCACCAAGGGCTGACAAGGGGGACAGCAATCACAAGAGATGGGACGTGAGTTATGCCAGCCTGGGAGACGTTCGTGCTCAGGGCAAGAGCAGATTGTAGAATCCCTATGGGCTAGCCTGAGGTCTCTCGGAGCCTCAAGCAGAAGAAGACCAGAGTGCTGCTTCTTAGCCAGCCTCCAAGGCTCCGGTGCCCAGAACTGAAGAGATTACTGTGACACTCCAATGGGGTCAGGGGCAATGGAGATTTTAGCTGAAGTTTTCACTGTATAAAATGACATCACTAGGACTTCACTTAGGAGGAAAGATGCCAGTAGATGCCCATTCTGCCTTAGGCTCATTGGTTAGGCTGTGAACCCAGTACTCTAACTCCACTTTCCCTGAGGTTCGTGGGTAGTGCTGGTACAAAGATCCAGTGCGCGCTAGGCAGTGTCAGTGTCAGCGTTCCACAGCAGAGTACAGGCTAGCATCAGGTTCAGTTTTAAGGAGTCAGAAGTGAATCTTGATACTCTTCCTTCTGAGAGGAAAACAGGCTTATGGAATAGCCACCCCAATTAATTTTCCACCTGCCTCATCGCTCCCCCTGTAACTATGACATCAGCTCATTTTCTCATGTGGGGTCGGGGCAGAGAGGGCAGAGAGAGGAGGATATGGGGAGGTAATGTATCCAAGTTACTGGTATTTTAGGTTTAAAGAAAAAAGACAGATTGGACTTCTCAGTGAAGTGGGGAGGTGGCCAGTGACAACCCATTCCCTTGTGTCCTGCAGAGCCTGTGTTTCCGCATCCGGAAGATGATGGATGTCTACAAGCCAGACTGGTGTGAGATACGGGAGGATTGGTCCATCTACCTCTTCTCTCCACAAAACAGGTTCGTCCCAATATTGTCAGTGGAGGGGTGGTTTAGTATAATCCTGTTGCAGCAGCCATGTACGTGGGTTGGATGCTGAGTCTGCAGCTTTAAACTTTCAAGATGGGAACGATTTTGTTGCTTCCAGTCACAGCCTCTCCACCCAACTGTTGTTTGGTCCCTGAGGTGGGGGTAGAGAAGGGGAATCCTGAAAGGCTACTGTTGTTTTCCTTCCGAGGGAATGCTCCCTTTTTCTTCAGTGTAACTTAAGGCAAGGCAGAGAAGATAAAGAATGTATTATTAACTAATCTGTGCCATTGGCAATGTCTCTGGTGGCACAAGAGTGGGCCCCATTGCATTAGAGGCCACAAAGTTGACTTATTAGCAATCCTATCGCACTGTTTAGGCAAAGTTAGTATTCGCTGCACTTAACAAAATAAATATTAGAACTCCTCCTCCTTCCACCAGGAGGAAACAGTGTTTATCACCAGCTATCAGCATGCTGCACCACAGGGTAACAGCTCATGGAGACAAGAGGGTTTCATCATAACTGTTGGAAGATGAATCTTGGCTGCATGTGCTGATCTCCTACCTATTGTATTGGTTATGGCGGCGTTTAGAGAAGCTGGAGGGCTAATTCCTGTGGCAATAGAACTAGTCATCTATTTTCATGGCAGTGATTCCTCATCAGCCGGCAGCACAAGGGAGTGTGATGCCTAGAACACTCTGGTAATCCCAGTACAGGCATATCACGATAGGAAATTCTAAATTGGGGGAGAGGGGGGTCGGTTAAAGATTGTGACTCATCATCACCCTGTGGGAGCAGAGCTTAGAGAGGAAGGGTGGTGCGGTGCTTTGGGCATGTCTCGGGGCTTGGGAGACCGAGGTTCAATTCCTTGCTCCACCACAGATTTCCTCTGTGACTTTGGGTAAGTCACTTAGCCTCCCTGTGCCTCAGCTCCCCATCTGTAAAATGGGGATAACAGCTCTGCCCTACCTCACAGAGCTGTTGTGAGGAGAAATAAATAAATAAAAGTACTGTGGTGATGGGGGGGGGGCATATAAATAACTAGGATAGACAGACAGAGCTTAGGGGATAAGGTCCTTACAAATGCAGGTGGTTTTTCAGGAGGAGCTCTTTAGAGAATTATTACTTGCATTGAGGTAAGCTCAGTCATGGAGCAGGACCCTGTTGTGCTAGGTGCTGTACAAATATCGAACAAAAAGACGGTTCCTCCCTGAACAAACGTGTCTCCTTTCCAGTCTGGTAACGTGCACAACCGGGCAGCTGATTTTACACGAGCAAATGTTACATTTCAGGCAGAACTCTTACTCCCTCCCCTCTCTCCCCATCCCCTGCCATACCAAATTTAATTTCACCCCAGGCACGTGTCCTTTTGGAACTTTCTTGCAGGTTCCGCATCCTCTGCCAAACCATCATTGCTCACAAGCTGTTTGACTACGTTGTTCTGGCCTTCATCTTCCTGAACTGCATCACCATTGCCCTGGAGAGACCGCAGATCGAGCATCGGAGCACCGTGAGCAAACTTGCACCCTCAGCCTTTTTTGGCTGAACACAACCCCTGGACGGGTGTGGTGGACAAAGTTCATTAATTCTCTGGGCATTGCATAGGCTCTGGATAACTCCCAGCACTGGAGAGTAGCCCCCATCCCCCAAACACACCCCCCCCATGATTTCTCTGTATACAATAAGAGGCCTGCTTGCCTCCTTTTCAAGGCCTTAAAATAGTATAATCCTTCTTTCTCAGGAGTAGCTTCCTTTGTCATAGAAGGCAGAAGGGTCCCTCCAGGCCTCATGGTTGGGACGTGGCTTGCCAATGGGAGTCAAATAGCCAGGGACCATGAAACTAAAAGAGGGTGGTAACCTGGCTATGTAGCAGTGTCCCAGTGGGAATGGCATGCCAGGATTCAAATGTGCTGCTTCTGCATTGGCTTTGAATGTGGATCTGGGTGCTGTGGTTGGGGAGAGGCTGGTGTGCTTCAGTGGGTGAATATATTCTCGGTTCTCCTCAATTCATTCTTAACGGAGGTCACAGCTGACATGGCTTTTTGAGCGTCTTTGCTGAGTCCACATTGCCAAATGACACCACAGTTAGGCGAAGTCTGGGCTCAGGAGAGGTCCAAGAGTGGGGTGACAGGGCTGGGCTGCCAGTCAGCATCGTGTTGCATTGCAAGGTGATGAAAGGCTCCATAGCTGGATTAGCAGCAGATGCTGCAGATCACGATTGCAGTGCATTAGCAGAGCTGTGTGGGAGTTGCAAGATTGGAGTAGCTGGGAACACTGAAGGTCAGGACTGAGGTGCATTAGCTGAGACAGGTGGGATGAAGGTTGTTCAGCATGTGCCCTTGGCTGTAGCCAGTGCTCTCAGTTCCACCTTCACAAGACAGTGAAATTTGTCAAGTTCATAACAAAGGATTTAGTAAACTCACAGAAGTGTGGAAATGCCTCTCGGTGTTTTAGGGGCTTTTTTCTGTTCTTTCTAGGAGAGAATCTTTCTCACCGTATCCAACTACATTTTCACGGCAATCTTCGTAGCTGAGATGACACTAAAGGTAAGTCACCTGGAGACAGTCAGCCTTTTCCCATGTGCCATGGGCCCAACACATCTGCCTTCTACTCGTCCATCCATCCTCTACAGTCCATCCATCCTTTCAGTCTTCCAAGGAGGTCCACCCACTCCTTGTGAACTCTGTCATGGTAGGGGCATGTCCAGCCGTTGGGTTTGAATCTCATTTTCAGATTTGGATGCATGAAATTAAACACCTTTTAGACATGATTTAGTTGGGAATTGGTCCTGCTTTGAGCAGGGGGTTGGACTAGATGACCTCCTGAGGTCCCTTCCAACCCTGATATTCTATGATTCTATGATTCATCTAAACAACTGGCCTGGTTTTCAGAGGTGATGAGCATTCACAGATTCCATTGACTTCGGTAGCATCTGCTGGTGGTCAGCAGCTCTGAAAAGCAAACCACTTATTTAAGTGTCTGCATATGGATTTAGGTGCTTAATTTTACATACTCGAGTTTGAAAAATTTGGATTAAGTCATTTACATAAAGTCACCAGAAGAGTATGAATGAGCCCTTGTCTTCTGACTGCACGCACCTTGTCATATCCTCTGAACATCACCATCTCCCTCCAGCGTGGTAGTGCTCGAGGGAGTGGAGCAGATATTGGTTGAGAGGGGAGAGGACTTCATCAAAGCTTTGGTGGGTCTTTATTGTTTTTTCCAGAACATTTGCACTCCAGCATTTGATTTCTGTGCCATCCATATCTCCATTTTTACTTCACAGACTGTGGGTCTTTTCTGAGAAAGGCGATGAGTGTCATGGAAGGGAGAAAGATGGGTCCTCATTGCTTCTTTACCTGTTGCTATCGAGTTATTAAGTACCTTCCCCTCTGGATGGTGGAGAGTTTAACTCCCCGTGCTCTCCCTGCTCCTCTCCTGTAGGTGGTCTCTCTAGGCCTATATTTTGGGGAGCAGGCCTATCTCCGCAGCAGCTGGAACATCCTAGATGGCTTCTTGGTCTTTGTGTCCCTCATTGACATTGTGGTCTCAGTGGCCTCTGCTGGAGGAGCTAAAATTTTGGGGGTGCTCCGGGTCCTCCGACTGCTGCGCACCCTACGTCCTCTCAGGTGAGAACCCCATGGGCAAATTCCTAGCCTTCCATCCTCTCTCTCACTGTGTCCCTTCCTTTATCCACCCAGGAATGGCTCCCACACAGTGCCAGTATTAGAATGTGCTTTATGGAGAGACAAGGCATTGGCCAAGACCCCCGGGCTAAACCCCCGCCCCCCACACACACACATACATACACACGTTAGCGACCTGTTGGGCTGTGCATCAGAAAAGGGCTGAAGGAACATCCTACTAGGGACGAGAACGTTGTGTAGTGTCCTCTCCACTGGGATGTTTCTCTTAACTGTGCAGCTTCTCCTCCAGCCCCTAAGGTAGTCACTGCAGTATCCTCATTAGGTAACGCGCCCAAGTCCTGCTGTGAGGGACTCAAACCCATGGCGTTCAGGCCTACGGGAGAGCTCGCTATCCACTGGATGATAGCTGCACCATGATATCTGGGATGCCACTGTTGTCTGATTCTGAAAACACAGGGGAAGAAAGAACTCTGCCATCTCTCTGTGTCACCCCCTCACGCTCCGTCCCTTCCAGGGTCATCAGCCGTGCCCCAGGCCTGAAGCTGGTGGTGGAGACACTCATCTCATCCCTCAAACCCATTGGGAACATTGTCCTCATTTGCTGTGCCTTCTTTATCATCTTCGGCATCCTGGGCGTGCAGGTAGGGTTGTTGTTGTCTATCAAGCACCCACAACGTGCTCGACACTGTACTGCCAGGTAGGAAGCGTAATGCAGACACAGTTAAGCAGATGGAGTTGTGTCTGGGGGGAGGGCCAGGCATCTCAGGACACCTGCCTGATCCTCTGCCCCACTCCGTCCCCCTTTGTGTAGTTCTCATCATAATGATCCTTAAGCCTTTGGCAGTGGCAGGTGGGGTCAGTGCTGAGGTCTTTCAACAGTAGAGACTGATATTCAGATCACGGCATTAGCAGAGCTGTAGAGAAGGCCCAGGAGTGGAGTAGCAGCTGGGCATGCTGCAGGTCATGACTGTGATGCACTGACAGAGCAGTGTCAGTTGGAGCAGCCGCACAGGGGCCTGCGCGATGCCTGGCTCTAGGCAGTTCTTTCTCTCCCCTTCACTCCAAGCGCTAAATCCACCCACAATGTGGTGTGTGTCGGGGGCGGGGGGGCAGGCAGGGGGAGGTTAATCCTCCTTATTTTAGGCTTGTGCTGCAGAGGAGTGCTGGAGTGGGTGTTACTTCCATCTCAGAGAATGTGCTATACTTAGTCTGTATGCAGACTGTTCTGATGAGCCTGTACAAATGCGCAATCCAGTACCCTCCATATGGAAAAGGAGCCTGGGGCAGAAGAACCGCATCAGTGTCCCTTTATTTAAAAGTATCGGAGAAGCAGGCGATATTTTTCTGGGTCTTTGCTCTCACAAGAGATCTTTTTCCTTTCAGTACACTTAGCAGCCATCTGAGGGAGCGGATGGCTCTGGGGGATTGGGCAAGGGGCATTTCATCTCTAGGTCATTGGTTCCAATCCAGCCCCAGCAGGCCACCACATGGCTGTCAGACTGGGAGGACTTTCAGTCACTGCTGACCCAGGGCAAGATTATAATCAGTGACAAAGAGGCGAAAGGCTCCGCGTCCCACTCCTAATCTGAGGAGTTTCCTATTGCTCTTTGTCCCCTGACACTGAGGAAGTCTGAATGAGACTCACTGACCAAGTCACTTCCATCTCTTAGCTCTTCAAGGGGAAGTTCTACCACTGCCTCGGGGTTGACATCCGTAACATCACCAACAGGTCTGACTGTGTGGCCGCCAATTACAAGTGGGTACACCAAAAGTACAACTTTGACAACCTTGGACAGGTACGTGCGGGACCCTCCAAGCCCCTCCTCTCAGGTGAACCTGGGTTGTGCTTTGCCCCTTTGGGTCTCTCCCGCCAAGGCCACATTCACTCATTTTGAGGGGAAGGGTGGAGTGTTCCAGAACACACTCTGGGCCAGAGGCGGCAGTCATGTGAACGGGGGGTCGGGGGGCGGATGCTGGTTAGACATGGGTGTCCGGGTTAAAGCAGAGTAACTCGTGTAAGGATGCCGCTTCCATGCTGAAGGGGCGGAAAGGGGGATGTAACAGCTCAAGCAACTCACGTGAAGCCAGGGGATGGGGGGCAGGGGGCTGCTTTTCCTTACACTCTCCTAGGAGTGCCTCTTTTTGCTAGCCCCTGAGCTCCCTCAACATGTAACACCCGGTTCCTGACCCATGCTTAGGGGTGAATCCTGCCTTCACTTGCACAGGTGCACCTTCCATTGGTGTTGCATGTAAACGATTGCAGCTTTGAGTCCTTACGGCCTGATTCTCTGAGCAGGGTGTTAACTCGCTGACATCAGGGCAGTTAAAAAACAGTGAAAGGAGAATCAGGCCCTTCATAAGCAACTTACACCCCGTTTACATTGCTGGGGAGTTGGGCCAACGGTGTCTGTGCAATCTGCATGTCTGCAGTCCCCTTAGGTTCCACCATGGAAACGTCTGCAGGATTAGCAGAATCCTCCCTTCCTCTCTGCAGCCTCCCTACCAGTCCAGTCAGTGGAGTGCTGCCTTCTAAGGCAAGGGGCCAAGCCGAGCTCTCTGGTTTCTGAGCTGAGGCCCATGCATGCAAGTAGGGAGGCTTCCTCAAAGGCAGGGGTGGCCGGTGGGTGTTTTCTGATTGTGTTGGTTAGTTCTGCCATGGCTCTTGTAGATTTCGCCATGTCTCTGGCATTGATATATTTTCACAGACAAGCAGCAGGCATGTCGTGCTGGGGTTTTCTGTGTTTTAATTCGTCAGCCTGATGCAATAATTGCTGAGTTCATTTGTCTCTGGGGAGGGGGAACCTTTTACTCTGGTGCTTCCACAGAGCAGACTTGCATAAAGGTCCCTCTCTGCTGGCAGCTCCCCTCCCTCTCCCATCTGTTAGTAGTTGCAGATGACAAGTGCTTGGAGGATGACACCTTGAGTTTTAATTATGTTTTGTGCCTAAGAACTTAAAACCTGAACCATCCACACTCCACCGCACACAGATGCTCCGTGCCTGATGTGTTTCTGTTGTGTTCCAGGCCCTGATGTCCCTCTTCGTTCTGGCCTCCAAAGATGGTTGGGTCAATATTATGTATAATGGACTAGATGCTGTGGCTGTTGACCAGCAGGTATAGACACTTCCTTCCAAACTGATCATGCCATCTAGACCTCCTTCAGGCAGGAAGGTGGAAGCATGCTATATCAGCCAGCTTTTGGTACTTCCTCTCCACCCAATAGCATTTTATAGCATTGCTCTGATCCTCTCCCATCTGCAAGCCCCTTCTCTTCACTTTCGTTATTACTGGTGGGTCGGGGCCGTGGTTCTGCGTACGCAGGGAGGCGTGTTTGGAAGTGATTAGCCTGGTGGGCATTCATTGTAGCTCTTGTCCTTTATTCAGCTGGGGAAGTTGTGCAGGCTGGGTCCTTATGTATCCTGTGATATCTTCACAGCAGCAGTCGCCCATGTCTTTCTTGACATGGTGCACCCACCTGATTTACAGTTGGTTCCTCTAATTGCTTATAAACTGGGATTCTCTGTCCCTGCAACTAAGTCCCAACGGTGTCCAAAACTCATATTGACTTGAGTAGTGCAGGGTCAGGCCCCTGGTGAAGGCTGCAGCGACAGAGGACTGAATGGCCGTGAAGATACTACCCTTACCCTCTGTTCTCAGCACTAGAAGTGCTGTTGGTCTTTTAAAACCCTCAGTGGTGAGAAACCTAGAAACTCAAGCCCTCCTTTCTACTTGATCCTGACTGACACCTGGTTTCAGGCACCCCTCACCTTTCAGGGTTTCCCCCATTGCACCTTCGAGGTGCAATTTACTCACCCTCAGCCCAACACACCTTTTCTTCAGGTATCTTTAGTGTCTGTCATATTCTCTGACATTTTAATTGTCCATTTGATCTGTTGTTGTGATTATATTGCAATTGTAAGTGCAGCAGCCTGAGTGCTTTATTATTAATTATTATTATTATTATAAGCTTGTCCTTGACTTTCAGACACAGTCTATTTGTTGCGCCTACCCTCATTTTCATAATCCTTTCCCAACCAGACAGTCACAATCTGTTGATCTCCCTCATTTTCACAATCCTGCCACGTCCAGCCAATCACAACCTGCTGCTCTCCTTCATTTTCATAATCCCACCTCAGACTCCTAGTCAGCTAATCACAGCTTTTCTTTTCTTTTCTTTTCTTTTCTTTTCAGCCAGTGACCAACAACAACCCCTGGATGCTCCTTTACTTCATCTCGTTCCTCCTCATTGTCAGCTTCTTCGTACTCAACATGTTTGTGGGGGTGGTGGTGGAGAACTTCCACAAGTGCCGGCAGCACCAGGAGGCAGAGGAGGCACGCCGGCGGGAGGAGAAGCGCCTCAGGCGCCTGGAGAAGAAGCGCAGGAGTAAGGCACAGCCTAAGTGTTTGGTTGGTTCGTAGGCCAAGGTTTTCTGAGAAAAACCTCCTCCTCTTCTTCTTTTATTGTTTGACTGATTAGTTTCTCTATAAGAGCGTCTATGTCAATGCTCTCAGCACTGCTCTCCTTTTGGTGGGACACTGCTGCCAGGCTGCTGTATGCACCACCGGGCCTGACACCCCCAGCCAGCTACCCTCGAGCCAGAATCCCGGCAACAGAGGGAAGAGGTGACAGGGTGCCTGATGGCAACTGGGGGTGTTGGGGAAGGCACCTGTTTTCTTAACACCTTGCCTCTAGAAAATAACACATTCATAGAAGTGTGTGTGTGTGTGTGTGTGTGTGTGTGTGTGTGTGTGTGTATTCTCATCAACAGGGAACCTCCACCCAGACACACACACTCCAGCCCTCAGGGATTTAGACACTCCTTTGGAGAGCCCTGCAGCACCAGCCAGTGCTGTTGGGTGGACCCCTATGTGAATCCTTTCCTGTGTAATGCAAAATGAGGCAGGGAAGAAGAGGAAAAAATCCATGCGGTGTTCCTGGGCCTTTCTATTCCTGTGGCAGTTTCTCTCATTGGGTTCCAAGGCTTCCTTAGAACCAAGAGGGTCCCCCCACAGTGATGGTCCCCACGTGTCTGTTTCCTGTGCTCCAATGAGAGAAACATCACAGATGCACACTTGACCCTGGACCCTGGCAATCACCCCTGCTCCTTCCTACCCCTACCCCGGAGATCCTGGCTGATTACCCTCCTCCTTTCCAAGCCCATGGGCTTCCGTCTTCCTTCCCCTTCTTCAGTTTTTCCTCTCCCTGGTGCCACCTCTGGGTGTCTCCTGGAGCCATTTGCTCCTTTTTATCATTTGTGATCTTAATTTGTTGAGGGACGAAATGCTGATTTAGTGCCATTCCCACAAACATAGGACTAACAGATTCTTTCTATCGCTCCCACCTTCCCTCTCTTGTCTCCCCCTGCCTCCTCCTTCCTTTTACACTCTCTCTTTCCTCACCATTTCTGTTTTCTTTCTCTGCATTCTTTATTTTATTTGTCTCCTTTTTCTATCTGTTTCCTCTGCTTCTTCCTTCTCCATTCCTGTTTCTGTCTCTCCCTCCCTACCTTTCCATTGCTTCTATTCTTTCCCCCACTTTCCTTCCTAATTCCCTTTGTTTCTCTTCCCTCTCTCTTCTATCTTCTCTTTCTCTCTCTCTCCCCCCCCACTCCCATTGAAGAGGCGCAGCGCTTGCCGTATTATGCCACCTACTGCTCTGTCCGCCTCCTCATCCATTCGGTCTGCACCAGCCACTACTTGGACATCTTCATCACCTTCATCATCTGCCTCAACGTCGTCACCATGTCCCTGGAGCACTACAACCAGCCAGTGGTGAGTGAGTTCAAGGGACCAAACCCTGCCCCTACCTCCCTCTCTTTCTTTTCCCCATCTCATTTTCCATAACAAAAGAGACTTGACACTTTCCCTTCCAAGCAGTCAAACACATAAGGGGTCACTAGATTATAAGTAAAATTTAGCAGCCATTAGAGATTGACTTCGAAGAGCAGCATATCCCAGCATACTTTGCAGAGGGGGGTCAAATGGCAACCCAAAGGAAATCTCTATATATTCTGTAACCTTTTCTAACTTCTGTCTTCCTCAAACCTATCCTGTCTGCAATGCCTCCTCCCCACTCCTTATCCTGGCAATCCCACCTGCTCAAAACATTAGCCAGCGACTGATTGCGTAATTTCACTACAGCTGCCCATGTCATGATCCACCATGATAGATGGAAGAGGAGGGTCCCTGTGAAAACTGTCGTGCAAAATTCTGCAAGAGTTAACTCAGCTGTCAGGGTGATAGAGGGAGTTCTTTCCACTGTCATGTGGATGACCCAAGTTTAGCCTCGTGGCTTCTCTTTGTAGTTTCCCTTGGGCCCCAGCAGAGGGTGGCATACTGCCCCTGGGAGCTAGTGCTTTGCACTGCTAGATGGATCAGATTTCAGTTTCTCAGTAGCCAGCCCCGACCCTCAGTGGAGTGAGTTAGGAGTGCTACAGGGGCTGGCACACCCAGTCCTTGGATAGCTGAAGAGAGCCCCTCACCCAGCCACCCTCCTTCCACAAGAGAAGCAGTGTGGACAGACTCTGAAGAGAGTCCGACCTAGTTTCTCTCAGCTGGAAGAAGGGTGATCACAACAGAAGGTCTTGAGGGTTGTGAAAGATCAATATTTGGGGTGGGGGAGATTGGGAAATCCTCAATATTTGTTGACAGCGTTACAGACACATGCGGAAGGGAGGAAATATATGCTGAAAATGGGGCTTTCTCCCTCTCTCTGAAAGCACCACATTCACTGCTATGTCTGTCCAGAAGCATGCAGTTCCAGGAAGCCCTTAGTAAACTCCCGAGGGGTTTGAGGTGACAAACCTGATTTCATAGCTGTAGCTGGTTGTATTAGAAGTGACCAGGGCTGTGACTTGTCTATTGTTGCTCAGATTCACTGCCAAGTTTTTCCTCTAGGTCCAGCTTATCTTTCTTGTTGGCTGTTTAATTTTGTTACTGTTTATCCTGTGTTCCTGAACTGCCCCCTCATCTCCCCTGGGTTCCTCACAGTGTTCCCTATATCCCGTATTTGTTCTGCAAAAATTAGCATCCCTTATTCCTTCTCACCCACACATCACATCTTGGGCAAGTCAGTTAGCTTCCCCGTGCCTCAGTTTCTTCTTATCCCTGTGCAATAGGGATAAGCATACCCATTTCCTCACAGGCGTATGGTGAGGCTTCACTAATCAGTTCTTGCGAAGTGCTTTTAGATTTCCAGGTAAAAGGTGCTGTAGACATGCTACATACAATTAATAGAAACCCTCTGGTGACAGTGGCACCAATTCAGATATTTCTTTGGGGGAGGGCTAATTCCAGTCCCCGCCCCCTCCGGCAGGTCTCCTTCAGCCGGGTAGTCTCCCTTCTCTGTACAAAGGGGCACCCAGGTCAAATTTCAGTGATGCTGTGACCACGCAGCCAGAGCGACATTCGACTGCTCTGTACTGATTTATTATGGAGCCACTGCTTAAAAGGGAGCAGGCCAGGGCCTGTGATACTTTGAGTAAGTCTAAAAACTTTTTTGGGGGAGGCGGTATTCACCCCCACAGCCCTCCCTAGCTGGTGCCACTGTTGGTGGAGAACAGGGACCTCACACGGGAGAACCAGGGCAGCAGAGTAGAGGGCGGAATCTTGCTAAACCCCCGCCTAGTCCCCAACCAGAGACATGTGGTTTCCCCTTACTGCAGATAGCGATAGGTTATTTGCTCTGATGCACTCTCCCTGCCTGACGCATTCCCTGTAGATTTATGGAAGCCATTTATAGGGTAACACCTGGGTGATGTCCCATGAACCTGATGCTGCTGATGTCGGAGGTGCTGGGTGATGATGCTTTGTTAACCCTTTGCACACCACCGCCCTTCCCCAGGCCTGCCCATTCTCCTGAGCCATGACTGGGCAGAGCAGCAGGTATCCTGAGAGCCCCTTGGCATGGGAGTGCAGTGTGATGGCTGCTGCCCTTGGTAAGTCTGTGCCAGCCTTCAAGTAGTTGCAATCCAGGATTTGGCAGCTCCCTCCTGCCTCCACCATTCCTGACCAGTCAAGCAGGCTGGAACTCAGTGACTTCACAAGCACGTCTGTAGTTAATGCCTCTCACTCTCCACCTCTCTCAGCCTCTCTTTCCATCCACAGTCTCTTGAGACTGCCCTGAAGTACTGCAACTACATGTTCACCACAGTCTTTGTGCTGGAGGCGGTTCTGAAGCTGGTGGCGTTTGGACTGCGGCGATTCTTCAAAGACCGGTGAGCAGTAGGGCACGCAGGTCGTCTGGTGAGGCAGTGAAGTTTGGGGAGGGATCTGTATCTGCAGTGGAATCCTAGAGCATGGGGGCCTCAACTTCTTCCTTGTTCCAGGTAGCAAAGATCTTACTAGCTTCACCTTAAACACACTGGAGCGATAACCAGTTAATAAGAGTTATCCAACCTTTCCTCGTGTTGGAGTCTGCTGATTGGTCCAGGAAGCAGAGTAGACGGGAGTAGAATAAATGACATCCAGTCATATTAGGCTCTAACAGTCACAGCGAGGCCTCCGATTCACTGATTTGGAGGATTTTATTTTACTTTATATTTAAAATGTAATAAATTCACATTCCCCTGTCAGTCACACCGAAAAGCTCCATTCTTCCTTCTTTTTTTTTTTCTTTTAAGGTGGAACCAGCTGGACCTGGCCATTGTGCTGCTATCTGTCATGGGCATCACGCTGGAGGAGATTGAAATCAACGCAGCTCTCCCCATCAACCCCACTATCATCCGCATCATGAGGGTGCTGCGCATTGCCCGGGGTGAGAGAGACACTGGAGGGAGACGTGGGGCACAGACACCCCTGGGTGGGACAGAGTGCACTGGGGGCTGCCTGTGATGCCATTTCACCAATTGGCTTCTCATATCTAATCTTTGATGGCCATAGAAACTCAGGGCTTGATTACAAGAGCAGTTTTTCTGGAATAGCTATTCCAGATTAACTCCACGTGTGGACGCTCTTATTCTGGAATAAGAGTGCCTTAGGGCACGTCTTCACTACCCGCCGGATCGGCGGGTAGCAATCGATCTATTGGGGATCGACTTATCGCGTCTAATGAAGACGCGATAAAATCGATCCCTGATTGCTCTGCCGTCGACTCCGGAAATCCACCGCGGCAAGAGGCGGCAGCGGAGTCGACGGCGGTGCGGCAGCGGTCGACTTGCCGCCGTCTTCACAGCCAGGTAAGTCGACCTAAAATACGCAACTTCAGCTACGCTATTCACGTAGCTGAAGTTGCGTATCTTAGGTCGACCCCCCGCTGTAGTGTAGACCTAGCTTTATTCTGAATTAGCTTAATCCATTTTGGATTACATTTATTCAGAAAAGAGCACTCTTATTCCAGAATAAGAGCATCCACACATGGAGTTTAATCAGAAATAGTTAATCCACCACCTTATTCCTGATTGATTTTCATGTGTAGACAATCCCTTACGCTTTCTCCCGATTGCCCTCAACTTGACATTTAGACGCACCTTTGTCCAGGAAAGCGGTAGTGGCTTTCACTTTGTGAGAGGGACCAAAACGATTGGCAGATTTTGTGAGAAACAAATTCTTTCTTCTTTTCTTTTGTAATGCAAATGTTGCTGTAATTTTTACAGAAAAGACCAAGGGCCTATATGATTTGCACTGGGGAGGACAGATTTTCAGTGATGAGGGCAAATACTTGCCAAGCTGCATTTGCAAAAAGGAGACGGAGGAGGGAATGAAGCGGGTGTAGAAGGATATGGAATTGGAGTAGGAGAGATTGGTGATGTGTGGTGTTGGGAAAGGGAGAGCCAGTGTGCAGGATGTATGGGGATAGGATGGAAGGGACCAGAGTGGGCATGGAATGAGAGAGAAGGGGTCATTAGTATGCAGAGGAATGAGTTAGAATGGAAGGGACCATGTGGGGGGACATGGGGGTGGGGCATGGAAGGAAAATGGCCAGTTGGAGAAGGAGTGAGAGGTTGGTGGGTCAGTTTTACAGTGGAGGAGAGTGGCAGAACACCCACATGGTGTGCTCCTTCCAGTTGTCCTGGCATATTGGAAGCAGATTTCTCTCCCTTGAGTCCCAGCACTGAGTGACACTTTTGTTTTGGTTCTGGTACCAGTGCTGAAGCTGCTGAAGATGGCGACAGGGATGCGGGCGTTACTGGACACAGTTGTGCAAGCTCTGCCGCAGGTAAAAGAAACCAGCTACTAGAAAGATGCCCCTTTTGTGCACCAGTCTTTCCATTCGTTCATTTCCCTGAGCGCGCCTAGAATCAGAGAGACGGTGTCTGCTGAGGTCTTTAAGATAGTGGCACAATGTGCCAGAGGGTCGTGCTCATGTCGAAATGTCAACCACGTGGTTACATTCATTTCTTTCTGGCCTTGTCTGCTCACGACTTTATCCCCCCATGGTGTTACTGAATAAAGCAATGCTCCATTCCTGGGTGAGAGCTGCTTCCCTGCTTTATTTCTGGCTGCCCCTTCCCCCTTGCTGCTGTCACTTTCTTCACACTCATTTGCCATGAGGATGGAGAGCAAACCGTGGCCATTTTACGGAGAAAGCAGATGTTCAAGTATCTCTTCTGTGACCCTCTCGTTCTTACCTGTGATGGGTTGGATCACAGAAACCCCCTTGGGAGCTGCCACCCGATGTGCCAAGACTACCCCTGCTCCTGTTTTCCCTGCCAGCTCAGGACTCCAGCACCCTGTCTTGCTGAGCCAGACACTCCCGTCTGCTACAACACAGACCCAGGGTCTGAATCACTTGCCCCAAAGCTGCAAGTTTACCTGAAAACAGCTCACAGAAGTTTGCTTGTCTTTAGCACTCAGATGCCCATCTCCCAATGGGGTCTAAACCCAGATAAATCCGTTTTACCCTGCATAAAGCTTATGCAGAGTAAACTCATAAATTGTTCGCACTCTATAATACTGATAGAGAGATATGCACAGTTGTTTGCTCCCCCAGGTATTAATACATACTCTGAGTTAATTACTAAATAAAAAGTGATTTTATTAAATACAGACAGTAGGATTTAAGTGGTTCCAAGTAGTAACAGACAGAACAAAGTAAGTCACCAAGCAAAATAAAATAAAATGCGCAAATCTATGCCTAATCAAACTGAATACAGATAATCTCACCCTCAGAGATGCTTTAGTAAGTTTTTCTCAGACTGGACACCTTCCAGGCCTGGGCACAATTCTTTCCCCTGGTACAGCTCTTGTTCCAGCTCAGGTGATCGCTAGGGGATTCTTCATGATGGCTCCTCTCTCCCTCTCTGTTCTCTTCCACCCCTTTATATATCTTTTGCATAAGGCGGGAACCCTTTGTCCCTCTGGGTTTCCACCCCCCACCCCTCCCCGGAAAAGCACCAGGTTAAAGATGGATTCCAGTTCAGGTGACATGATCACATGTCACTGCAAGACTTCATTGCCCACTTGCCAGCACACACATATACAGGAAGACTAACAGGTAAACACAACCATCTGCAGACAATGGTCCTGGTTAATGGGAGTCATCAAGATTCCAAACCATCATTAATGGCCCACACTTTACATAATTACAATAGGCCCTCAGAGTTATATTTTATATTTCTAGTTTTAGATACAAGAGTGGTACATTTATACAAATCAGATGATCATACTCAGTAGATTATAAGCTTTGTAATGATACCTTACAAGAGACCTTTTGCATGAAGCATATCCCAGTTACGTTATATTCACTTATTACCATATTTTTTCTAAAACTATCCCAGTTACATTATATTCACTTATTATCATGTTTTTATAAAACCATATAGACTACACAACGTCACATTACCCACTTGTGCTCCCTTTCCACTGTTCTCTTCCATGCTGTGCTTGTTTCACCTCTGCCACCGCCTGCTTGCTTGCTTTCCATTTCCCTCTTCTCCTCCTTGGTCCGCAAATGATTTTGAGCCTCTCATCCCACGAGAAGCAGTGACGCTACCTGTGGTGGAGCATGCAGAGCATGCTGTAGAGCATGCAGCTAAATGCCTCCTGAAAGGCAGCTAGACGGAAGGATTTCACGAGCTGTGAGTGGCAGCTGTTTTGGAATGAGTTATTCATGCGCCACTTCATGCAGGCATCAGGCCCGCTGAGAGAAGCCCCCGTGATGGATGAGCAGCCAGAGAGACAGTTCTCTTCTCTTTTGGATCCTCCAGAGAGACATGTTAAGGAAGGAATAATGGCCCCAAGTAGCTCTATTGATTATAGATCAGATCATTCCTCTGGCAGGCCCAGAGCAGACAGTAATCTTATCTGATATCGAAATGCACAGGCATTTGTCAGCTGATTTATCAGGTAACACACCAGTGTTCGTGAATGGGGCTGGGCTGGAAATCAATCTGGGGACAGCACGAGCAGTTACACACGGAACTTAATTCTGAGATTTGTGTCACTAAACCGTGTCCATCTGAATTAAAGGAAATCACCTGGCACAAGAACGAGATGGAAACACAGTTTCCAGTCTTCACTGAATTCTGGGCTTCATCTGACTTCCCTCTATTTATTGAGATTATTTATTTATCACAGTAGCAGTGAGGGGCCCCAACTTAGACCAGGGCCCTATTGTGCTAGATGCTATAATGGAATCATAGAGATGTAGGGCTGGAAGGAACTTCGAGAGGCCATCCTGTCCAGTCCCGTGTGCTGAGGCAGGACCAAGGAAACGTAGAGAAACCCTGACAGGTGTCTGTCCAACCTGTTCTTAAAACCTTCCAATGACAGGGATTCTGCAAGCTTCCTTGGTAACCTGTTCCAGTTCTTAACTACCCTGATAGTTAGAAAGTTTTTCCATATATCTAACTTAAGTCTCCCTGCTGCAGATTAAGCTGATTACTAGTCCTTCAGTGGACATGGAGAACAAGTGGCCACTGTCCTCTTTATAACAGCCGTTAACATATTTGACAACTGTTATCAGGTCCCCCCCAGTCGTCTTTTCTCAAGACTAAACATGCCCAGTTTTTTTAACCTTTCCTCATGGGTCAGATTTTCTAAACCTTTTTATCGTTTTTGTATAATATGCAGAGTAAGAGACAGCCCCTGCCTCAAAGAGTTTACAGTCTAACTAAACAACGTCAGTTCTATTTTCTCCATTTTACAGATGGGGAAACTGAGCCACAGAGCTGCAGTAAGTTGCTTAGGGTCACTTAAGGATTCTGGGGCAGAGCTGAGAATTGAACCCAGATCTTCTGAATCCCAAGGCAGTACCTTGGTCACAAGGTCACCATTCTTCTATGCTTGATAAATCCTGGGTTTTTCACATTATTTCACCAAAGAACCTCACTGCTAAGCAAGAGTTCTTAATATCTGCCCCTGCACACACACAAACAACTATTAAAAGAAGGTGCCCCCTTGCAAAGAGTACTGGGTCCAGGAAATTCCAGTAGGAATTTCCGGCACTGAAGGAGTCTAGTCAGGACCTTCCTATCTGATGGCCCTTGATTCTGTAATAGGGATAGGTTGACTTCATTTAATAAAGTTACATTATGGAGGCATCAAAAATGACTCCACAGTCAAAATTGTGTTAAAATGTGCTCTTAAGGCAATACTAAAACCCCTCTGTTTCACATTTAAATGATTTAATTTAGTCTCTATATTTTACACACTAACTCTTCAGGGGACAATTGAATTATCCATAATACTATTTACTCCAGGATTTATTAACATTGGCAGAAGAAATATTTTAAAACAATCTCTCCTTTCCCTGGCACTCTCTTCTCCAGTCTAGACCTTTCTCTTTATATTATGGAGCACAGAGTCATCAATGATTTTGACTTGCTAATGGCATGGAAGGCTTCTCTGGCTGTCCTGTTTGAATCCCCTGCCTGTCTTTGTTACTCTGCAACCATTCTGAAAAGTGAATAAATATGTAATTTAAAAAAAAATACCTTTTGGAAATTTATCCCTGAGCATCTCAGCTTTTTTCAGCTCCCTGTGGCTAGAACCCTCTCCTCCCCCATTCAATGTGTACGCACAAGTGCACACACACACACACACATGTGCTGACATCTCACACACAGGAGGCTTTTTAAATTTTTAAATGTAACCAGACCAGAGTTACTCCCCTCCTTCATCAGCACCTTGCCTAGCTCAGCCCACAGAGCTACCAGCTGGCGTCAGCTACTTCCCTTTTCTGCTGCTGCCCAGTCTGCCTTCTGGACACACTGTCCTGTTCCTCACACTCCCCTCTGCAGACAACGGAGCCAAGAATAGGAGAGGCAAGCAGGGATATTGGGGAGGGATAACAGGGAAGTGCTTTCCCCTGTTACTGCTGGCACAGCTCCCGTGGTGCACCACACAGCAGCCCCATGGGAAGCCCTGCAAGTGCCAATAGCTGGGGGTATAGAAACTGGGCTCTCTCCCACAGGCTACCTGCTCCTTCCATTCCAAGCTCCTCACACACAGGCCTAGTTCCCTACTTGAGTCCCTGCAGTCTCTCTTCTCCCTTGTTCCCCTCCCACCACACACGTCAGGAGGGCCTGGTTCATTCCTTCTGCCCCCTGCCACAGGCCTACTCCCGTGGTGCTCGCTGATAGACCTGCTCTCACCCTCTTCTGCCCCCACATTTGACTAGTACCTTAACTCCCACAATGCACCAGGCAGCAGCACTGAGGGAGAGCTCGGCAGCTGGGGAGGGGGGCTCTCCGGGGTCAAATTTTACTCTCGACTCATACTTCGTCACGTGTGATAGGCTTCACGACACCATACGTGCCTACATGTGATTATCTTCATCTCTCTGGGCTTGAAGTCTGAGGGGTGGGATTGTGAGGAACTGGATGACCATCTATAGGCTACAAATGAAAGGAGCTGTGGTGGCTGTGAGTGGCTTTGAGGGTTATGATGTTTGGGTAAGAAGGCCTGGGGAGATGAGGTTGCTGTGAGCATGACTGGTGACTTCCTGGGTTCTGAGTGGTTGCGTGCATGAAGTTCCTAAAGGTTTCGGAGTGGAAATATTTGATGGTGTTCTGTTGCTGCTGCTTGAGTGATGCTATCTGGCTTGGCCTGGTGTTATTCAGTGTCACCTGGCTTGGCTTGGGTTAGGCTGATACGGTTCGGTTTGGTTTCAGGTGGGGAACCTCGGACTGCTCTTCATGCTCCTCTTTTTCATCTACGCTGCCCTAGGAGTGGAGCTCTTTGGGAAGCTGGGTAAGTTTCAAGCGTGCCATGCTCTTGGGTGAGCCACAGAATTGCAAAAGAAAAAAAAAATGTCAGTTTCCCATATTGCAGCAGGCCCTGTTCTGATTTAATGAAAAGGCTGGGTATTCTGATGACCTTTATCCTCCTCTCTGGGTATTTGCCGTGATAGGAATTTCCGTCTTTCAAAAAAACCTGTCTGAGAATGAGAGAGAGAGATGGCTTTCTCTCATTCTTAAATCTTTGCTTTCCATGCACTGCCTCAGCAAATCAGCCCCTGTCTGTCCCAGTGCCAGCCAAATGGCTACAGGGAAGACTCAGGAGAAATTCATGCACTCCTCTGGTCCATGCTGACATGTATCAATGGGCAAAACTTTCAGCCAAGTACATGAAGAGGGGCAGAAAATCTTCTTTCACACCAAGAGGATTAGGCCCTTGATCAAGTGACTACTGCTGGGTGTTCTGGGGGTAGCATTTTACCACTCTTACTAGTATGCCGAGTACGTCTAGCTCACTTGCACTTGCTATGCTGCTGACTGTAGCAGGTACACCCTCAAAATCCCTTCATTTTAATGGATGGTGCCAGCACAGCAAGCTTGCAGGCATGGATCGGCAGCCATGGGGTAAGGGAGAACTATGTTTTGGACTATTAAGCATGCTGGGAGACATCCCTGGGAAATGAGTTATGCTGATTGATATCCTGGGGTTGGGGTGATTATTCTGATACTGCTAGACAATGTCCAACCATTGGTCATTACTGTCATGGACCCAGCCCATGGGACTATAGACTGGAGCCACTGAGTGCAGACTTCTGGATGTGAAGCCAATAAACTCAGAGTGGAATGGTCACAGGGGGTCTTATTCTGAGTCCCTGGCACACTCTGAGAGCTAGGAACGTATCCATTGCACAGTTATAAATCCCTTCTTTTGCAGTGTGCAATGACGAGAACCCCTGTGAGGGCATGAGCCGCCATGCCACCTTTGAGAACTTTGGGATGGCCTTCCTCACGCTCTTCCAGGTCTCCACTGGCGACAACTGGAATGGAATCATGAAGGTAACATGGGCCTCCGAGAAGGAGAAATTCTACGCTGGAGTGGGAGGGATCAGCACTGCTTGGAACTGTCAGTGACTGGGACATGGATGGCCATGCCTAGGGGTTAGAGCGGGCGTCAGAACCGGAGTCAGAGGCCCAATGCCAGAGCCAAGGGTCACAGCTGGAGTCAGGAATCAGGGCCCAGGGTCAAAACTGGGTTACCTGGAGTGAGGCTAGGTAGGAGCAGGGCTGGGTCCAAGACAGAAGCTGTTGCAGCCAGGGACAAATACTTAAAGCAGCAGCTGCTGCTGGGTTTAAGAGCCGGTCTGCTGACTCTTCTAGTCAGTCAGACAGTGTAACCTATTAGAGAATCTAGAACAGGCCAGCTGCACTCACTGGGGGCCTGGAGACTGGATCTGTTGCAGGCCCTGTTTTCTGACAAGAACTGTTTTCACAGGAGCTAGATGATGGGGAAAGATAGCTCAGTGCTTTGAGCATTGGCCTACTAAACCCAGGGTTGTGAGTTCAATCCTTGAGGGGGCCATTTAGGGATCTGGGGCAAAAATCTGTCTGGGGATTGGTCCTGCTTTGAGCAGGGGGTTGGACTAGATGACCTCCTGAGGTCCCTTCCAACCCTGATACCAAAACAAAACAAAACAAAAAAGTAGATGTTGGCTTGCCAGTTCAGACCACTGGCCCATCTAGTCCAGTATCCTACCTCCTGCCAGACTAGATCAGACCATTGGCCCATCTAGTCTTGCAGGCAGCTGGTGGAGAGAAGTGCAAACTCTCTCCTCAAGGAGCAGGACAACAGTGTGGCCATGCTGAGAAGGGAGATTCACCGCCATCACCACCCTAGCCCCTTCTCCCAGGCTGAGTCGGAGGCGCATTTGGTATGACACACACCTGGAGCTGCAATGGGAATGGCTTGTGATTTAGAAACCTCAGGCAGATAAGTTTTCTCCCCTATGTTCAAATCATATTGCTCCAAATTAAATAGCTCACAGGGATTCAAGGGGGGGGGATGGACAATTCTTTGGACATGGGTAGTGTCTTTGGGAGATGAAGGGGATTAGGCACTTAGTTGCAGTGACTCTTGCTCACATTTGCAGATCTGGAAGGAATTTTCTCCCTAGGCCTATGGGGAAGAGGGCACCTGTTTCTGGAGCACTGAGCAGAGATTGTCAAATGTGATGGTCTTCCTGTGATTGCCGGGGGCACTGGGCACTGAGGATCCCATATGCTCAGACAGCACCTGGTATTGGAAGACCTTAGTCCTGCCTGGCATTGGATTCTGTGTTTTTTGACTGAGGGAGCAGCCAAATTTAAATTCTTACTCTAGTCCTTCTCTCCTTTTTCCCACCACTTCCTCTTACACCTGCCCTTTCCTCAAGGATACCCTGCGGGACTGCACCCATGATGACCGGAGTTGCCTCAGCAACCTGCAGTTCATCTCGCCACTCTACTTTGTCAGCTTCGTGCTCACAGCCCAGTTCGTTCTCATCAACGTGGTGGTAGCTGTGCTTATGAAACACCTCGACGACAGCAACAAGGAGGCGCAGGAAGATGCGGAAATGGATGCCGAGATTGAGCTTGAGATGGCACACGGGCTCTGCCCCCGCAGCGTGGGCTCCCCGAGCTCAGGACGGGGTGGAGGAGGTGGAGGAGGTGGGAGAGTGGACCCTGAAGGACATCTGTGCATGAGATGTTTCTCTCCAGCACAGGTGGGTAAACCTTTGTGCTTACCAGCAAGACTGCAGCAGGCTGGAGTGGGGAAAAGGAGGGCAGTCTAGATGATTTAGGGCTTAGTAATGGGATACAGACTGGTGACTGGTTTGCATTCAGGTCTAGCTTGGGTGAATTGGGTTGTGCCGGTGCATTGGTGGAGTTGTGTGGGGCCAGGACTGGAATAGCAAAGGGTGCAGGGAATACTACAGGACAGGTTGGAGGTGCATTGTCAGAGCTGTGCAGGAAGCTCAGGATTATGATAGGAGGGGTGCTGCAGGTCAAGATTAAGGTGCATTAGCAGAGTATTTTGTGTGGGGAGTTGAGGATTGGAATAGCAGGAGATGGTGCAGTACAGGAGTGAGGTGCATTGGCAGAGCTGGAAGGGAAGCTTACGCAGTGCCTGTCTGCACTGGCAACTAGTGATGTTAGTCCCTCCATTTCACATGAACACTAAAGCCTGGTCTAACTAAAAAGCTAAGTCAACCCAGCTTCATCGCTTAGGGGTGTGAAAAAACCACCCCCCTGAGCAATGTAGCTATGCCTAACTCCCGGCATAGACAATGCTAGGTTGATGGAAGAAGTCTTCCACAGACCAAGCTACCACCTCTTAGGCCTGGTCTACACTGGGAGGGGGGATCGATCTAAGTTACTCAATTTCAGCTACATGAATAATGTAGCTGAAGTCAACGTACTTAGATCGACTTACCGTGGTGTCTTCACCATAGTGAGATGACTGCTGCCGCTCCCCCGTCGACTCCACCCGTGCCTCTCGTGGCGGTGGAGTACAGGGGTCGACAGGAGAGCGCTTGGGGATCGATTTATTGCGTCTAGACTAGACGCAATAAATCGACCCCTATTGGTTCGATCGCTGCCCGCCAATCTGGCGGGTAGTGTAGACTTACCCTCAGGGAGGTGGGTTACCTACGCCAATGGGAGAACCCTCCTGTCAGCATAGGTAGTGTCTACATCAGGGGTTTTCAACCTTTTTTCATTTGTGGACCCCTACAAAATTTCAAATGGAAGCATGGACCTCTTTGGAAATCGTAGACATAGTCTGCAGATCCCCAGGGGTCCATGGACCACAGATTGTAATCCACTGGTGTACGCTGAAGCGCTGCAGTGGCACATCTGTAGTGTTTCAAGTGTAGACAAGCCCTACGTGCTGGATTCTGCCATCATCACTCACCTTAAGTGACACCTTGCGCCACGACCAGCCTCACTGACTTGAGCGAGGTTGCTCATAGAGTAAAGTGCTACTCCCTCTGAGTAAGGGTGGCAGAATCTGGCCCTAAATTCGCACAACACATTAAAGCAAAAAACTCTGGGTTCTTTAAATAATTTCTCCCATCCTCCCCCTTTCTTGTCCCCTAGGAGAACTTATGGCTGGACAGTGTCTCTTTAATTATTAAGGACTCCTTCGACGGGGAGTTAATGATCATCGATAACCTATCGGGCTCCGTCTTCCATCATTACTCCTCGCCGGCCATGTGCGAGAAGTGTAACCATGACAAGCAAGAGGTAACCTGCGTGCGAGGATGGGGAGGGAACCCCCCAATACACACACACATGCTCATACCCTTGAGGTTTCCCTGAGGAGAGCTCCATAGATTGTTTAGACAGAAGCTTCGACCTTTGTTACTACAGTGAATTTCTGATATTGGCCTGTCCTCCTAAGCAATGGGAGGCACGTATGTACTGGTGGAAAGCAGGAAGGAAAGGCAGATGTACCAGGAAGGATGACAGGAGAGAATGAACTAGAGGTGGAGATATCATTGCTGTGTATCAGTTTTTCACTTAAAGAAGAGATTTGTTTATGTGAAGGACACAGTGTATCGTCCCCAAATTTTCAGCACTCAGGGCCCAATTCTCAGAGCATTTAAGCCTATGCTTAACTTTAAGCATGTGCTTTCTGAAGTCCCATTGATGTCCATGGGAGTTAAGCACGTGGTTAAATGCTTTGATTAATTCGGGCCATAATCAGTGAGGAAAGATTGGATTTTCAAGTAAGTCTGTTAATTAGTGTGAGTTAAAATTAGGGCTGTTGATTAATCGCAGTTAACTCACACGATTAACTCAAAAAAATGAATCACGATTAAAAAAATTAATCGTGATTAATTGCAGTTTTAATCACACTGTTAAGCAATAGAATACCAAGTGAAATTTATTAAATATTTTTGGATGTTTTTCTACATTTTCAAATATATTGATTTCAATTACAACACAGAATACAAAGTCTACCGTGCTCACTTTATATTATTATGTTTATTACTAATATTTGCACTCTAAAAATGATAAACAAAAAAATAGTATTTTTCAAATCACCATATACAAGTACTGTAGTGCAATCTCTTTATCGTGAAAGTGCAACTTACAAATGTAGATTATTTTTGTTACATAACTGCATTCAAAAACAAAACAATGTAAAACTTTAGCGCCTACAAGTCCACTGAGTCCTGCTTCTTGTTCAGCCAATCGCTCAGACAAACAAGTTTGTTTACATTTACGGGACATAATGGTGCCTGCTTATTATTTACAATGTCACCTGAAAGTGAGAACAGGCGTTCACATGGCACTTTTGTAGCCAGCATTGCAAGGTATTTACGTGCCAGATATGCTAAACATTCATATGCTCCTTCATGCTTTGGCCACCATTCCTGAGGACACGCTTCCATGCTGATGACGCTTGTTAAAAAAATAATGTTTTAATTAAATTTGTGACTGAACTCTTTGGGGGAGAATTGTATGTCTCCTGCTCTGTTTTACCCGCATTCTGCCATATATTTCATATTATAGCAGGCTCGAATGATGGCCCAGCACATGTTGTTTCTTTTAAGAACACTTTCACTGCAGATTTGACAAAATACAAAGAAGGTACCAATGTGAGATTTCTAAAGATAGCTATAGCACTCGACCCAAGATTTAAGAATCCAAAGTGCCTTCCAAAATCTGAGAGGGATGAGGTGTGAAGAATGCTTTCTGAAGTCTTAAAAGAGCAACAGTCCGATGCGGAAACTACAGAACCCGAACCACCAAAAAAGAAAATCAACCTTCTGTTGGTGGCATCTGACTCAGATGATGAAAATGAACATGCGTCGGTCCGCACTGCTTTGTATGGTTATCGAGCAGAACCCGTCATCAGCATGGACGCATGTCCTCTGGAATGGTGGTTGAAGCACGAAGGGACATACGAATCTTTAGTGCTTTTGGCACGTAAATATCTTGCAATGCCAGCTACAACAGTGGCATGTGAATGCCTGTTCTCACTTTCAGGTGACATTGTAAACAAGAAGCAGGCAGCATTATCTCCTGCAAATGTAAGCAAACTTCTTTGTCTGAGCGATTGATGGAACAAGAAGTAGGACTGAGTGGACCTGTAGGCTCTAAAGCTTTATATTGTTTTATTTTTTAATGCAGGATTTTTTTTTTTACATAATTCTACATTTGTAAATTCAACTTTCTTGATAAAGAGATTTCACTACAGTACTTGCAATGGGGGAATTGAAAAATACTATTTCTTTTGTCTTTTACAGTGAAAATCAAAAATAAATATTAACTGAGCACTGCGCACTTTATGTTCTGTGTTGTAATTGAAATAAATATATCTGAAAATGTAGAAAACATCCAAAAATTTAAATAAAAGGTATTGTTGTTATTGTTATTGTATTATTGTTTAACAGCGCGATTAATTGTGATTAATTTTTTTAATCATGCGATTAATCGTGATTAATTTTTTAATCGCTTGACAGCCCTAGTTAAAATTAATTAAAAATTGGCCCATTAAGGAAGTTTTTGGGTCTCTTTTTTTTTGGAAGGGATCCTTCTAACTAAAAATGGCTTCTTATTAAAGATGGGAGTTTCAAAATCACATAAAGGACTTAGGAGCACAAGTCCCATGGACATTCCATGAAACTTGTGCTCCTAAATCACTTTTAGGTGGTTTTGAAAATCCTTCCCTAAACCTTTGGAATTTCCATTAAAACTCACTGAAAATGCTGAAAGAAATTAGGTTGTAATTAAGTAAAATTTTTAACAATTGTTGTACCTAACTGTTATGATTGTGGTTAGAGTTGTGTCAATAGCTCAGGTTATTCTTATATATTGTCAATGTGATATCAGCGGTAACACAACCAATCATCACCATTCCCTGTCTAGTTAATTTGCATTCTACAGTTTTATTGGTTGAAATGAGTTAGCAAAGTTAGAGTGTCAAGAGTTCTCATTGGTAGATTACTCTCTCCTCATAAAGAGAGCAATGGATTAGCTCCATGCCCCTGGATCCAAGGCACCAGGCCTTCTCCTCCCAGCCACAGCCTTCTCAATGAGTCTTCCTCAGAGGCAGCAATAGGCAGATGCTGCTATTCTTCTCCAATTGCTGAGTCTTCAAGCCCTCATCCACGGGGGGCATGTGGTGGTATACACAAGATTTTGATAAGTGACTAGTAATTTGGGGTGCTTGCATTTTTGGGTGCCCAACTCAAGGCCCTTCAAGGGGCCTGATATTTAGAGAGTGAGTGCTAAGCACTTTCTGTTAATCAGACCCATTTAAGGCATCCCAGGGTGGGCACCCAAAAAATGAGGCACCCAAAATCACTTGTTGCTTTTGAAAATCTTGGCCATAATCTTCAGCATCATGCATGGGGAGGCAGGTGGCAGGAGAATTTTCCCACCCTCTCATGCAAGAAGGTAGGCAGCAAAATCACCACACCACCACCAAGGGGTAGGGTGGCAGAATTTTCACAACCACAAAGGGTACTTGTGGTGGCATCTTCCCCCATGGTAACAAAACTTTAGAATCCAAGTCAAGGGAAAGGGAAAGTAATAGGGCTAAAGAGAAAGATGATGAATCATGGACTTTCATGAGCATCATTACTATGTATGTGCTGCTGTATGCAGCTGAATTATGGGTAGGTGACAACCAGCAGTAGCCTTGAGCACTCCCGCTAACCCTA
>NW_020664598.1:2199417-2241453 GCF_002925995.2 Terrapene triunguis | reverse complement strand
CTGGCCAGTCGCGTCTGGGCTGCTGCCCAGCTGGTGCTATCCCGCAGTGGCCCGGGGCAGAGGCATCGGCAGCCCAGCCCCGTTCGTTCCCCTGCGGGACCCGAGCGGGACGGGGGGGCTGGGGCCTGCTGCCCCCACTCCAGGTCCGCCGTGGGATTGCACCAGCTGGGCAGCAGCCCAGACGCGACTGGCCAGGGGCTGGGCGCAGCGTGCGCGCTGCTGGGTCCCCGCAACAGGCCCGGGCTCGGGGGGTTCGGGCCCCGGCGCCAGAGCCGCAGCCGCCGAGCTTGGCCATCGGCCGCTTCCTCCCCCCACGGCAGTGGGAGCTGCAGCAGCGGCTGCTCCCGAGTCCCGCTGCCCAGGGGGGGAGAACAGCCGCCGCTTGGCCCCGCGGGCTGCCCCCCTACTCTCCCTACCGCCCAACTGAGTCCTGCCTGCTCGGGGCCAGGCCGGACTCTCAGGGCTGGTCCACACTGGGGCGGGGGATCGATATAGGAAACGCAACTGAAGTCGACGTTTCCTATATCGAACTAAAAGTACCTACTTCGGGTCCACGCGGCGCAGGCAGGCTCCCCCGTCGACAGCGCTTCCTCCTCTCGGCGAGCAGGAGTTCCGCAGTCGATGGGGGAGCGCTTCTGGGATCGATCTATCGCGTCCAGATGAGACGCGGTAAATCGATCCCAGAAGATCGATCTCTACCCGCCAAATTAGGCAGGTAGTGTGGACCAGCCCTCACTCACGGCACCGCGCTTCCCTTGCGTCTCCGGGGCCTCCCTCCAGCACTTGTGGAGGAGGGTTTTTTGTTTTTTGTTTTTGTTTTTTGCTCTGCCACCTTTTTTTTTTTTTTGCCCCCCCGCGCCCCCCCCCCCCCCCACGTCCTGATATTTGACCTGGGTGATCTGGTCACCCTACCTACAGACATCCTCTGGGTCCCCAGGGTCTCCCATGCCTACCTCAACTCAGCATGTCAGCAAAGCTTCTAAGCTCAGCAGAATTTCTCTGGCCCCCCTTGGGTCTTTCTTTGAGTCATCTGCCCCCTACTTCTCAGCTCCCCCAAGTTCCATACCTTGATTCCAACTTCTGGTCCCAGATATTCTTCCCTGCAGACTTTTTGAAGTCTGAAGGATCTGCTGTGAACATTAGTAGATTCCACATTGGGTCAGTGGTTCCTGCAGACCTGTTAAGGTCTGCAGCAGATTCTGTGGACTTCAGAAAGTCCACAGGGATGCAAAACTGGGAGAAGCAGCAGGAATCAAGGTTTGGAGCATGGGAAAGGAGGGAAGGCTGGTGAATAGTAGGAAGCTGATTTCCAGAGGATAGCTGGGAAACCAAGGTCATGCAGAGTTTCTCAGCTCCACAGAGTTCTTTGAACTCTGGCTCCTCATGGTTCCCAGGGCCCTGCAGTTCTCCTGGTTTACTTGGTCCCGTTTCCTATCAGAACATAGGGGCTTCAGCAGGTTTCCTCCTGTCTGCCTGTCTTGTTCCCTATGTATGTCATAACCATGTCAAATTGTTAAAAAAACACAGGAGCTCTCCAGACAAAATTCCTTTGTTAAGGTGGAGTTAAGGTTGAGAAGATATACAGGAAGACACAAGAGAGCATAAAACAAAATTTGGATTAAAAACACAGCAAGAAAAGTATTTTGAAATATTAACGGAAAGAAAACAGCAATTTCATAAAAAAAAAACACACAGACAAGCACAGGTGGACAGAAAGATAACCACAATCAATAATATTTTTTTTTAAATATAAAAAAATTACATTAAAAGAAAAATAAGAATAAAAAAACGTGTGCTAAAAATGAGGAAAGTGAAAACAACTATGAAAGAATTGATTTGTAATTTAAAAAAAGTTCCAGTAACCACTTTAGAATTATAAATTATTTTCCAAAGTTGATATTTTTGATTCATATAAATACATTCTGGAATTTAAAGGAAATTATTGATCAACTCATGCAGGAACAATTTAGCATTAAAATTTAGATATTTTTATTTTCTAAATAATATTAAAGTAAAATTAAAGTTCAACGTTTTAACCAGATATATGCATCATTATTTTTTATCCATAATTACATAGTATAAAACTTTTGTGAAAAACAACAAGGAAATTCCTCCAGAAGAACACTATGCTGTGTAACACTGAAGGCTGTCCAGATACAACCACTAACATTAAAAATCTAGGATGTACACAGACATTTCAAACACTCTGTAGAGTAATCAATCAAAATGTATATAGACAGAGCACATTCTTCATTTGGCCCTATTCAACGTGTGTGTGCTTCGTCAAAATTATAAGGAAGCACCATGCCAAAACAGGTTGAAACCTGCCCGGTGACAACACTTGCCTACAGCCTTCAAGCTGTTCCCTTCTTATCTAGGGCTTGATCCAGCAATGTACTAAGTGCTCCAGCTCAAAACACTACACATGCTTAAAGTTCTTAAGTATGTGCTAAGTGTTCTGCTCTGTCAAGCGAAAGTGGTCAGCACTAGAGCCATGCAGATAGTGAAGTTTTGGGTTTGCTGGTGATTCCAAAAAAATTGTTTTGAGTCACCCCAAACCAAAATTTTGAGCAAATTGAAAAGTAAAAAAAAAAAAAAGTGTTTTGGATTGAACAAACTGTTTTGTTTTGATTTCGAGAAGTTTTTAAAATATATTTGCATGTGTAAAAAAATTAAATTGAAGGAAATTTCTAAACAAAAAGTCATTTTGATTGGAAAACTCGAAAAATGTCAAAATGAAACGCTTCAACTTTTGGGGAATTTTGGGGGGGAGGGATTTTTTTATATAAACAATTTGGTGAAGTGGACACAAATTTGCAAAATGTTTCAGTGTTGCCAAATCTGCATTTTTCACCCAAAAAAGGTTGGTCAAAAGATTTCGCTCAGCTCTACTGGGCATCTTGCAGGACTCAGCCCCTGGAGCCTTGTTTTCAAAACAGTTCTTCACACAAAGATTGTCATGATTGCTTCCCTATTTTCAAAGGGATGATCTGGTGGCCCCTTCTGGCCTTGAACTCTATGACTCTATAATTTGTTATGTCTGGATCTAGTCATTTTTCTAAGGCCTGGTCTACACTTACCCCCCAATTCGAACTAAGGTACGCAACTTCAGCTACGTGAATAACGTAGCTGAAGTCGACATACCTTAGTTCGAACTTACCGCGGTTCAGACACGGTCCACACGCGGCAGGCAGGCTCCCCCGTCGACTCCGCGGTACTCCTCTCATTGAGCTGGAGTACCGCAGTCGACGGCGAGCACTTCCTGGTTCGATTTATCGCGTCCAGACCAGACGCGATAAATCGAACCCGGAACTTCGATTGCCAGCCGTCGAACTACCCGGTAAGTATAGACCAGCCCTAAGGGATATAAGAAGTTCGGTGACTATGCATGTGGCCATCTTTGAATTTTTTAAACCAATCTACTGATATAGTGAACTGCCTACTGTCATCATTTCATTTTTACTTCGTCAACTTTATTCAGGAGAGTTCTAAGTAGTCTGTCGTCTATAGAAGTTGTAATATTAAAATATAAGAAGACCCTTGTTCTCTTTTCATGTCATTGCTAGCATTTCATTTTCTGTCTTTATGAGGTTTGCGTACACACTAGCAATGTGTATTGATGGTCCATGGAGTGTTTAATCCGCAGCCCAGGGTTTGTCAATGAAAAATGGTGAACAGGCTTTGAGCCTGCTCGTTGTCTATTTATGACTTTGTTAAGTATGTCTTTTTGTGTAGACTGCGAGATGGACAGATTTGCAGAATAGCAGTTCAACAAAGAGTAAAGTATTCTTGTGTTTTTGGTCACTGATGATTTGAAACGCTTTGTTATGGCTGAAGGAGGTTGTCTCAGATTTTTTCCTATTTCATACTTACATGCCTATAGGGACAGAGTTAAGGTTGTTTTGGTGAAATGTTTGCTTATACATCATGGATGAGCACACACGTCGAATGGGGCTGGATTCAGACTGTGTTTCTAGACCATAAATTGTTGACTGGTTGCTGAGTACTGGTTGCTGAGTAGCATGTTTGACATAATGCAGTTGTGGGTTTCTGAGTTTGTTAATGCTCTGAGTTGGTGGCTTTTGTATTTGAGCAATCTGAACAGTTATACAACATGGTGTTCTTGTGTTGGAACAACCTAATGACTATGGATGTCAGGTCTCTTTAAAAATGTAGATCAGGTTTTTTCTTTTGTTTATTACAAGTGAATTATCACTCTGAAGGAACAAGGAGTCTGGTGGCACCTTAAAGACTAACAGATTTATTTGGGCATAAGCTTTCGTGGGTAAAAACCTCACTTCTTCGGATGCATACCCACGAAAGCTTATGCCCAAATAAATCTGTTAGTCTTTAAGGTGCCACCAGACTCCTTGTTGTTTTTGTAGATACAGACTAACACGGCTACCCCCTGATACTTGACACTCTGAAGGAGTCCTCTTCCAATCACTGACACTGGCAAAGACCACTAAACTTCCAGCCTGAAGGAGTCATATCACCAAATCATCTTCTTATTGTTATTCACATAGTGCCACTGGTGCACCCAGTCTGTTCAAACACATAGGAGGACAAGATCTCAGTCCTGAAGGAGCATGCAGCCCTAAATAAGACAGATACAACAACAATAAAGGATCAGGTGCAGGAGTAGGAGCTAGCTCTGCTCTAGAGACCAGTGAGGGAAGGCTGAGGGAAGGAAGTATGTTTGAAGAAGGAGAGGGAGGCTGCTTGGCATACAGGAAGAAGGAGAAGCTTTCCAAGTGTAGAGGAGAGATGCAAATGGGAGAAGGCAAAGGAAGCACTAAGGAGAGAAGGTTGGGGAGGGGAGTGTAGGGTGTAAAATGGGATGGGGGATGAAATGAACAGAGATGTAGGCAGGAGCAGAGCTGTGCAGAGCCTGAAAGCTGAGAATGGTGAGCTTTGTTACACCTGATAAAGAAAGAGGAAGCCAATGAAGGGAATGGAGGATGGGGTGCCATAGATAAAGCAACAGGGAGGAGAAGATGATGTTAGTTAAGGTGTTGGATAGATTAAAGGTGAGAGAGGGAAGAAGCAGAGAGGCCAGAAGGGAATAGGTTATAGTAGTGACGGTGAGAGAGAATCAAAAGCATGACACTGGCATGGACTGAAAGTGGCATGCTTATCCCTGGCATGAAAGAGCCTTCACACTATTTAATTAGGACAATCTTCATTAGCCCTAGATTGAGGGGGCCTTCTCCTCATCCAGCATCAGAGCACACTCTGTTGTCTCCAGACTAGGGATTTGTGTGCACAACATTTAGTTTGCAGCGAGGTGGGGTGTGAATCCACACCGCACTAGCCTGATGTGGGCTGTCTGTCTGCATGGACCCTACTGAAGGTCAGAGAGGACTAGATTAATGAACTGTTAATGCATGGCAGCAGGTCCACAGGGAGAGTCCGTCTGCCAAAGGCTAGTGCAGGCTAGATTCGTACCTCAGCTTGCCACGAACTAATTGTTGGTGTATGGGATTTTTCCCCACTGCTCTGTCTCTGGGGCAGACTATTATCCCCAGACGAAGGAAGTCCTCTCCTGGCACTGACTCAGTGAGCCCTACGCTCAAGGAGCCTGGTGCCAGACTCTGACCCTGGGACAGACTCTGGATTCCCCTCTCCATCTTTCACACCAGGGGAGTCTTGATCAGGGACCCCATCATCTGGACTGGTCCCTGGCAGCTCCCAGTTTTCATTTCCGTGCTTTACTAGAAGTGGGTTGTCTCACCAGGCCTAGCTCTGGGTTAGGAAATACATAGTATAAATAAAGGAATTTTTTTTAAGTCAATCTCAGGTGTATGGGCTCTCTCCCTGCACCCATCCAGCCTTAAAACAGCAGGATTGGTTGAGAAATAGATTCAGGCCATATCCTGTGACAGCTTCTTTCTCCTCCTGTAGGTTCAGCTGGCTGAAATGGAAGGCTTATCCCTCAACTCAGACAGGTCTTCTTCCATCCTGCTAGGGGATGATTTAGACAATCGCAGCATCTGTCAGTTGAGTCCTAAGGAGACCAAGGTAGGAGCATCCTAGGTATTTGGGATATATGCATACACAGTGGGAAGCGTGTGCATCCTCCCAGGTCCTGAATGACACGTCCTTCCTTGAAAGAGCCACCATTCCTCCTAGCAGTGGTTTGGCAAGAACCCATTCCTCACTCAGGGCATGGGAGTGAATCCCTTGAGGGTCTGGCTTTTCCCAGTGGAGGAGGTTACAAGGAGTGAGTGTCTCCTCTCCTCTTCACTTCTCCGTACTGTCTGAGACAGGGTCCAGCACAGAACTTATGTGCACACAGCACAAACCATGGGAGGGGCCTGCATCTTGGAACACGACCACAACATCTGTTGGCCAGCTGATCGGGTACATGTTCCTCTTAATGTGCCGCACTCTGTACCTCTGTCCCAGCGCGGCCTGGAGTGCCATGTATTCCCCTACTGATCACACTTCACTCTCATGAAGAATGTGAGTGTCAGACACTTAGCAGCAACTCCTCCCCTAGAGACTTATCACTCAGACAGATCTGATGAGAACATGGAGGGGGGTGCAAGCTACAGCTCCTTTCACCGCTATCAATGGCTTGCTTTGACTGGAAATATATTTAGGGGGATGGGGATGTAACCCTTTGGAATGTCCATTTGCTAATATGAATGTGCACTGTCCAGGTATCTTCATAATCCACCCCATCTCCAGAGCTTGCTCAGGCAGCTTCACCCCATCCGTGTGATTTTTAATTTCACAAAGGATATCTCTTTAATTTTTTCAACAGGATGGCCAGAACAGTCTTGACTCCACGGGCATGGGAGATTTGGGGGAATGTTTCTTCCCATTAACAACTACAGGTGCTTCTCCAACTCCGGAAAGTTACTTGTGTGAAATGGAGAAAATCCCTTTCAACCCCGTCCAGTCCTGGCTGAAGCATGAGAGTAATCAAGGTAAAGAAAGTCCCCTCCGTTCTCCTTGACAGTGTGGTCGTTTGATGCTCGCTCCACTGACAGTGCAGACTGGTTCAGTTAGTCTGACCTGGCTCTGCTTTATTTCGGTAAGGAATACAGTTGATATGGGATTTCACTAAAGAAGAATTCACTCTCAATTTGCCAATCTCAGTGTGGTGCAGGGCTTAATTTGTAATGAAAGAGGTGCCGGGGCTCAAGCAATTGATTTACATTCATAACTGATGCGGCAAGCTCAGAGGTGCTGGGGCTATGAATTGCCAAACCTAGAGGTGCCGGGGTTCAGTCCTGGCAAGCCCTGGCACAAATTAAGCACTGGTGTGGTGCTTGCTTGGTTTCCCTGGCACCTTTTATAGTGACTATTGTCTTTCCTCAGAGTTGCCCTAGACAGACAGATGTTCACAGTCTTAAAGGACATGATTCTCTTTTACACTAAGGTCCCTTTGGACAGCTGAAGCAGGATGCAAATGAGAATGAGGTCCAAAGACTTCAAAGCCAGTGTCACGTCAGCTAGCAATCGGGTGGATGAACTGTGCTAACTCTGTAGTGTAGACAGTGCCACCATCTCCTGAGGCCATGCTCCTTATCTCTAGGGTCTGTACTTTCATCTGCCTTGGAAACAAGAGTCCTAATTCCACTTCTGAGCACATGTCTCTGGCCTTATGGGGTCATTGAGCTCCCCAGTCACCTTTTTGTGTATTTCCCTTTTCTACTACTCTGCAGGAGCCCAGTTGTAAGTCCGTTGACTTCAGTGGAGTTGCACCTGGGTTAAATTTGGCCTATCATGTCTCAGCCTTTTTCTCCAAGGACATTTATGTGGGGGGGGGGGGGGGACATGTTGCTCCTAGCTCTGATAATGCTTCCGAGTCTGTTACAAACTCTGGTAATTATGTGGAAAGTGGGACCAATGGAATGTGTGAACACTCGGGACTCCGGATCCATGCCTGGGAGTACATGTCACTAAACCCCTTCAGTTTACAGGGCTTACAGGACCCTTACCTTGGTAGAAACAGAGACTCCAAAGTGGATCAATGGACTCTTGAGGTCTTATTTTTCTGTTTTCATTCCACCTCCTTGCCCCACTCTGCCAGTCCCCCCCAGACCCTTCTCTCCAGGTACGTCCAGGCCACTGTTACCTGTACCAGCGGAGTTTTTCCACCCAGCCATCTCTGCCACCCAGACTGGGCAGGAGAAGGTTTCCTGTCCAGGCAGCCTTCCTAAAATCTCTCTGCAGGGTTCATGGGCATCACTGCGATCCCCAAGTGTGAACTGCTCACTACTCCACCAGGTAAGGGCCCTGCTTCCCACCCACCCACTATAGCGGCCCCTCATGTGTACCCAAGCAAAGAGGGAGCTGAGGGGAGGAGAGAGAGAAGAAGGGCTTAGAGCAGACATGCCAAACCCACAGAAATAAAAACAGAAATTGGGCTTGTTTTTGGCTTAATTGGCTTGTGAGTTGCTTGTTGGCTAGTTTTTGTCTCGTTGTAGCTTGTTGCTTCTTTTTTTAATTGGCTCCCGGCAAGCAGGGGCAAGGATGGGGCAAGCGGGGGCAAGCGGGGGAGAGAGTCAGGGGTGCACAGCGAGCCCACCACAGTCCCAGACTGCACGCCGGGGGGATCTAGTCACATAGAGTGTTGGGGTTCTTAGGGATTGGCATGTTTTGGCCTTGTTTTGAAATGGGATTAGCTTGATTTTTGGCTTTTGTGAAAGTTGGGGTGCTTATTTACCACATGAAAGTGCACTGGATCTGGGGGATCAAAGGGCTAGATCACTACTGGGAACAGAGAGTACACTAGGTTGAAGAGTTATTCATAGTGAGTACTAGGGAAGAAGGAGCTGGATGGCACTGGCCCTGTGCCTCCAGAAAACATGCACTGGCCTGGTTTGGGTCACAAGTTAGCTTGACAGCCTCAGTCTAGATCCAAGTAGGCATGAGTTCACATTGGCTCCTGAGCGTTGCCTCCCGGGCTCCTGCTGCTTGGATGGCAGGTATAAAGAGGTAGCCCCAGACACCCCTGTTTATAGGTTTGGTGCTGATCCTGCTAATGGCAGCAGAACACTTTCCACTTAAGGACTTGGTCTGGTGGCGGAGAGGGCATTAGCCCTTGGGTTCAACACATGTAAAAATAGTCTCGGCAGGAGTTAAAGAAGGTGGGTAGGAAGCCAGATGTGTTCACAGGGCCCAAGCAGCGGGGCAATGAAGTCCGAATAGAACTCGAATGGACCTTTCTTCATGCCCACACACCCGGTGCTTGTTAGGTCTGTATCCCATCCAGATGGACTCTGTGTCCCTGGCCTTGTCTCTGTTCATATCCCATCTGGCCTCTATCTCCCAGGTAGATATTGCTGTTTGTCACTTAGGAGACTGAGAAGAACAGAGTATAGAGGGGAAATAAAATGTATTTGAGAAACACAGGTGGTGGAAAGGAGAAGCCATGAGGACTCCCCTGCTGTGCTTATGCTAAGGTGTCTCCTGAATGGCTCATGTTCTGGGCTGCAGGAGAGTGAAGTTGAAGAAGGGTTGGCCTATTCCAGAGGAAGAGAAAATCAGACACCCTCTAATTCACCTATGATAAACCCTGAGGTCTCCAGAACCCTTTGTTATAAACAACTAAAATGTGAAATAACAAAGGAGACCAACAAAACAGAGAAATTAAGGCTGTTTTTCCCTCCCTTTGGGCTCTCCCCATCTCCACATCACCTTATTGAACAATTCTGACCCAACATTTTTTCACCAGAATTTGCCAGTTCATCAAAACCAAAATGTTCTGCGGAGATGGTTGATTTTGATGCAGTCCCGACAGATCCCTGCCTTGTTTCCAGTCAGCACACCCACCCAGCTCCTCAGCAGGGCAGGCTGACACTCCTCAGCAGTGTGGGTTTGCAGGGCATATGCCCCTGGGGCAGCCTTCCAGGTGGATTGCCCCAGAACCCGGCTCCATGGCCTTTGGCAGAGAATTTCAGAATATTTGGTTTGCATTTCAAATCCGAGTGAAACCGAATTTCGAAATACCAAAATCCATTGTGAAATAGAATTACCTTTCTCTGCCCTGCTCCTATTGTGACCTTATCGCCTGATGGTGACAATGGAACAGACAGTCCCACAGCTCAAAGGCACCCGTAGAGGCTGAATACAGGGTCAGAGATGTTCTGGCCATCTAACTGGTGCTTTATAGGAGCCCTTCCAAGTGGACTGTAGCTTGCCACATTTCCGTCTCACCCCAGTTGCCCCAGATGCAAGGAACTGAGATTGAAAGCTTTCCCTTTGTTGCATATTGTTCTCTCAGGCCACGGAGAGCGACACCTCCCTCGATGACAGCAGGAGCAGTAGCTCAGAAGGCAGCTTGCAGACCACCCTGGAGGACAGCTTGAACCTTAGCGACTCACCCCAGTGCACCCTGGACCTCCCGGTGGCATTGTGCCCGATGCCAACGGCTGCCACCCAAAGAACCATGGCAGCTCCGCTTTCCCCTGCATCCCGGAGGCGGAACCTGCGGGGCCGCGGGATATTCAGCCTGCAGAACATCAGGCGGCATCAGCGGAGCCACAGCAGCGGAGGGAGCACAAGCCCTGGGTGCACTCATCATGACTCCATGGACCCTTCTGACGAGGAGGGCGCGGGGAGCAGCCTGAGGGGTGGCAACAACAGCGAGCAGTCAGAGACCCTCAGCAGCCTCTCCCTGACATCCCTTTTCTCCCCACCCCCTCCGCCCCCGGGCCGGGCCCTTGTAAAGAAGTGCAACAGCACAAGCAGCCTCAGCGCCAACCCCTCCTCCCGAGGGCCCACGACCAACGAAGCCAAGTCGTTCTACTCGGTTGACCCCCGGGGGTTCCTCTCCATGCCCTCCTGGGTGACGGACTTCTGCAAGGACACCCCCTCGCCGGGTGATGGTGAGGGGTCGGACAGCCCTGATAAACTGGGGACGGCAGACCGCAGCTCCCCACTCCCTTCTGAGCTGGAGCTGGGCAATGGAGTCAGCAAGAGGAACAGATGAGGGTCCCTGGGGTAGGGAGGGGAGCGAGCAGCGTGGGCAAGGGCGCGCCTTGTGCTACCATTTCCCAGCAGCAATTCCAAAGGATTGTGGGGAAAAGAAACACGTAAACACAATATATAAATATATATATATAAATATATATTTAGTAAATACTCTGGTACTGTACCTCCAAGGTGTGAGAGAGCGAAAGCAATATGGCAACATTCCCGCCCATGCGCTGGACCGGGAGCAGCACCGCAGAGACCCCAGTGATGAGGAGGGCACCGCTGGGCTTGGAGGGATTGGGCCCACCAGCCAAACACCTGCCCGGGTGGCAGCCGTTTAGTTATATACATATACATAGAGAGAGAGATTGATTTATTTATTTTTTTTACTGAGCGACTATGACTTCCAGAAAGTGCTAAGCAGGAGAAAGGGTGGGGAGACTTGGGGACATTCTTTTCAAACAGGGAGGGGGAAAGGAGATGAGAACCCAAGGAGGGTTTGGTTGTTTTTGAGAATGTCATTCATCATTCATACTTCCATTTTGAAAATTAATGATCCTGGGCCGGCTCCTCAGCCAGTGTAAATCAGCAGAGCTCCATGGAGGTCCTCAGCTGGAGTAAATCAGTATAGCTTTGGTTTCAGTGGAGAAATGCAAGTTGACATCAGCTGAAGATCTGGCCCAGACAGCAGGAAAACCCAAACGGAGGGGGAGCATTGGAAGTGATTTGAGGTTACTTTGATGAGTGTGTGTGAACGCAGCAGGAATGCTCTGGGAAGGGAGGAGATGGAGGCAACATGGCAACTGCTGAATGTGTTCATTTAATGGTGTGTTTTGTTTTATTTTATTTTATTTATTTATTTACTTGTTTGGGTTTTGTCTTTTTATTTTATTTCCCCCCCACCCCATCCAAAAAAAAGAAAGAAAGAAAGCTGCTAAGAGAAGAAACTCAGATGTTCAGGGTTTGTTTCCCCCCACCTTAGGTTTCTGTAATTGTGACAAATTTTATTTTAGAAGCCCAAAGGCGCAAAAACTGTCTATAGAGAATCGGATCTGTTATTTTTTATATATCTATATCCATGTATACATTACAAGAAAAAGAAACTAGAATTAAAAAAAAAGGCAAAACAAAATGAGCCTCAGTCAGATATTAAGTGCAGTCAGTCCCCAGGCTCAGAGCTGGGGTTTGTGAACCAAACTCTCTTCCCAGTTCCACTGATGTGAATCCACAGTAATGCCACTGAAGTCAATGGGGCTCATTCTGCTCTCACACCGGTGTGACTCTGTTGACATCAGCGGAGTTATCCCTCATTTAAGCATGATCAGAATCCAGCCCAATGGCAGTTGAGGGTGTGAAGGACTTCACAAGATCAGGCTCTGAGGGCAGAATTTGTGTGTGTGCGTGTGTGTGTGCAACATCATGTCTATTTGACTCCCTAGTGACAGTTTTGTGTGTGTGTTTCTCACCTTGGCTGTGTTTTGCAAAGGAGTGTGCACTCATTGTCAGGGAGGTACATGGCTGGTTGCTGATTGGTGTCCATTGATTGTGTGGTATGAAGGCAGATTGGCCCCCAATTCCAGAGGATCTGCTTCAGGATCAAGCTGAAAACAGGAGAATCTGATTCTCTTCCATAACTACTGCAGCAAGCCCCCTGAGACTGCACCCCTGTTTCAGGCCGGCTGTGTGGTCAAGCTTTGCTTCACCATTCATTCTCTCTACTTGTGAGAGTCCATTTTTAAGAACTCATCTGTTTTGTATCCTTTCCAGATTTATGGGTGGATAGGACAGTGGACAAAGAAATGACCTGAAGAGCTTGAAAAAAGTGGGATGCAATCCACAGGCTCACAGGGCTCTGACACGGGTATTTCTGAGAGCAAGAAAGAATGAGAGAAGGGATGAGGCAAAGAGAGGGAAAGGAGCAGGGGGACAGAGAGAGGGAGGTTCAGAGGACATTGCTTCGTCATATTCAGAGAAAAGAATGAATCTCCCACAGGGGTTCCTGTCTAGACATGGTTTCTCTTGGAGGCAAGAGGGCTGGTGCAGCAAACCCCTCTTGGAAGCACCTTCCCCACTGGAATCAGAAGCACTGTGCTGCCTGGTACTGTACAGATTTGCTCATCTGGTTTTTGAGCAGCTGCTTCACCCTATAAACTGGGGCTGTGAACACCAAACGTGTCAAGTGGAACAAAAAAAAAAGGATAAATTAATTTATGTATTTGATTTATTTGTTGAGAGTAATCTATGCTTTGTGGAGAGTGCACAACTCTGACTGCAGGCATGCCGGGGAGGACAGGAAAGCTGGAGTCCCCACCCCGGCAGGAAGGCTGCTGGTCCAGATTAATTAAAGCAATAACAAGGGTTTCAAATGTTTTTTTGCACTGGCTGTTCCTTGGGTGGGTTCTCCCTGCACATTCGATCACTGGAGCAGAAGAAAAAAGAACCATTATGGCTCTATATTACCTGGGAAGAAAATGGTCAATCCATAGTAGACGAAAGACTGAAATTGGCAATTCTAGGTCCAATATTCGATCCAGGAATACTTTGAAATTGGAGACCGGGCTTTACACAACACAGACAGCCTATGCACAGCGTGTCCCCAGTTATTTCAATTGTGGCCTTAGAGAGAATGAGACAAGGAGCTGGGAATCTCAGCTGCACTGGGAGCCGGGTAGACAAGTATCTTGTCTGACCTAGGAATGGGAGAGGAAGCTGGGATGGGAGTGGTGCCAAATCTCCTCCAATATACGGTCACGTTTGAAACAGGTTCTCCTATTGCCGTGTTAATGTCTGTTTATCAACATGGATGGAAGATGAGTCATGTTCCAGGTAAAGCTCAGCTATGTAATACCCTCCCCATGCAGTCCCCAAGAGCGGGGGTGTCGTTCTTGTGATGTGGGGCTCCATTCCATGGGCCAGTGCTATTCCCAATTCAAAGGTGGTACAAGGACCCATGACTATAGAGATCCTAGGCCTTGCTACCTGTTAAGTGGCAGGTAATATTGATTTATAGTACAGCAGAGATCTACACTTTTTAAAACCAATCCCAGCTACCTGGCACCCCAATGTCCCATGCGAGGTTGGTGATAAAAAACAACGTTGAGAGGATGCTTGCTTGTGATGGTCAAGTGACTGACACCAAGAGGTGGTGTCTGTGAAATATATCCTTGTGCTGTCCCCTCTGGAACAGAGAAGGTCATTATGCGCTTGAGACGCTGCCACTTTCAGCAGGAGGTCAGGCTGAGAAATCTGATGTCTTTTTCCATATGCAAACAATATATTTCTGCAGCCAGCATTTAATGGTGGTGCTTCAATTTTATTTTTGTATGCACAGCTGCCTCTGTTTCTAGGCCACCTTTTTATATTGTTAAAAGGTATAGGTTTGACATCTGAGTTGGGACCTTTCAGAGTACTCTATTTGCATACAGTCTAGCCATGCCTGAGAAGTGGCAGATAGGGGTACTGCTTGCATTCTCATTGGCTCGCTTCTGAGGGGATCACCTGGATACCGCATGAACCTAGTTAGCGTAAGGACTCATGAGTGGCCACTAGGTAGATAAGATTAGATTGGGCTTGTATCACACAAAGGAGAGTGGGGAGAACAGCTGTTGCCCCGGAGCTCCTACCATTCCTTCCTCTGCCTCATAAGTATCCCCTGACTTGCAGAGATAAGCATATTCCAAGACTTGCCTAGCTCTGTCATTGTTAGGGTTCGATTCCTCCTGATGAGCCTGTTTAGGAACTACTGGGATACTGGAAAAAACAACCACTCAGTGAACCAGAAAGACATCCCCTACCCGAATTCTTCCTAAGGCTAAGGGCCAGTTCTGGGGGAGAGGAGCGCAGCCTTCACCAATGGCCCTAGTGGAGCCAAGTCACCAAATCCCCACATCTTGTTTCTATAGCTTTCCTTGGGCTCCCATCTATCTTTGACCTCCTGTCATTTTCCAGATCATGGCCATGTCTGTGATGGTGGGTTCCCTGTCACTTGGTCTTCAAAGAGATGGTGAGAGTGGCCCCCAAGAACGGATGCTTTGTCTGCTTCTCCCCAGTCCCGCTTGGAAGCAACTCACAAGGGAAAAGTTCTCTTATTTTTCTGGAAGCTCATTTCCTAGACAATTCTCCCCTTCTCTGCTGAGTCACATGGTCTCCCCCACCTCTCCGACTGCGTGAATTGGCGTGGCCATGCTCATTCCCCTCCGCCTCGTCAAATGGTTTGCACCCTCCACTATACAGCTCATGCAAAAGGCTTCTGGCTTAGGAAAGTGGTTACCATGGAAACAGAGGACTAGGTTATCTTTAGAGAATATTTTGTCTCTCTCTTTTAATTATTTACTAACGGTTTGAAGAAGAAGAAGAAGAAACATTGATTCTTCCCAGAGAGCGGGAGTTGTTAAAACACAGCAGAATTTGTTGTCTTTTCCACCAGGGATTTGTGCACATTCATTTGGATCAGAGCCTGTTCTCTGTATTTGAGAGGGTTCTTTTGGCCTGGTTGGTTTAGCGTTTATGGGGAGCCCATTTTCCCAGGCTCTCTGGGATAGGGGAGCAGGGGAGGGCAGAGCCCTCACTTCTGTGCTCCTGTGGGAATTTCTGAGCTCTCAGAAGCTGAGGCGGGAGGGAGGAGGCCCGTGATGCGTGCGCCCCAGTGACATGAAGGAGGAATCACATGAGCCAGAGGCACTATACAGAGAGGGTTGTCTCCATTCCAGTGTCACCGTTTGACAACAATTGCCATTATGTGGTGTCAGAGATGACTGTTGCTTTCCTCCATACTTGAACTGGAGCTAACTTCTGTAGCTCAGACACCACTGTGTGGTGACTGTTGCTAAGGGCTGATGTTTTAGGTGTGTCTACACTAGGAGATGGAGGTGTGACTCTGAGCTCAAGGAGACATATACATACACCCGCTCGGCTCCTGCCAGCACACCAAAATTGGAATGTAGCTGTGGCAGGGTGAGCAGCGGGGTCAAGAGTTGGCTGCCCTGAGTGTGTGTCTGTCAGAGATGCTAGGTACGTACTCGGGGCGGCTAGCCCATTCTGCCACTCATGCTGGTGTGATTACTTTCTATTTTTAGCACACTAGCTCAATGAGCTTGCTTGAGCTGGGAATCACTCTCCCCACCCCCCCACCCCCCAGCCCCAAGTGTAGACGTACCCTTTGTGGTGATCGCTGTTCTTCCCAGCTCTACCGAAAGGTTGCCACACAAAGGGGAGGCATGGTGGCCAAAAAGCCATAGAGGATATTTCAATTAACATACACAAAGACCCAAAAGCCAAAACTGGCGGATCTGGGAGGGGGGGGCAAAACTGGATCTGGAACAAGCATAAGGGCTCTGTACAGACCCATGTACTATGCACATGGTGTCACATATTCCCTCCAGCTTTACAGTCTTAGAATTACAGCAGTTAGAGAGGCCAAAGGCCTGTCTGATCATCCACTCCATCTCCCAGCCAGCACAGGATTATTCCCTATGAGACAATTATTAGGATTTTGTCCCGTCTGTTTTTCAACATCCCCTAGTCCTGAGGCTTTCCCTACCTCCCACAGGAAACTATTCCATAGCCTGCTACCACCAGGAAGGGCTTCCCACCATTCAGCTTGACCTTTCCTTTTCTTTATTTCATCCCATTGTCATTAGTTACACCCCCTCCCCTAGCTACCACCATAAATAATTCATCTTCCTACTTGATGTTTAGACTGTTCAAATACTTGTAGACTGTTACTATGTCCCTCTTAAGCTGTTGCTTAGCCAAACTCGATGTATTTAGCTGTTTTAATCTTTCCTTGCCAGCCAGTTCCTCTGGCTCTTTGATCATTTTCTGAGTTTTCTTTATAAATCCTTTCCTCTCTCTCCTGACTTGAATCCTCCCTACCCGTGTTCTGTGTGCATTATCCCAGGCGCAGGGCACAGCCCAGGCTGTCAGCCTGAGTGCTAGCTGGCCTCCTCTATCCAGGGAACCCTCTCCTCACCCACTCCAACCTGGGAATGGAGAAAGGCAGAAGTACTTTTAATTTCCTCCATGCAGGGGAATGGATCCTCTTTCAGCACTGCTGCTTGACACTGGGACCTGCCATATTCCCCCCTCCTAGATGCCTCTCTCCCCTAAATAAAAACCAGGTAGGCAGTGCCTACTTTGCCTGCCCTGCACCCACCACCACTAGTTTCATTATGAACTATGAAGAGAAGTTAGACTTATGGGACGGCAGTGACCAGGATCACCCGTTTGTGGAAAATCTGCACCATAGTGCACTTGTTTTCCCTCCAGTTTTTTGCCCAATTCTTGATAATTTTTTTTAAATCATCATCCTTGAGTCGTTAGCTAATTTTTCAGTTTATTAGCTAATTACTTAAATACTATGGGTCCTACTCCTTTGAGGTGCTGATTGCCATAAATTCCCTCTTAAGTCAATGGGTGTTGACTTTTCTGTCCATGGGAAATTGGGGTTTTGATCAAAAGAAATTTCAGCTTTTCATCAAAAACCCAAATGCCTGAAAACTGAACTTTTCTGGGATATGGCCAAAAAACAAAATATTTCTGGCAAAAACTGATATATTTCGATTCTGAAATGCCACTGTGGTGTCTCATGGGAATTGTGTCTCAGGGACGTCCTGCTCCCAGTTGCTTCTGTGCATCACCTCCCCAGCAGGACTTCATCTCCCATGAGCCATAGCAGCCCCTCATCAAGAGAGGAGGCCATGATGCATCATGGGTGATGTATTCCAATTAGGGATCCCAGGCTATAGACGTGAATGGGAGCATGAGGCACCCAAACTATAAATCCCATGAGGCACCACATCAGCATTTCAGAATCATAGTATATCAGGTTTTTGCCAAAATATTTCAGATTTAGATGTTTTACCAAAACCACAACATTTTCTGAGGAAAAATGTCAACAAAAACCAAATTATTTTTGACTTTTTTTGTCAAAGTGTTCCACAGAAGGAAAACCTCTATTTTCCAGCCAGCTCTTATGTTCAAGGTGTAGAGAAGTGCTTAGCATTTTGCACAGGCAGGCCCCTTGGATGCATGCCATCCAGCTCAGATGATTTGCATATGTTCAGATATTCCAGATATGCCCTTCCCCAGTCTTTATTAATAGATGTTTTACAGGATCTGCCTTACTTCTCAATTGTTCTACATTATTTATGTTTCTGGCTAAAGACAGGTTTCAGACTGGAACTTGGCATCTCAGCCATTTGTGAATTATCATTAATTTCCTTCATCTCATTTATTAATGAACTAGTTCTTCTCTAGCACTTTTCCTTCCCCATTGCTAAAAGCCTTTCTTATTCCTCCTAAGATGTGGCTATGGTTTGAAAAATGATTCTAGAATATGGCATTGTAGGGGTCAGTGTTTATTGCTTTCAAATTGCTTCCAGATCCGAAGTGCTCAGTTTACAGGTAAAATGATGTTTTTTCCTAAAGGCCAACACCACAGACTCCACCTGGGTCCAGATTGGAGAAAGCCAAGCTGGGCTCTCTCTCCAGCAGCAGCAGTAGCGATGAAGATTCTACAGGCAGAATTCTGCCCTTGCTTATGCCTTCAGTGGGGTTGCACAGATGTAACCAAGGGCAGGATTTGGCCCTGCAATTGCCTGCAAGGTGCTTTGCATATTCTCTGAGATGTGGAGCACCCTGGGCTCCCATTGACTTCTGTAGGAACTGAGGGGACTCAGCACCTCACCGGATCAAGGCCTTTTAGGTTGTTGCCATGTAAGCCACAACAGACTCTAGCTTGCTTACCCCCTCAGCTCCCAACAGTACTGGGTCTGCTGGGCTACAAGGAATACAAATCTGTACATCTCATTTTTAGTCACTAAAGTCAGCAGCTCTATGCCAGGGAGCAGACCTGTAGAATAAGAAAGGGTCATTTTTACATGATCACTTTTGTGACTACAAGAGCACTCTAACACCTTTGGCTCGCACTATCTTAGCTGCTCTTAGTATTTTCCCTCCAACTCTCAAGTGATTCTGTATTCTTGTTTAGTTACGTCTTCCCGTTTCTGTGTCAATGCAGGCTTTCCTACCCTCAGGTCTGTGAGCATTCCTTTGTGAAACCACACTGGCCTCTATGTCAGTTCTACTCTAGCAGAGTATTCTCCTCTGGCTGAAATCATCTCACTGTGAGTCACCAGTGGTACCTCCAGTGGCCACATTGGAGTGTTCCCTGCTTTGAGAGCCCCCCCGATGTTGGTCTGGCACCTTACAGAGCCTGGAAGAGTGTCCCCAGGAAGGCGGATAGCTAGGACCCAGTATAAACAAATGTACCAGTCACTTCTTGATCTGTAAGAAGTACAAACCTGTGCTCAGCTCCCAGTAAAGTTGAACTAGCCATTGTGCTCTGGGCAATCCAGTAACCATTCAGAAATGAACTAGGAGGAGACTCTACTGACGACACAATGAAGCATCTTTTAATCCAAGCTTTTGTTCTTGAATCATAAAGAGTATTCGGAGAGGTACCAATCCACACATGCCCAGGATAAGCACCGGCACCTGGGACCACGTCACACACCCCAGGATAAACATCAGGGACCGGTACTGCCCCACAGGCCTCTGAGATAAGCACCAGGGACCTGTACCACCCCACACATATACAAGATAAGCCTAGAACCTGCTCCATCAAAATTAACTAGGAACTGTTGATTCCCCCCCCCCCCTTACAAATACCTCTTAGGTTCAAAAAAATAACAATAATTAAACAAATCCAGTCAACCTCATTTTGTCTCCAAGTGTGTCCTCCCAAAACCTGTTATTTTATCTTCTCCTCAAATCCCTTTCTGCCACCTCCCTTGCTGAGCTGTGTAAGGGGTTTTGTTTCAAGCATTCCAGCTTAGGCCACATACAGAAATGCTCCACGCAGTCTGTGCAATGATAGGTGTGTCTAACCGTGGGCCGAGAGTGACAGGAAGTTGTGTGTAGGTGTGGGAAGAGGATTCCCTCTGCCATGGTGAATCCCAATCCTCCTCCCCCACCCCATACACTCCTCTCCCTCTTTTAATGATGAACTTCCAGTCGAATGTGCAGTTTAGATCATGCAAGAGTATTTTAAGCCTAGCTGTCAATGGTTAGTAGCTACTGTTATATTTGGTCCGGGGTGGGGGGAGAAAATAACCCAACGACCAACAGTATTGTATTGAATTTTTTTTAAAAGGCTGTTTTTGAAATACATTGGGATCTGGCTGACATTAATTGCTTCCTCTCTTGTGTCTGCCATGGTGGAGGTGGGGTTGGGGGTGGGGGTGGAAGGTTATAATGGATTCCTCTCTACTGGACCTTTTTCATAGATGTATGTAGGCAACAAGCAGCCCAGCTTGTGCATGTGGAAATTGCTCACTGTAATCTCTTAATGGAACAGGTACAGACAGTGAACCACACCCAACTGGGGTCATGGAAGCTCAAGGTTTTGCTTGGAGGGTGGGGGGAAAGCAGGGCGCCAGGGTTGTTTGACCCTTCCTGCCTGAAGACAGTAGAATGCAGTTCCTGCTAGAACCTGCCAACGCTACTCCCGGAGTGGCCAGTAGAGGTCGCACAAGAGCAATGTACACCACTGGGCGGAGCTCTCTAGAGCGAGCTGACCCTGCAGCTGGATCAGCATAGATCTCGACTCTGATGGCGCTATGGTGAGTTATACCAGCTAAGGATCCAGCCCTTCAACTTCACAGTGCTACCAACCTGTCGGCCCAGACGTGAGAACCCCCGCCCTCCTCCATCAGCTTGCTTGCTTGCTGAATTCACATAAGGCTACTGGCGCGCACAGCTGGGCTATTATAAAGCTTTGGGTGTCCTTTTAAATCCTAAGAACAGAGTTTGTGTCACTAGACGCTTGATCGTGCTCCAGTGACCAGGGGCCAAATTCAACAGCATTCTGTAAATGAACCCTCCCTTATACTATAACTTATACTAACTTAGGGCATGTCTACACTGGAGCGAGAAGACAGACCCGCGAAGTGTAGCCACAACGGCATGAGCCGTGGGCAGGACTAGCCACCTGAGCATGTACCTATGAGTTTGGCCTGGCACACACTTGGGGCAGTTAGGCCCTCCCGCTATTGCAGATTTACTATTTTTAGCATGCTAGCAAGGGCAGAGCTAGTGAGGGTATGTCTGCTTGAGCTGGATTTAACCTTCCAGCTGAGCCTCCCTGGTACCTTCTTTATTAATGGAATCTCAATGGGTGTAACTTCCACCCCAAGGCTCTGGACTAAGGTGTAAGTGGCTGTAAGTTAAAGTGACCCCACTCTTTACCCCACTTTCTTCTTGCCCCAGATCTCCCCTCACTTGCAGGTACTCCTGAATGCCACCTGCATAACTGAGAGCAGAATCGTATCCTTAGTGTGTAAGTGACACCAACTCTCCCAGACCCTGCTCAGCAATGCCTAGCATGGGTGTGCTAGTTCTAAGGAGGCCTGGTTCTGCTCACACTGGTGTACATCCAGAATACCACCATGGATGTCAATGGAGTTACACCAGTGCAAATGGGAGCAGAATCAAGCCCAAGCAGTCTAAGGGCATGTCTACTCAGCTGGTGGAAGAGAGCTTCCCACCTGGGATCAAGAGACTCAGGCTAGCAGGGCTTGTGCTAGCGCTCTAAAAATAGCGGAGTACACAGCGCTCTGACATTGCAGCTTGGGCTCTGATGCTTGAGGGGGTAGGATTTAGGCTTCAGAGCCCGAGCGCCACTCCGAGCTGCAGTGTCAGAGTGCTGGCTACACTGCTGTTTTTAGTGCGCTAGTTCACTCCCGCAGGCTGTGTAGACATACCTTAACTGAGCCTACAAGACAGGAGTCTAAATCAGTGTTGCAGGATTAAGGAACTCTGGCTGAAAATGAGTTCCTTCCCACTTTCCAGCAGACAGCTTAAGGGACAGTAGCAGCAGCTACCTTCTGCTAGGTTGAATTCCTTAGGGCAGAGAGGGCTAGCTGGTGCAGGGAAATGTAATTTACCCTGACCCCACTGCAGCTGTGAGCAAATCTGGACTGAAGTTTATCATGTTTGTGATCATTGGTACGACAGTGATCTGGGTGTGAACGAGAGCTAGCCACAACAGCACGAAGGAAATAAGAAACTTTGCCCCAACTCTGAATCTCCAAAAGCTGTTCTGAGACGCAGTTAACATGTTAGGGTTTTGCTTTTAAGGCTAAACTCATGAACATTTCCTGCTGAGACAAGGAACCGTTGCAGAAAAGTAACTTATTTCTAGCATGGCTGAAACCGGGAAGTCCATGAAATTTCACAGCCAAATGAATGTTCTCATGATCTTTCCAGCCTCTGTGGCCAAACCAGCTAGATCTGGAGCATTCAGATGCTGCTACAAACCAAACCTTTTAGCCAGGCCTAGTCAGCATAATGCTTGAAACAGCTGGCACATGCATCTCAGCTAGCCCTGACACTGGTTCTGCATAAGGCTACCCAGTGGCAGCCTAGTCCAATGCATCCTGGCCTGCCTGGTAAATAACCTTTATTTGTGCCTGGATGCACACAATGTTTTAATGTTTAATTGTGCACAAGGCAAAAATACTGTTCAGTTACTAAAGAGGTGAAGAGGATTGTGGGAGATTTGTACTAATTATGGAGGAAGCTAGTTAAAGGTCCAGAGGAGACCAGGATCTGAATCTGGCCTGTGTGACCCAGCCAGTCTGCCCCTCATGACACCCTCCAGGCGCAGATTTCCTCCCTCCAGTCTAGCTCTAGTTGCTGCAGCATTTTGCTGCTCTGTAGCTACTGTGGGAATCAGCACAGCGGCTAATGTGGCACTTCTGGCACTTGGGTGGAGATTGATCACAAGTGACTGAATAAATCTGCTCCAGTAAAAGTCCAGAGATGGAAAACTGAAGCAGGCTCACAGCACCCCTTCCCGCTCCCAGACACACACACACACCAGATTACTGCTGGCAACACCCTCTCCCCCTTAAGGGACATGGCCCAGAGACGGAGGAAGCCGGTGTGCTGTTCTAATGCATTAATATTCCAAGTGCTCAGGTAGGGCAGGGAAGGTGCACACTCACTGCTTTGTTGTTAGTTGGTTTGCATTCACGATGATGCAATGCTGTCATTTTCACACTAATGCTAATTTTATGCTTTACTGACTTCTGAGTTGCCTTCATTTATATCATTCAGCTCAGCAGTTAAAGGGCCGGTCTCCCATATTAAGGAGTCTGAACTATATGTGTCTGCCATACGTGTGAATTAAGCAGTGTGTGCAAGAGGGAGCAAATTAATGTTTGTCCATCAGTCTCTGTAAGAGCCTGTGCTAGTATGAGAATAAATCTATGTAAATGAGCGGGGTATAATAGACTGTACTTGACTGCAAGAGCAGAATTGGCTATGATAGGGCACTGGACCAGCTTCCACCTTGGGCTTCGACTCTCAGCCCTAACATTGACCTGCCGCATAATCTTGTGCAAGTCATTTAAATTAACCTCCCTGTGCCTCAGTTTTCCAGTCTGTATAGTGTAAAATACTTACCTTTCTGTGTAAAGTACTTTGAGAGCTACAGCTCTCTCTGTGTGCTAACTAGTGCTATCTTGTGTATGTGTAAATGCACATGTGATTGTGTATCTGAATGGATGTGTGTATCTGCCAGTCATTATGGGCCACATTTTCAGAAGAGCTCAGCTCCCATGAGTGGGATTTTCAAAAGCACTGAAGTGAGTCAGGAGCACAAGTCTCCCTGAAAGTCTCTGGGATTTGGGCACCTAAATCACTTAGGATTTTGAAAATTTCACCCTAAACTGAGTGGCCAGATTTTCAGCAGACTGGTGCCCTGGAGCTGCTGAGTTCTTTTGAAATGCTGCCCCGATGTGTGTCCGAGTCTGCTATGCAAGTGTCTGAGCATGTGCATATGTATGCTATGACTGCATGCATGAGGGCACGCGTGCTGATCCGTTCGTGTGAGAGGGTGAGGCGATGCGTGAATGTGCTTGAAAACATGTACGTGTGTGAATGGCGGTGCAGCGAGTCAGTGACACTGTTTGCCTAACGCCCTCGCTCATAAAGCTTGTGCTGCAGGATGTGAGCCCAGATCCCCTCTGAGTCTCCAGCAGGTTTACACATCCCTCCTAATGGGAACAGGAGACCAGTCACTCCAATCCTCACCACTTTGATTTATCTCAGTGTGATTTAATGTCCCTATTTGCATGGAAGGAACCATTTCACCTCTCCTCACCAGCGCGGTTATAACTCTGTCTGCCTGTCACTCAGCTCCTTCAGGGACAGCAGACTGGTAATGAAGCTACACTGGAGTGACAGCGCTAACACAATTAAAACTACATGGAAAACCAAGGGCAGAGGGGAGGGAAATGAGAGTTCAAAGGAATAAGCAACAACTCCTCTCTCCACTCCCGTGTGTGCATGTGGGGGGTGCCAGAGGCAATGAGCACATATGCTATATGTCAGCAGTTTTACCAGCAAACCTTCAGGATCCAGCAAAAGAACATAAGGTGTTTCGGGGGCAGGGAAAGGCTGCTCAACCCATCACTTTAGCATCTTCTTGGATCTATCTGAATTTTCCTTCCTGCTCTTTCCGGCAGGCCCCTCTAGCCCCTCCTCCCCTGTCCCAGAAACCAGCAGTTCTCTTGAACTCTTCTAGTCTGCCTCAGTTTGTTGATATTCTCTCCGGCTTTAGTTCCATTGCTGGCCCCTTTTTAATGAGATGGGAGCTGCTGAATGTCCGAGTTTGCCCCGGATTTCTTCATTTGGAGACTGGCCCCATCATGTTTGTGAACCTCCCACCAGTGTGAAAAATCCTTCTGAGCCAATGCAGGTCCTTCCCTGACTCTGAATGCCCGGACTGGGGCACTGTCCTTTTATCCAGTGAGAACAAGCCCAGTTCCCTTAACCTTTTCCCATGCCTCAGAGCCTTCCCACCTGCTCTCATCTTTGCTACCCTCTGCTGTGCCCTCTCCAGGGTAGGGATGGGGCCAGCACACTCTCCACAGAGGCCTTGATTATGCTGCTTCAGAGCCCCTAGGCACCACCCCCTCACTGGGAATATACTTTCCCTCCCTTCACAGCCCTGGCATAGAAATGTGCCGGGAGGCCGGAGGGGGTGTGGCCAAAGCGTTGGCACAGCTCTATGGGAAGCTGCAGGTAGCAGCTGTAAGTTAGAGCAGCTCCTGGGGCCCCCAGAGCAGCCCAGAATTCAGGAGGCACAAAGGGGTGCACAGCCACATCTGGCCCTCTCCCCCTTCCCTGGGCTGCACCTCCCACGCTGCAAAGCTCACGGGGTTCCACTTAGAATCTGGGCCAGTATCCCAGATGGAGTCAAAAAATACCACAGTATTATCCAAGGCTTGATCATCTCCCTTTGGGACAGTTACCAGTGACAGAGGCCCAATGGGTGCTAACAAGAACCATACATACTAAGAGCATCACCAAGGCATAAGACCCTTCTAGATGCAATTAGTAAAGAATTAAAGGAGGGTAATTTAATGAATGCCAATCAACATGGGTTTATGGAAAATAGATCCTGTAAAACTAATGATATCTGCTTTTTGGATAAGATTACAAGTTCGGTTGATACAGGTAACAGTGTTGACGTAATATACTTAGACTTTGACTTTGTACCATACAGCATTTTGATTAAACAGCTAGAACCTGTTAAAAGCTGGCTAACTGGTAGGTCTCAAAATGTAACTGTAAACAGAGAATTATCATCAAATGGGTGTATTGCTAGGGGTTCCCGCAGGGATCAGTTCTTGGCTCTATGCTATTTAACCTTTTTTAATCAATGACCCTGGAAGAAAACCCAAACTCATCACTGGCAAAGTTTTCAGCTGACAACAAAAATTGGGGGAGTGGCAAATAATGAAGAGGACAGGTCACCGACCTGGATTGATCTGGGTTGCTTGGTAAGCTGGACACAAGCAAACAATAAGCATTTTACTATGGCTAAATGTAAATGTGTACATCTAGGACCAAAGAATGTAGGCCATGCTAAGACTTTGGGGAGGACTCTATCATGGGAAGAACAGTGACCCTGAAAAATATTTTGGAGTGATGGTGGATACATGAGCTCCCAGTGAGAGGTGCTGTCCATAAATTACCTAGTGCTGGGGGTCCTTAATTTTTCTTGTTTGTTTCAGTGTTACAAAAGTGTTACAAGAGGTGGGTGGGTCTTGAAAAATCACCAAAAAATGAGTTATGTAATTTATGGACAGACCCTGACACCATGGCCAAAAGGGCTAATGCAATCCTTGGATGCATAATTTGTGGAATCTCATGGAGCAGTTGAGAAGTTATTTCACCCTTGATCTGTATTTGGCACTGATTTGACCGCTGCTGGAATACTGTGTCCAGTTCTGTTGTCTACAGTTCAAGAAGGATGTTGCTAGATGGGGAGAGGGTTCAGAGAAGAGCCATGAGAACAATTAAAGGATTAGAAAACCTGCCTTATATACTAGTAGATTCAAGGAGCTCCATTTATTTAGCTTAACAAAGAGAAGGTTAGGGTGTGACTTGATTACTGTCTGTAAGTACCTACATGGAGAACAGATATTTAATAACAGACTGTTCAATCTAGAAGAGAAAAGTAGAACACCATCCAGTGCCTGGATGTTGAGCTAGACAAATTCAGACTAGAAGTGAGGAGTAACTTTTTCATGGTGACAGTACAATTTACCAAGGATCATGGTGGATTCTCCATCACTAGCAATTTTAAATCAAGACTGGACATGTTTCTGAAAGATCTGCGCTAGGAATTATTTGGGGACGTTCTCTGGCCTGTGCGAGACAGGAGGTCAGACTAGATGATCACAGTGGTCCCTTTTGGCCTTGGAATCGATGAAGCCCAGCACTCAAACTCAAATCTCACTTGGCCAGGCTGACCCACCTAATGCTTCTGAATACAGTATCTCACTGATCTCCACATTGCTCTCCTTCCAGGCCTTTGCTCCTCCCCCACTTTGAAAGGAGCAGGTCTAGATGAGCCTGTGGTGTGTGACCGCTTTCAATCAGTCTAGGCTGGGAGGCAGGGGGAGCATTTGCAGGGAAGGGGGATTCAGTCTTGTGGCTAGAATGTAAATAGGCTTGAGCACAGGTGGGTTCCCCTCACCTCTCTCCCCCTGCCCCAGAGAACTGCTGCCGCTCATCCAGTGTTTTCCCCAGGAATTGAAATGGGGGGGGGTGTCAAATTTATGGGGGGGAGGAGGGGCAGGGCCAGTGAGGAGTGAGACCGTAAGGGTGAAGGTGGGCTTTATGGCACCATAGTAAAAAATTTGAAAAAAATGTTTCATGACCATCTTATTAGATTTAACTCCTGTTTTAAAATCATCACACAAATTAAAGTTGGCTACTCAAGCCTTCTATGAAGCACTACAGCTACATCCTTCTTGGTTTCTTGTTATAATTTTGCACAATTCTGTTAATGAACTTCTTGAATGCAATGCGTTCATCTTTGGTGGCTTCTCATGGGTCTGGTACTTCCATTCCTTCAATTGATATGCTCATTAGTTCATTCACATGATCAGGCAGAAGGCGGCTTCTTTCAGAACACAAAATTCTATTCAATGATGAAAAAGAATGCTCAACTGTAGCTGTTGTGACTGGGAGTAGCAAGAGATGAATTCCTGCTCAAGACAGTTAAGACCAAAGCAGACTGTGAAGAACTTCAAAAAGATCTCACAAAACTAAGTGATTGGGCAACAAAATGGCAAATGAAATTTAATGTGGATAAATGTAAAGTAATGCACATTGGAAAAAAAACCCCCAACTATACATACAATATGATGGGGGCTAATTTAACTACAGCAAGTCAAGAAAAAGATCTTGGAGTCATCGTGGATAGTTCTCTGAAGACGTCCACGCAGTGTGCAGAGGCAGTCAAAAAAGCAAACAGAATGTTAGGAATCATTAAAAAGGGGATAGAAAATAAGACGGAGAATATATTATTGCCCTTATATAAATCAATGGTACACTCACATCTTGAATACTGCGTACAGATGTGGTCTTCTCATCTCAAAAAAGATATACTGGCACTAGAAAAAGTTCAGAGAAGGGCAACTAAAATGATTAGGGGGTTGGAACAGGTCCCATATGAGGAGAGATTAAAGAGGCTAGGACTTTTCAGCTTGGAAAAGAGGAGACTAAGGGGGGATATGATAGAGGTATATAAAATCATGAGTGATGTGGAGAAAGTAGATAAGGAAAAGTTATTTACTTATTCCCATAATACAAGAACTAGGGGCCACCAAATGAAATTAATGGGCAGCAGATTTAAAACAAATAAAAGGAAGTTCTTCTTCACACAGCGCACAGTCAACTTGTGGAACTCCTTGTCTGAGGAGGTTGTGAAGGCTAGGACTATAACAGCGTTTAAAAGAGAACTGGATAAATTCATGGAGGTTAAGTCCATTAATGGCTATTAGCCAGGATGGGTAAGGAATGGTGTCCCTAGCCTCTGTTTGTCAGAGGGTGGAGATGGATGGCAGGAGAGAGATCACTTGATCATTACCTGTTAGGTTCACTCCCTCTGGGACACCTGGCATTGGCCACTGTCGGTAGACAGGATACTGGGCTGGATGGACCTTTGGTCTGACCCAGTATGGCCGTTCTTATGTACTTCTTTCATCCCAGGAAACATAGCACAAAGATTGGGTCGAACCACTAGTGATGATAAAAAAGAAGTTGAAGTCAAATCTTCATTCATTCATCGTATGATATTCCACTCTGTGTTCAAATTCTCTATTCTGTCCTGAGCACATGGCAGCCCCGTTGCTGGTAGTGCCTCACTCCACTCAACTGTCGGTGTTTTATGGGACACGGATCTGTAAAAGCTACGTAGTGGTTGAGTAGAATCTATAAGTCGCTGTTGTAGATTTTTAAGAATCAAGTCTGAGTACTTTTTCAGTTGTTTTAACAAACACTTCTTGTCCTCTTCACTTAAGGATTCAATATAAATGCCTTCATTAGTCAACTTCTGGACTGAAGTCTTTGCTTCTTCCAGTACTTTTTCAATGGATCAATCCGAGAGCTATCCAATTGTAGCTTCTATTGCTGGACAAAGATTTACTACTGTTGTAGCAGATGCCTGGATGGCATTGTTTAATGACCCAAGTGGTTTCAACAGTAGACTTACAAGAGAGAGAATGGCAATAGTCTTCTCTGAACATAGTAGCAAAAGTAATCCACCAGCCTCACTACTTAGATCCATCCCATCTTGGTAAATACTTTCCAAAGCCAGTAATAATGGCTGGAGTAATTTTAAGACAAAAGCCAAGGATCGCTCATAAGAAAGTCAGAGGGTTATCCCTGGTTGGACTAATTTGAACTTCAGTCCTAGTGTATCTTCTATATTTTCCAAGATATTCAGTCTTTTTGGACTCTTGCTGAAAAAAGACTATAATGAAGACATTAAATTTATAGCTTTTTTAATGTCTTTTGAAGAGTCTGCATCTCGTACTAGCGTTAGTTGGAGTAGACGGCCTCTGCAGTGTGTATAGGAGAGATTAGGATTACACTTTTTCTCTGATCAAAGCTTGTACTCCACCATGTCTTCTAGGGAAGTTTGGAGCTCCATCAAATGCACAAGCAGTCATCTGTTTGGGGTCCAATTGACAAGCATTTAACTCTTCTAAACTGTGGGTTGTCACATATGCACCCGATGTGGCTTCTATAACTTGAACATCTAGAAATGCATCTACTGGCCTACCACGGACATCAAGATAACTAACATACACAATGACTTAATACTTATGCCCATTTGCATCAGTGCATTCATCAGCCATGTATGCAAATTTTTTTTGTGGTGAGAGAGTTCTTCACTTTTTCAACTGTTGAGTCTTTCACTGTTGCATCACATGCTTCTAGCCAGTCAGTTGAGTTTCTTGCAGAAAGACAGTGAGCATTTGCTGGTCTTGTTCAGAACCAGTGTTCAACTTCAGGATAAACAAGGATGACAATGCACTTAACATTGGCCTCCAGTTTGTAGTGTGTGGTATCTCTTGCTTAAATAGAAAGTATGATGCCACAGCCATGTTTGTTCGCATGAACTGTGTGGTGTCTCCAGCATTCTTAACAGCCTCATTAACACTCACCGGTGTTGTCCTTGGTCAGCGGAGACTCAGAGTTCAGAGGCGCTTTCACATGAGTTCACCTCCCAGGTGGGGGGCAAGAAGGTACCTTGCTCATTCCTCCAGCTGCTCACTGTTCACTCTGGCCACTCTTGTTCATTGTGCCACTATTCACTCCATTGCTCTGTTGCCACTGTGACCTCTGCTAGTTGATCTCTTGAGGTTCCACCCAGCTCTCGGTGATTTCAGCTGAGCTCTCAGTCGGGTAACCTCGCTGCTAGTGCAGAATGGGCCGTCCCTTCCACAGAAACACTGTCCCACAGCAGGTCTAAGCACTTAGACCTGATTTCAGCTGTAGTGGTCACTTAACAAAACAAAAGACTATCTATGGAGCCTAATCAGCTCTGTCTTTAAACAGTGGAGAGGGGCAGGTCAAATAGTACTTGTGACTCAGGCAGACCATCGAGCAAAACACCTGTCCCCACCCTCTCTCTTGATGCCCTCAATCAGCACAGGCTAAATACAGTTCTACTGCCCTTTACTCATACAATAAGAATAACAACATTTCATTCCCCCCCACCCCTGCATTCAAGTGATTTGTAACCCAACCCCAACCAAAATCTATCACTTGGGCAACACAGCTCTGTTTGCTAGACACCTAGGTCGATTAGGTGTGAATGTAAATACAATCTGGTCCTGAAGTCTTTCCCCCCAGCCCCCAGCTCATCATTAGCTGTCAGGGAGAGCTCATTTAGACTTTGCTTACAAATCATCATTTGAAATTATTAGGTTGGCCAACATCACCGAAATGAATGCACTGACATTGTCATAAAAAACAACAGCTGTATAAAGAAGCTAGTCTATGTTCATACTTTTCAAATCTATTATACTTTTTCAGATACACGTATTTATCATACACTGAATATGCTTTTAAAGTGTGTATTAATGTTTCAATTTCAATTCAAATTTCCAAACAATCACTAAACTGGCAACACTGCATGTAACTAGTTCACAAAACTGGGGGGGGGGGGGAAATCCCTGCACTCATTCAAGAATTAGATAGAAGGAAAAGCTGCACTTTAATCACTCCTCTGTAGCTTACAGCTCAGCTGATGCTATAGCTCTCCTTCTCCTTGTACAGCCTGGCTGCTCAGAGGTCAATGAAGATGTGAGGAGCAGGAAAATCACTGGGTACAACAGTTCTGGTTTACAACAGAAATCTCTCTCTTTCTCCTCACTGCCTCTGTCGCTCTCTCTCTTCCCTTCTCCCACTGGGCCAGACTGCACCCTCAGGCACAGCCAGACAAGCCTGGCAAAGCCTCTCTTCCCTGGAGTCCTGTCACTGCTCCCCCTCCTTGTCTGTTTTGCTGGTAGAAGAGATAAATCTTCCTAAGGAGCCTTTGTTTGTACACCCTGACCAGGACTTTGGAACAATCACAGGTCCCCAAAGAACCTATTGTTAAGGAGTCATGATAGCATTAACCAGAGTATTATGGGATGGCATGATGTTCCACCCCTTCCCTTACTTTCTGTTTTAGAAAACTTTTAATGGGGGTAGGGGGTGTTTCCCGCTCCCTTGACCTACTCAGTTGTGATTCAGTTAAATAAAACAGCAAGTGCCCAGCCTGCACCCCTCTGAGTAGATTTAGTTTTGTTGCACCGACTGGTCCCTTTACAAAAGAACCCACTGCCAGTTTTACCCCAAGCCTGGTGCCAGCCAGGCCAGGATTTGTGAGTTGGTTCTGAGCTGTATAAACACTCATAGAGCTCAAACTGCTAGTGCTCACTAGTGTGTCTCAGAGCTTCTATTTGCAGAGCTCCTCATTAACTGAGGCAGGAGGGGCTCAGGGTGAAAGCCTAGGGAGGGTAGCTGGAGGTCTGGCCAACACAGAGGTTTTGCAGCCACCCAGATGAGACCCAGCTGAAAATTCTTAGAAAGGAAGAGAGGTATCAGAGGCAATGAGTAGCCCCTGCTGATTGGACAGGAGAAGGAGTTTTATGGTGGAAAAGGCAAGAGAGTTGAGTAGTAGAGAAAGGGTGTATCAGAGGCGAGTGGCTGGTTAGGTAAAGCTTGTCTGTTGTTGCTGATCTTTTGTAGGATAGTATAGTTCTTGGAACAGGGCTGTTGCCTGAACACCATTACTCTGAGAGCAGCTCAGAGATAAGATGTGCCCGTCTAAAAACCTCAAGCTCTGCTGTGAACAATTTCTACCAACTAAGTCAGGGCATCTGTCCTTGTGGTCAACCACTTCTAGAAGTATGATACCTCCTGGCAGTATGCTGGGGGATAGCTTCAGTACAAACTCAGAGGCTGCACAATGTCTCCTGGGGCTTGTTTCTGGATACATCCAGTGGAGATAGTAACAGAGGCTCCAAAGTTTAGCTCTGCCCCCTCAGTTATGATTTCTAGGTTTGGAAGGTGTTAGGGGACGGGGGAAGTGGGTGACACCTGAGCACACATCAACTTTAGGAGATACAGCAGAAACTCATGTCCTCTAGCCAACTTTTTGCTGTTGCTGCTTTACTCCACCCACTCGTCACTGTAACAAAGCTGGCCTTCGTCTGCCCTTTCATGAGGTGATTTCATTTGAGACCTAACTTAATCTTTGCATCCTTGTCTCCCCCATTAATTACAGGATTAAAAGAAAGCTGCACCAATGTGACTTTGAGCCTTAAAAAAAATTTTTTTTTAAAGAAAGGCAATAAACCCTGACTCAGCAGCAATTTTTAGTTAGATCTGAATTCATGAATTTTAACCAAACATTGGCATGTTGAGTATTAATGTATGTCTGATTATGCAAAACCTCCATTATGTCTGTAATGAACATTAAATTCTGCCACTGAGGCTATATTCAGTGATGGCATATATCTCTATCTTTATTCTTTTTAGATGCATGATCGAAAGTTATGGTTGCTATGGCAATAAGACTGTTATCAGAGGAGGGAGCTAAAGGTAAGTGTGTGTGTGTGTGCTGGGGGAGGGATGGGTTTGCTGGCTGCTGGTCATGATTCCCCCATGCTGCTTTCTCTCCCTTCCACCTACTAAGGTGCACTGTGAGTCTCCAGCCCTAGGACTGAAATGTGTAGTGCACACCCAGCTACTTTATTTTCTAAATCAATCTAGTATCAAGATTGACAGCTGTCCTTGGAGACTGAACTCCTTTATTATTCACAAATGGGTAAAGTGTGGGCAGCGGGTATAAGGGCTTCCCAGACGCTGCCTGTCTGGGCAAGACAGGAGGTCAGTTTCTGTGGCCCGTTGGATCTTGGTCTGTCTGCTCAGACTGCCACAGGAACCAATCAGTGCCAATTCCAGTGGTGGTTTTTGTAACGTGGGCACCTGTCCTGCTGGGAACTGGCCTGAGAGCCCCCCCAGCTGCTGTCTCACGGGTCGCTGAACAGCATTCAAAACTTCCAGCCACTACCAACCTAGGGGTTGGAACTGGTGACCTAAGGCACAGGGGAAGGACTCCAGCTTCCCAATCACTCAGTCCCTTTCTCCAGTTTTTGCTTTTGTTTTGGAGCATTTGCCTCCTCAAGGAACTGGAGAAAGCCCTAGATTCCTAGAAACTATCTCTGCTGGTGAAGTCTCTCAGGGTATGTCTACACAGGGGTAAAAGTTCCATGGCATGCCCACAGCTGGTCCAAGTCAGCTGATTCAGGCATTAGCCAATATTCAGGATCTTGCAGGTTGCTCCCATTAGGAGGAGAAATCGTTGATGGAGTCAGGTATTTCTTTGATGCGATTCTATTTATTTAAAAAGAATGCACACAAAGTCTTGTTTCCCTGAACACAGCAAGAATCAAACAGAAGAGTTTCCTTGCTTATCATTTCAAGTCTCGTTTTCCAGCCAAAAAGCTGTTTGAGTTTTCTCTCAGGGTCCTGCTACAAGTGCTTCTCTGCCTGTCCTTGGCTTTCTGCTGCCTTCTCTCTCTGCTTCTGTGGCGTTTCTGGTTGCATCTGCACCCTGTTGTGTGCATGCTACACACACAAGTGAACACGCACAGCTCCACCAAAACAGCACCCAACCCTCTGCATTTGCTACTAGCCCCCAGCGAAACTCCTTTGTTTGAGTAGCTCAGCTCCTGACTGGCCTTGCATGGGGCTGGCGTTCTGGGCAGTGGTCTTCGTGTTCCAGTTATCTTACTCCAAAAGCAGCTTAATTGCTTCTTACGTTTATCCTGAATGAAGAGCGGCTCTTACATCCACCAGCAACAATGAGATTTCACCCAGCCCGCAGCGTGCTAACATTTTGCACCTATGTAGAATCCCATCACCTCAGGCCAGGTTCTGAGCTCAGTGGCTCAGGGCCAGTGGAGCTGCTCTCGATTTACCCAAGTGTAGCTGTGGTTAGAATCAAGCACTCAGTCGCTTCTTCCTTTTTTATTTAATTTTTTGGTGCAAATTTTCTGCAGGAGATCTCATCGCTAATTTATTTTGTATCCTTCTTTGGTTAAAAATAGCCACAAGTGCTTTGAAAGAGCGTCTCTCTCTCTGTCCTCCCCGTCACATTTCATGTGATTTCCCGAGCTTGCTCCTTGCCTGCATGCAGCTCATCGAAAGAGAAGCTGCTTTAATGTGAGCGGACCTTTCGCTCTCATGGGGAGGGCGGGATAAACGACTGGGCTTGCAGGGGTACTGCCATCCACGCTTCCCTCTCCACTCCTCTCAAGGAAGGCCTTTCAAAACCACCCGCAGTTAGACCACTGCCCCTCAGAAGGGGCCCCCTTCCATCAGTCGCCACCGAAAACTGGTTTGCTCACCAGTGATTTCAGATCCAGGGGGAAATCTGGGGAATTGGCAGATGCTGCAGCTGTGGTGACTGGAGAGCAGGCAGAATTGCTTGCTAGTTTTAAGGTAGGAGTTTGGGGGGCGGGGGGAGGAAGCAGGGTTACACTTAATGCCTGCATGCTTTTCTCAGCGGAGCTGCGGCCATAGTCTAATTAGAGAGAGGAAGTCCTTGGGGATGATTGTCTTTAAGGCTAAAAGCCAGAGAATGCTGCAAAACAGAGCGACCTCATCACCTGCTCAATCCAGTCATTATTTGGCCTTCCCCTTTTAGACGTTAAATATAATCCAAGCAGTTAAAGACAGAACAGACCTGCCAGGTCATTCTCCCACTTCAGCCAGTGCAGTGCGGTTCTCTGAAATATATTCTCAGGTGCCTTATCCAGACGGTAGGGCCCAAGCAATGTGGGTTTCCTAATTTCCCTTGGGGACGATTCCACAGCGTTACCAAGTGTGCCTGATCTCTAGCCTACATTTCTTTTTGCTTAACTTCATCCCAGCACTCCCAGTTACAGCCCCTCAGACCCCTCTGAGAAATCCCTCCCCTTTGTAGCCTCTTATTCCTCCTCACTGTAGCAGGTTTTGCAAACTACTGCATAGATTTTTATTTCTTTCTCCTGATGGGGCCAGGAAAGCTGGATTGGTTTTACCTTTGAGAAGCCGCCGCCTTGAATTTCTCACTTTACTCCCTTTCTTGCTTATCGGGTGGTCATCAGTCTCTTCCAGGATGGCTTAATCCAGGCCAGGATTTAAGGAAATCCTGTGCTGTGACACTGGGAAGTGCAAGTTGTGTTGGTTACTCTGGGAGCAAGAAAACCTGAGAGAACTAGAGGTTGTGCCCATGTCCAGAAGCCTCGGTAAAAAAGTGCCCTTCCAGCTCACGACACCTGAGTCCTTCTCTTGTCCCCCAAGGAGCATTAGACTGATGATGGCTTCAGCATTGTATCTGAGGAGAGCTTCTCCTGGGAGATCCTTCTCTCGCGGTTCCTGAGGTGGCTAGAAGAGGGAGGGGGAATTACTGCAGGGCATTGCGAGACTGGGGTGTCGCTGAGCACATGGCCTCTTTTGCAGCCAGGCTGTGGGGTGAAAGAGAATAGGAAGTAAACCTAGGTAACCTGTACATTAGCATAGAGGTTGAAGTGGATTAACCCAATGTGTGTCCTCATGGTGAGAAAGGGTTGCTGACTTTGAACACTAGGGGAGGGAGGCTGGGTAGCACAAGGGCTTGGTTATGCAATAAGGAGCCTTTCATCTCTAGGATAGTGGTTTAATTCTAGCCAAGGTCAATCAAGATGCAAAGTCATAGCCTGCAGGTTGTTGCTTGGTAGCAGTCTGTGTAAAATAATGTTGGCAACAGGCCAGCTTTTGGGGGATGGGTCACAAAACTTGTCATCCCATGGGAATGTGAGTAGTACCATCAGAATAGTCAAGAAGCGAAGAGGCCAGTGCATGTAAAGTCCTCTCTCACCCTGCAGCTCAGGGGTGAGGTGTCTGGGCGGAGAGGAGGGCAGTGTGCATAGGAAACTGGCATTGTTTCCTGTGCTGGGAATAAATACAGGCCTGGAGACACCATGGGCAGCTGTCAGTCTGGCCCTTTCACTGGCGCAAAATTCACTGCGAGAAAATGTCATCTGTTGAAACACAATTTCCCTGTGCAAATATTTATTGTGAGTAGTTAAATGGAAGGTCATGCAGCTGTGGGCTATGAAATTCAGGCTTGTCATCCTCTTTCATCTAGAGGAAGATCCAGTAAGTCCTCCAGTATCCTTTTCCTCCCCCAGCCCCCAGGCCGCCTGAGTACACTGCTTCCACAAAGATTCTCAGAGACTGTTCAGAGACATTGATGCAGCAAATAGAAACTGTGTGACCATAAATTCAAATGAGCCAGTTGGGTATTTAAGGACAAAAGACATTAGCAGGGGATAACCAGCTAGATCTAAGATGGTCCTAAATGGGTCCCATGTAAGAACTGCAGCCTAATTTGTAGCTATCCTGAGGCGCACATAATAGTCTCAGCATGAGATTATATCTTGACATTTTGTGTCTGCGTACCATGCTGCTGCAGCAAGGCCCACTTCTAGTTTTGTCATACACTGTTGTGGCATCAAGAGGTATCCATGACCCTCCAGGTGTGCCAGGAGCTTTCAGGACACAGACAGACCCAGAGAAATCCTATTTGTTGGGCTGAGTGGCAAATCCCTCTCCTTCCATCCCTCAGTGTCACTCTAATCAACGGGATGGAAGTGTTGGGAGGGATGTAGTGGGCAGATGAAATATCCACCTGTGTTGAGATCTGATGTAACTGCAGGGTGTGGTGGGGAGCCGTTAGCCATGACGTACTGCAAATAGGGAGTGGCATTTTGTAAAAAAATTAATTGGGCGTTGGCTCCTTGATGTGCGCTGCTGGCGTGCCTCGGCGAGAAGAGATGAATGCTGTGGCTCTGCATTGCAGTGTCACGGCACAGTTATTTTCTTTCCGGGTTATTAAGACAAGTAGGAAGTGCTCCTAACTGTGCCTGTTGTGGTGGAGGGGAGTGGAGAGTGGGTTTAGATGGGCCTCGGACTGCCTCAGCCCAACTGCTGCTTTCGCAGCAGGTGCAGAGGGAAGTGTTGATTTCTACACAGTCACTGGCAGGCAGTGGCACTCCTACAGTTTCTGAGATTTATATTGTGTCAAGCTGGGTGTTTTTATAACTGGACGTTGCCTGCCTGCCTAAGACATTGCCTTTGTCTGCCTGAGAGCTTATCCCTTTTCTGGGCTCTGTGTGTGGAATCCCCAATGAATCCACTCTGATCATCACAGGAAAAAATAATATACATTTTCTCCCAATACAGATGCACTCGTACCACACTGTTCCGTCAAAGCACACCAACAAAAGGATGGTCCATTATTTGTCTCTGTACATTCTTCCTCTCCTTTTAAAGAGTCTTCTATCATCTTTGTTGCCAGGGTCGAGGTGAAGAACTGCCTCTATTTCTTTGTTTGTTTGTTTCGGGGGAAAGTTTTCTAAGTAGAGATTTTAGTCCTAGGATCTTTTCTGCCACAAAAGGCCCTGTAAAGGCTCCCTTCATGCTGTGATTGGGTTCTAGTGACCTCTAATGGACAACTTTTAACAGCAAGCCAAGCCCATAAAACCAATAGCTGCCAGCTGCTGCTGAATTATCAGAGTTTCTAGCTGTTGTTGTTTCAACAGGGAATATATGGTATTGTGGGTGTGGCTTAAAGATTTTATTGTCATGATTTTCGGATGGTCACATTACTTATGTGTGGCGTGTGTGTGTGTATTTATTGTGTGTATGTAGATTGCGTGTACCTGACTTTGTCTCCATCTTTTCTTATCCAGTGGGGGTTGGGGTCCTTACCCCCTGCCTGCTGGAGATGGGAGTATGGATTGAAAGCAAGCTAGCTTAAGGCTCAGTCTAGATAAGATGGAACTGACGTTGAACTGGAAGCTAGGGCAGAGATCATATTGGCCCTTTTGATTTGAGGGGTTGCACCTGCTGTGCAGTACCAGAATTCATCACTTTGGTTTCTCGTCAAACCCACAGCTGTGTTTAGATGGCCAATTAGCTGGTGTGGCCAGGATGGCTTTTCATCAGCTATAGAGAGATTTGCCTTTCAGCCTTTTCTTACAGATGCAGTTCCTGCTCCCATCATCCATGCCTTTAGCACTTTGGGGGTTACACATTACAGTGCTGTCGCCGTGCAACTGGAAGTGGAAAGTGATGCAAAATACAGCTGCTCCACTTGGTGAGCGGAGTAACTTTCTGGGACCTCATGACACCATCTGGACTGGCTTTCTGTTGGCTTATGAGTAGAACTTAAGGGGGTTGATTTTGACCTATAAAGCCCTAAATGACTTGAGACCTCCCTACTTGAGAGGCCTTTCCTCCTACGCCATATTGCAGCAGCTGCTCAGCGGAGGCTCTCACTGGGTATATACAGGAGGATGTTCTCCTGGAGTGCCCCTTGGCATTGGAATTTACTCACCTCCCTGGCTGATCTTGATCAGCTTTGCAAAGTGCCATGTTTTTCTCCAGGCAATTGGGGAAGGTCTGAGCATAAACGGGATCGGGGCAGAATGGGGAGAGATCAGTCTGATTATATATTATTTGATTAGGACTGGATTTTGTTAGTGAGGCCAAGGGGGCTTTACTGTATTCTCTAATTCTGTATGTGACTGTAAGGAATGGTGGGGTTCTTAGAGCGCTAGAGAAGTGCCTTTTTGTTTTAAAAATGGAAGTAAATAAATTCATTTTAAACCATGCAGAGAGATCTTTCATGTCACAATGCTTGTAGCCCAAGGAAGGGAACTCATTTGGCAGCCTACTCAATAGTGCACTTTGACAGTGGTGTTTGTGTCCATGGGCCCTTTGCCGGCAAGTTATCTCTCTTCCTATGTCCTGTTGACACCCTTTAGAAGCAAGTAATCCTTACTTACGGCTTCACGATCAGATGTGGTATTTAGTCCCTGCCCCTCTCTCCCTTTGTGCTTTTTTCATTTGTCTCTTGAAGCTCAGGGTTGGATTCAAATGGCTTGTAGGGTTGCCAGTGTCCGGTTTTTGACTGGAACGCGCAGTCGAAAAGGAACCCTAGTGGCTCCAGTCAGCACCACTGACTAGACCATTAAAAGTCCGGTTGGCGGCGCAGTGGGGCTAAGCAGCTCTGTGCAGCTCCTGGAAGCGGCGACATGTCCCTGTGGCCCCTAGGCACAGGGGCCAGGGAGGCTCAATGCACTGGCCCCACCTCGCGTGCCGGCTCCGCAGCTCCCATTGGCTGGGAACCACAGCCAATGGGAACTGCGGGGGCGGTGCCTCCAGATACGGACAGCGCACACCACACAGAGCCGCCCCTGCACCTAGGAATTGGACATGTCGGCCGCTTACGGGAGCAGCATGGAGCCAAGGCAGGCAGGGAGCCTGTCTTAGCCACACTACGCTGCCGACTGGGAGCCACCTGAGATAAGCACTGCTTGGGTTGATCTGCACCCGCACCCCAACCCCCTGCCCTAGGTCAGAACCCCCTCCCACACCCAAACTTCCTCCCAGAGCCTGCACCCCTCCCGCACTCCAACCCCCAGCTCTGAGCCCCATCCCACACTCCAAACCCCTCGGCCCCAGCCCGGAGCCACCTCCTGCATCCCAAACCCATCATCCCTGGCCCCACCCCGCAGTCCACACCCTCAGCCAGAGCCCTCACCCCCTCTTACACCCTCAATCCCCTGCTCCAGCCTGGAGCCCCCTCCTGCACCCTGAACCCCTCATTTCTGGTCCTACCCTGGAGCCTTCACCCCGTCCCACACCCCAACCCCCTGCCCCAGCCCAGTGAAAGTGAGTGAGGGTGGGGGCGAGTGAGCAACAGAGGCAGGGGGGTGGCTGGAATGAGTGGGGGAAGGGCTCTGAGAAGGGGTGGGGCCTTGGGGCGGTGTGTTCGGTTTTATGCAATTAGAAAGTTGGCAACCCTACTGTTGTGAGGAAGCTGTGCTGAGCCAATGGGCGTCTTCACTGATACACCGGTGAGTGGCTTTGCTTTCAAGTTAGAACCCCCTGGCAGTGCGAACCCACCTGGCACCTCAGCCTGTCTGTAATGTTTAAAATGGAATCCTATGATTTTGGACATTCTATTACATTAAAAGGTGGCAAATTCCAGGAAATACTTTTCACATAACACATACTTAGACCGTGGAACTCACTGGCACAGGAAGTCATCAAGGCCAAGAAATTAGCTAGATTCATTTGGAGTGGGCTCTTCTATGGATACCAAGAATATCCAGAGTTATAATGAATGATGAAAATGTTGGAAGGGATATTAAAGCCCATGCTTCAGGGACAATCTCTAACTGGAGACCAGGATGAAACCTAATGTTGGGGGGCGGGGCAGATTATCCCACATCTGCCTACTATGGGATTCTTACACCTTCCTCTGAAACATCTGATGCTGGCTGCTGTCACAGACAGGATACTGGGCTCGACGGACCCAGGGTCAGTTCTTCTGTGGCAATTTCTGTGTCGCTATTGTTTGCCAAGGACACATACATCTTTCTTTGCTCTCTCCCCATGGCTTCTCGAGGTCCCTCCCAGCCCTACATTTCTGTGATTTTTATGAGTCTATCTAACACCGTCAGCCAGGTGCACAGGAAGATTACAGGAAATGGAAGGTCAATTGATCCGTGGCACAACTTAAGACTTCCAGTTCCAGAAGACTAAGCTGCTGACAGGATAAACAGCAGCTGTCATGTTCTAAGTGGGAACTCCTGGTTGCTCATTTGTACGCTTCCCCTTCTGTGTGCGGCCAGAGGTGTAGGTGGGTATCTTATCTGAGGTAATATTGCTGCCTGCATTGACTCTCAGATCCCCACCAGGTATCCTGTGTTGTCTGCTTTAATAGGCTGGAAGCGTTCTGTGAAATTGATACATTCTGGAAATTCAAAGAGCAACAAAATGTACTAAGGGGTATAAAAATTGACTTGAGGGAAGATTAAAAGAATTAAATATGTAGGGGCTCGGCCAAACCATTCCTTTGGGGCAGATATGGTAATCGCCAGCAAGATCTGAAGGAGGGAGAGCAATTGTTCTGGGTGGGATGAGTGGAATCATAGAATATCAGGGTTGGAAGGGACCTCAGGAGGTCATCTAGTCCAACCCCCTGCTCAAAGCAGGACCAATCCCCAGACAGATTTTTACCCCAGTTCCCTAAATGGCCCCCTCAAGGATTGAACTCACAACCCTGGGTTTAGCAGGCTAATGCTCAAACCACTGAGCTATCCCTCCCCCCTCCAAGTGGATATAACTTGGAGTGATGGAATGGGGCTGAGTTAAGAGAAATTGAGCCTGAATATGAGGAAGAGATTAGCAGTTTGTTAGACTGTGGATTAGTCTCCCAAGGGCTGAGACTGGAGAATAAATTGTAGGGAACAGTTCATCAGCCGTTGTGGGGCAGGAGATGGAAAGAGCTAGCTGACTTGTGGAGACCAGAGGGAGACTGCATATGAAATTAACACGAAGGTGAGGAGAGTCTGTGAATTGGTAGGGATGGAAGGTGTCAAGGCTGATTCCCCACTCTGGCACTTCGAGTGCAGAAGGTGGGGGCCTGCAAGGATTCTACAAATTAATACTGGCCACTCCAGGCTTGTATTAAACTCCCAAGGTTACAGCTTTTCTCTGACCTTGGATTGGTAGATGTTGCCACCACCCAAGTGCAGAACCCTTTGAGAACCCAGGAAGGCGCATTTGGGAATTCCTTCATGTGGGATACCCTCAAGCCCTTTCCCTCCAAGGAAGAGCTGAAGGGGGGGGGGGGGGGGG